>NC_064251.1:53735907-54042953 GCF_003254725.2 Canis lupus dingo
GCTAGTTGGCTGATCATGGGTGAGTTAGTTAATTTCTAGACCTCAGTTTTTTCATCTGTAAATAGTACCCGTAAAATGCTTAGAACAGCCCCTGGTACATAGTATGTATCCCGTGTTTATTATTGGTTTTATTTTTGGGTTAAATACAGAAGAATTACATTTTATTTTAATTGAAAAGATGTTACTTTATTGAAGATTGTAAAAAATGGACAGATGCAAAGAAGAAAATGCATGTTGAGCATCTAAATCTAAAGGGCCTGAAACATAGTGAGTGAGCAGAACAATTAGCTGTTACAATTAATCTTTTCCAGAGCTGCTGCACATGAATGCGTGTTTTTCAGAATTGCGATCATGTGCAAATCATTTTTTTATTTCATGCTTCTGTGTGGTCTTCATAGCTACTGAAATGACTGTAACGTTTCCATTATGTTAATATTCCATAACTTACTAAGCATTTACCTGCTGCTGACTTTTGAAATTATTTCCCCTTTTTGCTGTTACAATAAGTAGCTTCATTCATATATATATTTGTGATTCTGTTGGATAATTTCCTTAGGATAAAACTGCAGTGTAAAATTCCCAAGCCAAGAATGTAGGAATAACTTTAAGGCTCTAAGGAATGTATCTGTCAGTATTTTCATGAGTGATCAGTTTATCTGTTACCCAAAAGCACCTCAGCATTGAGTATTATCATTTTGAAATTGTTTCTCTTGTAAAACTTATATTTACTAATGCTATAGTGATGAGTTACAATATGGCATGGGGCTCAGAGATGAGCATGGGAAGTTCAAAATCCATTATCAGTGTTAAGAATCTGGTTTTGTTTTAAGATTCTGTCTTTTTTTTTTTTTAATTTTTATTTATTTATGATAGTCACAAACAGAGAGAGAGAAAGAGAGAGAGAGGCAGAGACATAGGCAGAGGGAGAAGCAGGCTCCATGCACCGGGAGCCCGATGTGGGATTTGATCCCGGGTCTCCAGGATCGCGCCCTGGGTCAAAGGCAGGCGCCAAACCGCTGCGCCACCCAGGGATCCAAGATTATGTCTTCTAATAGTCCTTTGCATGGGACTTGACTCAACCTCTTTCAAGTGTTGAGTTTCATAGAAAAGAGGCATGAGGTTTTATTTAGGGATAGCCATTTCCCATCACAACTTTTTGTCTTCTGCCTCCCAGGGAGCAGTGAGTATTAAATAATTCAATTTCCTCATGTGGTGGGACAGAGTGAGCCCACAAGAGTTGTTAACATTGTTAGTGTAATGATTACCGTTAGGCAGTGTGACTAATGACCCAGCTCGTCTTCATCTTAGCTTCTGTAGGGCTTGCTTGGTACCATTTTCTCCAACTGCCTGCATGATGGGCCACCAACTCAGTTGTTAAAATCAGCATACTGCTATTAAATGACATGCTGCCAAGGTGGTTTGAATCAACAAATGCAGGCATCGGAGTGTTGGAGTAAATGTAGTGGACGAAGGTGATGTCTAAATCTGTTCATCGGCAAGGCTCTAAGCCATGCTTGCGTGTGACCATAAATAGAGTGGGTGAAAAAGAGTTTTGGAAGCAGTTTATTTACCATGCTAATAGAATCACAGGTGCCTTGAGCTAAAAGAGAATGATAAAAAAAAGTTTCTAAAATGATTCCCTAGTTTTAACCAATGAAGAAATCGAGATTTAGAGAAATGAGGTAACTTGTCTGAAGTCCTGTGGCTAGTTTGTGGCTTAGCATCCCCTATGTTAGGATAGTAATATAGCAGTGGTGTAATAAGGGCATCTTGTAATAAAGATACAAGACAGCACAACATATCCTGTACATTATGACAATATATTCTACATTCATGTTATATGTTTTCATGCTATAGAATATAATAATATATTCAATTAATTGTGTATATGACACATTGTATACTGTATCATACATGTGGTATACAATATGATACAATCACATATACAATTATAATACAGTAGTAATATGTTGGGATATAATGTTACAATAATGGTGATGGCTTCCTGTGTGCCAGGTGTGGTACTAAAAGATCTGTATAGAGGGATCCCTGGGTGGCGCAGCGGTTTGGCGCCTGCCTTTGGCTCAGGGCGTGATCCTGGAGACCCGGGATCGAATCCCACATCGGGCTCCTGGTGCATGGAGCCTGCTTCTCCCTCTGCCTGTGTCTCTGCCTCTCTCTCTCTCTGTGACTATCATAAATAAATAAAAATTAAAAAAAAAAAAAGATCTGTATAGAGAATGGACTTCCATAAATCGATTTTTTTTGTTAGATCAGATGTAGGAAATGGAAACATAAGTGTGAGGAATTTTTCTCGTGAGAAGTATGGGGTGTTGTTTTGGGTGCGGTAAGAAAAGGGAAGGAAACTTGGCTTTGTCATCAGATATTTCCAAATTTAGAACAATATCCCTTAGCCTTTGGCTTTAGGGTATGCATCACTTTGGGAACATGCATACAATACATTTCCGTGTCTGACTACTTTTCCAGCTGTGGAGAGGCTGTCACTATTACCTTAGATCATAGCAATGGCCAATGGCCACTTTATATCCAATTACATTTTGGCAAGTGGTTATAGGGCACTTGATTTCAGGAGTCACTTCATGGTGAAGTACCAGATGACTATTTCTGGAGACTTTGTGGACTCCAGCCAAAGGGGGTCATCTAGGTCAGGGACAGTTCAGCTTCGTAAAGGGCCAGCCAGTGACTTTTGTAGATCTTGCAGGGCCAAGAGGCAAAATCAAGATGATTATGTAGGTACTTAAATAACTAGCTAAAATGAAACCATCTCAAGGTGTGGAAACCATTCTTTACTTCTCAGACCATAAACAAGCAACCTGCATCAACAACCAGGAGGCTAGTGGGTTTCAGGCTACAGGTAGAAGTTTGCCAGCCCCTGATCTCTGGGGTCTTTTCTGGTCTGGGTGCCCTCTGCTGTCATTGTTATTCTGGAGCTCTGAAACAGGTCATTCATCAGTTACCCAAAAAATTCTTTAAATTTTTAGGCCAGAAGAAGACTTACATATCACCTTCTAGCTGCCTCATACAATCAGGATTACTTAGCAGAGCCTTTTGGCTTCTAGTCTTCTACACACACATTTCGGTCTTTATTGATAAAAATAGTCCTTCTCATCACTACAGGGATGAGAAGATAGATGACAGAGGTTTAAAGAACCTGGTGCTATTGAATATAGACGCCTTAAGTAGTCTTCCTTTACTGTTAAATGGGACACTATACTAAAAAAAAGCCCTCCCATTTTCTATAGTCATTCATTGATTGATGGGTGTTCGTCCACTCAACAAATATTTATTGAGTGGGGCCTGTGTCAGGCACTGTTTTAGACAAAGGGAATGCCTGATGAAAAAACAAGGCCTCACTGCCCTCTGGATTTTATAGTGTATATATAAACAAGTAAAATATACAGTCTGTTTGCTGACAGGCATTGTATAGAGAAGGCAGGGAAGGGGATAGGAAGTCCAGGGCTGGAGGAGTGGTGGTCAGTTTAGGAAGATGGAGCGGGGAGGGGTACTCAGCAGTGAAGAGTGGGAACTGCAGCTAAGGAGAAAAACTCTAGGAGAAAGAGTAGCAGGTGCAGAGGGCATGAGGGAACCCAGGCCTGTTGAGGAAGATCATAGGCCAGCACGGCTGGAGTATTGGAAAGAGTGATACGAGATGAGGTCAAGGAGTAGCAAATCACGTGGGGTCTGGGAGGTGATTGCAAGGAGCTTGAATAGAGAGCCAGTGGGTTTTGCACAGGGCCTGAGCATTCTGCCAGTTATAAACACAAGAGTGCCAGTGGAGCAGATGGAGTTTGGGGGTGGAGACCAGGAGTTGGGGTTTAGAACAGTTTGAGATGTTCAGTTGAGTTTGAGTTGTCTTTTAGAGACCTAGAAGTAGATGGTCATTAAGAAGTCCAGTGTAAGAATCTGGAGTTTAGAAAAGCCTAGGCTTTAAGTCTTTGACATAAAGATGTTGTGTAAAGACTGGGTGAGATAACCAAGGAAGTGAGTGAGAGAAGAGACTGGAGAGCCCTGGAGCATTCCAGCATTAGGAGGGTGAGGAGATGAGAAAGACCCTCCCATAATGTAGGAGAAAACCCTGGAGCCTGTGGTGCCCCAGGAGCCAGAGGCAGGAAGTGTGATAAGGAGAAGGGAACCAGGGGGACAGGATCATGCTGATTGAAGTCAAATCACATAAGGACTGAGACTTGACCATAGTGGTCACTGGAAATGTTGACATGAGGTTTCTTTTTTTTTTTTTTTTTAAAGATTTTATTTATTTATTTATTCATGAGACACACAGAGAGAGGCAGAGACATAGACAGAGAGAGAAGCAGGCTCCATGCAGGGAGCCCGATGTGGGACTTGATCCTGGGACTCCAGAATCACACTCTGGGCTGAAGGCAGATGCTTTACCACTGAGCCACCCAGGCGTCCCATGACATGAGGTTTCATTGCATTGTTGGGAGTGAGGAAGTTTGGAAGAGAATGGACTGAGCATGGCCAATTCTTTGAGGGATTTGCTGCAAGGGAAAGCCAAAGGAGCCAAGGCAAGGTGGTAGTTGTTGAATGTAGTAGGGCCAGGGGAAAGTTTTTTTTTTTTTTTTTTTTTTTAAGGAATTTATTTATTTGAAAGAGAGAGCAGGGGGAGGTACAGAGGGAAAGGGAAAAGCAGGCTCTTCGCTGAGTGGGGAGCGCAATGTAGGACTCAATCTCAGAACCCCGGGATCATGACCTGAGCTGAAGGCAGACTGCTTAACTGACTGAGCCACCCAGGTACCCCCCCAAGGGAAAGCTTTTTAAAAAGGGAATAATAATGGCATAATTGAATGCCGGTGGGAAAGACCCAGTAGAGACGGAAAGTCTGATGGACTGGGAGAATTGTTAGACCAGAGAGAAGTCACAGTTGCCATGGCAACTTCCTAATAGAGCACTGCTCCTGCAGGTGGTCGGCACTACCACGTCACCCTGGTGTTTAGTGAGTAAAAACAACAACTGGTTATTTTATTTTATTTTTTCAAAGATTTTATATTATTTTATTTTTATTTTTTTTAATTTATGATAGTCACAGAGAGAGAGAGAGAGAGAGAGAGAGAGAGGCAGAGACATAGGCAGAGGGAGAAGCAGGCTCCATGCACCGGGAGCCCGATGTGGGACTCGATCCTGGGTCTCCAGGATCGCGCCCTGGGCCAAAGGCAGGCGCCAAACCGCTGCGCCACCCAGGGATCCCTCAAAGATTTTATTTTATTTACTCATGAGAAATACAGAGAGAGAGAGAGAGAGGCAGAGACACAGACAGGGAGAAGCAGGCTCCCCCAGGACTCCAGGATCAGGCCCTGGGCTGCAGGCGGTGCTAAACTGCTGTGCCACCGGGGCTGCCCAACAACTGGTTATTTAGTTCATGCTTCTGCAGATGGCAGTTGAGGCTGGGGTCCTTGTGTGTCTGTGGTCAGCTGCTGGGAGGGCTCATTCCTGGGCCTCTGGCAGGCTAGCCCCCATCACTCACCTGGCATCCAGCAGGTTTCCTATGAGTGAGGTATGCAAGGCCTCCTTCTTGAGGCCCAGGCTTAGAACCAGCAGTGTCACCATCAGCTCATGTCACTGGTGGAAGCAAGTCCTAAGGCCAGTCCAGATTCAAAGGAGAAGGGAGAGGGACCCCACCTCTTGATGGGAGGTGCCCGAAGTCATCTTGGAAAGAGGTGTGTGTGGGGGGACACTTTGGCCATTGTTTGCAAACTGCCCCCTCTAGCTGTCTATGCATCTGATCCTCACAGGATTCCTTCGTCGTGGGTGGTATTCTTTTCACCTAACAGATGGGGAAATGGCTTTGGTAACTTGTTCGAGATCACACAGCTACCAAGTGGTGAGTGGTGGCGAGTGGTGAGTGGCGGTGTTGGGACCCAAACCTTTGTCCTTGGTCTCTGATGGCAAAGCCCCTTTCTTCCTTGTTCTACCTTCCTGACAGTGTTGGTTTACAAGAGTGGACTGGAGCATCATGTCTTCTCTTCGCTTGTTTGGCAAGGGAATATTTTTGTCAATGATTATTATCTCAGAACGGACTGGGGGAGGTGACTATCATGTGTGATTTATGTGTTTACTGTCTGGAGATGAGACACCTTTATTTATTAGAATCCCATTGAGGACACAGTGCTGTGTGTAATTAAGTCTTTTGTTGACAGAAATTCACGTCTCCACTCAGCTGGACCTTCAGTGCCCTTTGACAGTGTCTCCTCTTGTCTGTGGTTCGCTGACCCTCCTGTTCCTCATAAAAGCCCATCCAGAGAGTCACCATTGTCGACTAGGCCTCTTGCAAACCCCCTTTGCCTCCAGGCCTTCTGACTTTATGTCTTCCTTTATCCCTGACTCCTTCTGCCCTTGATGGCGTGCCCCCTGCCACTAGCTCAGGGTTAGCCCCTGTGCCCAGGTCCTCCTCCCTCCAGAACATGTCATAATCAACATGTCTCTCTCAACCAGCTGGACTTCAAGTTCTCCAAGAGCAGATGCCAAAAAGCAGAACAAATAGCCTTGGCATCAGAGAACTTTGGCGCTGCCCCTGGTTGTGTAGCTTTGGGTGAGTCATGTTCCCTCAGGTTCATGAATCTGAGAACAGACCACTCAAAATGGGCTCTGCTCATGTCACATAAGGAAACCCTTGGTCTAGAGCACAGTTCTGTGCGCAGTGGCTTCGTGCGTATCCTGGGTCCCGGCCCTGTGTGTGTCTGACAGCCCTGCAGTTTGCTGCAGCCCTCATCACACCAGTGTCAGAACTCTGGGCTACATGGCTAGCGCAGCTACCCTCCACCTAGTGCACTGGGAGAGCAATTGGAGAGAAGGCTGGTCTGGGTGCTGATCCTATAGTCTCAGAAAAGATGGTAACTTTTTATTTTATTTTATTTTATTTTATTTATTTATTTATTTATTTATTTATTTATTTTTGGTATTTGGTTTGAAAGCAAAAACCACAGTGAAAATATTTTTTAAAAGCTCTCTTTGGAAAGAGGGAGCAGATATGTGAGTCATTAGATGAAATCCAGCATCTCAGGTCTCTCTAACCTTGCTTATGGGGAGCCTTGGGAACTTTGCCCTTCTTTAAAGCCCCTGGTTAGGATCCTGTGGAGCTGAGAGGGAGGAGGGCTTCTCTCCATCTACTGTGCTTTCTGCAAGCTCGTGCAGGAGCGTGGGATTCCAGATGCAGAGTTGGTCTTTATTCTTGTATACTTGGCTATAAGAGTGAATAGTCCTATTTATCATGTAACCTTGGGGAAATTAAATTACTTAATTTCTGTCAGCTTCGATTTGCTTGTCTGTAAAAGGAAGGCAACTAACAACACCTTTCTGACAGAGTGTGAGGAGGAGTGAATAAGGGAGCATTTGGCATAGAGCTGGCCCTCAGTACATCTCAGCTGTGACTGTAACTATTATATAAGGGTCACATGTTGTTTATGTTGTAAATCATTTGTTAAAGATGTTTCATACTTCCATGATTACTCTCTACTTTCAAGATGTATCCTTCTGTTTCTTACTCATTTATTCATTCACTGAGTTTGTGTTTATTAAGCACCTACTATGGGCGGGGTACTGTGGATTATTTTCTTCCTGCTGAGGTTCGTTTCTTAGTAGTTGACATTATAATGCTCAGAGCTATGGTTTGCTATGCACCTATGTCAGTAGAATGGTTTACCCAGGGGTCAGTTTCTAAAATCAGGGCATAAGGGGAGGATTGTGTATAGACAAAAATCACCCTGAAACCCCTTAAATCTGTAATACATCAATGGGTCATCAAACTTTTCCTATACAAAAAAAAAAAAAAACTTTTCCTATACAGAGCCATATACTAAAAATTGGCTTTGCAGGCTGCATATGGTCTCTGTTACATATTCTTCCTTTTCTGAGCATTCCATAAACAAGCCTTGTCTACGTGAACAGCCTGTGGTGAGCAGCCTCCAAGACAGCCCAGTGTTCCCTGCCTCTTGATATCTGCAAGCCCAGATGTAGCCCCCTCCCGTTTTGTCCAAGGTTGATCTTGTAATGGTGTGACAACTGCAGAAGCGATGCATGGTTGGGGTTTCTGACTGTGGGTGGGTTCTGCCTCCTTGCCACCTTAGATCCCCTGCTCCAGGGAGGGAGAGGCAGATGCCAGATGGAGAAGAGAGGCCCCTGCTAACAGCACGGGTGGGGGTGGGGGTGGGGGTGGGGGAGTGAGCTTGGAAATGGCTTCTCTGGCCCTGGCCAAGCGTCAGGTGATGCAGCCCTGGCCAAGACCTGAGCCGGGACCCCTGGCTCATTGAAGTCATCCTGTCTGTGGGTGATTATAAAATCCTCAGCAGTGAAAGGGGAACACTTAGGAATTCTAAAGAATGCCTTCCTGCCTGCAAAGGTCAATCAGTTCCTCTAATACTAAGTATCTATACCTTAACCATGTCACCAAATCTGCGTATGGATAGGATTAGTTATGTTACCTGAGAGTAAGATGCACTTTGTAAGTAAGATGTAGGGCAGACATTGAAGAATATCACGCAAGATCCCCAGCTCCCACCAAGGTCAATACTGGGGGCTAACCCTCTAGTTTGAGCTGACATACTCCCAGGCCTTTCTACACTTCTGGTGCTCATTGTGGCACTGCGCTATACCATCCACCAGCACACTCGTCATGGAAAGCTTGTGCTCCCCCAGTGAAGGGCTCCAGATGGCCTTGCTCTTTTTCTGATTCACCCAGAGGACCTTCTGTACTTAATGACTCTTCCCTGGGCAGCTGGCTGTTGACCTATGTCGTGTGGCCTGCTTTGGAAATATGAGCTGGGCCAATTGGTTCTGGCTCAGGAATTTGATCCAGGAGTTAGACTGCGTCATCACTGGTGGGCATGTGAGCTAAAGAGGCTTACGGAATCGGAAGCAGGCAGCCGTGTTATACTCCCAAATTATGAGGGAGTAGTGGTTCAGAAGAAGTGTCTCGTGCATGTATGTAGCAGATGCTGATTTGAGCCCTCGCTGTGTGCTGGGCATTGTTTCAGTCTCCTAGGTTACAGCCTCCATCCTCGTGGAACTCAGGTTCCCAGCAGGGGGAAGTGGACAGTGGATAATACATAGTATACATTAGAGGGTTACAAAGAATGTGAGGAGGGGCAAGTGCCATAGGAAGTGGAATGAGGGCCATCGGGAGTTCCCAGGCCTGAGGGGTTCGATTGCAGGGTTAACTAGGGCACACAGGGCGGCCTTGTTGGGCAAGGGAGATGTGTGTCATGTCTTGGAGGAGGAGAGGGCATTGACCAAGTAGACACCTGAGGGACCAGCCTCTCAGGCAGGGAGATTAGATAGGTGTGTTCAAGGAATAGCAGGAAGCTGGTAGGACTGGAACAGACAACAACAGCATATCAGGCCTGGAGGACCGTTGTAAAGGCTTTGACTTTAATGTGAGAGAAGCAAGGAGCTGTTGTTGCAGAGTTGGGAGCTGAGCAGTGAGATAATTTGACTTAGGCTTTCCTGAGATCCCTATCTTAGGAATCCCCAATCTGCAAGGGAAGAAAGGGGAGCCAGGGCAGAGGCAGGGAGCCCTGCTGGCTGCAAGTGCAGTAATCCAGGCCTGTGCAGTGCAAGTGGTGGAAAGTGGTTGGATCTGAACATATTTTGAAGACTAGAGCCAAAGGAGTCTCTTACTGCTTGGGTGAGGGTTGTTAGGAGAAAGAGAGGAGTCAAGGACGACCTCAGGATTTTGGCCTGAGCAGCTAAGTAAGGATGGAGTTGCCATCAGTTCATTAGGGAAGGCCAGTGGAGGAAGATGGGAGGTCAGTTAAAAAGTGCCTTCTAGATATCCGAGGGAAGATACTGACTGCACGGCTAGGCATAGAAGTCTTGAAAGGAGGAAGATCTGGACTAGAGGTATAATTTAGGAGTCTTGGCATAAAGATTGTATTTAAAACTATAGGAGCGAGGGAGCTCCCTAAGGGAGTGAGAGCCTCAGTGGAGAATGAGGCAGGTGCAGAGAAGCAGGGAGCAGCAAGAGATGAGGAATGCTGGTTCTCAGGGCTGCCCGTCTCCTCCATTCTTGGCCTTCCAGACAGCTGCATGTTTAGCTGTCTTTGGATTTTTTTTTTTATTTTTATTTATTATTTATGATAGTCACACACAGAGAGAGAGAGAGAGGCAGAGACACAGGCAGAGGGAGAAGCAGGCTCCATGCACCGGGAGCCCGACGTGGGATTCGATCCCGGGTCTCCAGGATCGTGCCCTGTGCCAAAGGCAGGTGCCAAACTGCTGCGCCACCCAGGGATCCCAGCTGTCTTTGGATTTACAAGAGTCTTCTTGTGTTCTTATTTATCACAAACCTTCCTTTTTGAACTTGAACATGTTCAGTGGGTTTCTGTTCCTTGCTGCTGAAGAGCCATGGCTAAAATGGTGATATCAGTCCCCATTTACAGGTAGTAAACAGGTTTGGAGGTAAGCTTATTCAAAGTTATCCCACGTGGCCTTGCTGAAACTGGTATCCACCCCCTTCTGGCTCCAAAGCTTGTGCCAAGTGTACTGGGATCTCATTGTTCCTGAGCCATGGGTCACTGTTGTGTGGTGTATGTTGTTTAGTGTCATCTGAATGGTTTAAAGTGTCTCATGGAGCCTGAGAGATTGTGACTTGAGCTTGAAATCTCAGGAGTCCCATTGTAATGAAAGGAATTGAAGCACTGAATGGTTAGTTCATTGAATAATTTCTTTCTTTCTTCCTTTCTTCCTTTCTTCCCTTTCTTCCCTTTCTTTCCTTTTTCATTCATGAGAGATATATATAGAGAGAGGCAGAGACACAGGCAGAAGGAGAAGCAGGCTCCATGCAGGGAGCCCGACGTGGGACTCCATCCTGGGTCTCCAGGATCACACTCTGGGCTGAAGGTGGCACTAAACTGCTGGGCCACTGGGGCTGCCCATTGACTAATTTCTTTTTTTCATTTTCTATCAGCAACTATTACAACACCTGCTCTGTGTCAGATACTATTAAGCACAAATGTTTCCAAACCTGAGTTCCTCATCTGAACCACAGAACACAGAATTGTTTGAGTGACTGTTTTCTCAGATCTTCCAGGGATGGTATACAGCTGGTGTCATTGTAGATACAGGGGGGAGAATTATCATTACATCCAGAAGATGCCTTATGGTCTTAGGCTTCATTCTCTCTTGTTAACTGTCCTTAGTTGAGAAAGGCAGAAACCCAACAGCCTCCCAGGTTGGTTCATAATTACAGACCAGTAGCTACTATGGAAGGTCAGAGTTGAGATCTGCAGAGTTAAGTCGAAGTGAACCAGGTGAAGTGAGGTGGACGTGTGTGTGTGTGTGTGTGTGTGTGTGTGTGTGTGTGTGTGTGTGTGTGTATGTGGTTGGGGGAGGGGGAGGACACTGTCTAGATGAAGAAACCATGCGTAAAGGTCCTGAGGCAAAGGGGTGTGGGGGAGGTGCACTCGGTGGAAGGTGATGTGGAGCCTTTGTTGACAAAAAGCCATCAAATGTTTTAGGTGATGTATGTGTGTTTGTAAAAGATTGAGAATGGAGATCAGATTTGTGCTCTGACAAGATTACCCCAACTTCAGTGGGAGAATGCTCTGAAGCAGCAAGACAGGACTTGGCGGCTGAGTGAGCCATCCTAGCAGATGATGCCATGTGAACGGGGTGGTGGCAGTGGACAGATTGACTGGTATTTGGAGGGTGAATGGACAGAACTTGCTAACGATGGGATCTGAAGGATAACAGGATGTGAAGTGGGTCAGGGATGACAGCCAGATTTTTGGCTTGTGTTAATGGGTGGTCACCATCCACTGAGATCAGAAGGCTGGGAGGAAACACATTTGTTATTTATTTGGTTTAAATAAATAACAGTGAATTATGGTTCCTTTAGGGCTTTTTCTATTTTTGTTAACCACAGGAACAACTCTTAGTTGCAGGTGTTTGCAAGTTAGTTCTCCTTGAAGTTCTTAACTTGTGAGATGTGAAGGGGCTGTTAAAGGGAGTGACTTGCAGGGATAGTGCTCCAAGCCCATCTTGAGAAGTCCTCCCTTTGCCTGGCATGACATCTCCGGTGCAGCTCCTCTACCGAGCTCTGCCCAGGGAGATAGCGGTGCATATCCTGACCTTCAGAAGGGGTAAGAGTCTTGGCTATGGCTCATTTTTATTTCTTTTCATGGGCAATTGGGCTCCTAATGAGAATGTTTTCCATTAGAAGGTCCCAGGAAGTCTCCATTCATGAGTGACTCACATGATTTATCGGAAGAACTGCTATGTCCAGCGTGCTTCTCTGGAGAACTAACATTTGCTACAGGCAACCACCAGGGTGTTGCCATCCAGTGATTGGGACCCATGATGGAGTATCAAGATTGACAAGTTGGTTTTTCTATCTATATGAAAACTAACTACTACTTTTAAGTCATGTGGGTGGAGACCTCTTGGATGAATGACCCGAAGAGAAACTGGGCACGCTCTGAGTTCTAAAAAGCATCACTAGAAACTGGTTGTATAAATAGGCTGATAGCTTTCCATGTATCTTCTTTGCTTCTTCCAGTTGAGAAAAAGTAGAGGAGACCATTTTACACTTTATTCTTGAGAAATTTTTTAAAAATGAAATCTAAGGGAAACTTACTCAACTGAGAACAGGCATGAGGGGAGGGTGAAGAGAATTCCCTGCGGAGGTTACTTGATTGGCCACTACAGAATTGATTATTAATTGAATCCATCACTTGGGCTTGTCTTCTCAAATTTTCCAGTCTTGTTGAGAAGCCAGTGGCTATACGTTTGATTTAACATGTTAAACCAAATGCAACTGAGTAAATGAAGATCTAGTTGGCTTTTATTGAGCATTAATGAGTAGCATCCCATCTAGCAAATAGAAAGGAGCTCAGAGGAGCTGTTTAAAATGGAAGGCTTTTATGGGCAGGAGTAGGGTGGGACAAGGAAACTATTAGTAAAAGAAAAGAAAATTGTTTCAGGCATTGGTCACCTTCCTTTGGGGGAAGGGTGGTCTGTCATGCAGATTACCTTTCCAGGGCTGATCAGGAAATTCCTGATTGAGTAGTTAATGGTCACATTCCTGATGTTGCATCCTGGTTTGCCATCATGGGGGCTAGTGACTCCATTTGGGGCCTGTTTTTGTTTCTCTCTTTTTTTAAAAAAATAAACATAACTAATCTGTTAGTAATTTTATTACTTTTATATGGTTTTGAACCTCAGCACTTGAAATGTTTGGTTTCTTCTGTATCTTCCTTTTAACCAGAGGCCCCCCCCCCCCCGCCATAGTTTAAATAATTACAGTGTGCCTGAGCAGTTACATTTAAGTGCCAAGAATCAAGAGTTCCTGGGGGCTGAGAAAGCATGTGATGGGACCAAATCTTTCCCTTCATTCAGCAAATATTAATGAGGACTTTCTATGTATCTAGCACTATGCTGGGCTCTTGGGGATACAACGGTGAGCAAAATAGACATAGTCATGCCTCTCATTGCCCAGTGGAAGAGAGGCCATCAGCCTAACCAGCAGTACAGTGGGGTGGCCACAGGATCTCTGACTTAGTTACCTAGTCCAGGAATGTTTCCAAAAGGAAACTGTTGCTTAAGCAGAAGGAGTAGAACATATTCTAGATGGTCTGCATGGCGACTTTACCTTGATTCCAGGGCTGGTCTGGCAGCTCTTTGTATCGATGCCCAGTTGTATAGTGGAGTTGTACTTGATAGAAGCAGAAGGGTTGGGTTTGAATAAAAGTACACAAGGCCATAATTTTGTATAGTCACAATTACCCTTGAAAATCCCAGTTGAAGACTAACAAGGTCATCAGGTATCTTTCAAAATTAAAATAGGATGCTATTTCTTTAGGGCAGTGGTCAGCACCCCTTACCCCCTTCATTAGGGCCAAATCCACTTGGCTCCCTAATTTTGTAAATAAAGTTTATTGGAACACAGCCACATTCATGTGTTTACAAATCATCTGAGCTGCTTTCCCACTAAAATGGCAGAGTTGAGTAGTTTAACAAAGACTGTATTCCCACAAAGCTGAAAATATTTACTCTCCTGCCCTTTAAAGAAAATGTTTGCTGATTCTAACATTGAGCAAATGTAGGAATTCATTTTATATTTAGGCAACATGTTCTAAAAATAAAATTATTATCTTTATTTTTTTTAAGATTTTATTTATTTATTCATGGGAGACACAGAGAGAGAGAGGCAGAGACAAAGGCAGAGGGAGAAGCAGGCTCCATGCGGGGAGCCCGACGTGGGACTTGATCCCTGGTCTCCAGGATCAGGCCCTGGGCTGAAGGTGGCACTAAACCGCTGAGCCACCAGGGCTGCCCAAAACGGTTATCTTTAAACACCAGAGTCCTGCTAGTGAGGTGAGATGTTCACACCACAGAAGGCAAGAAGGAACCAAGGAACCAGTCACACGGCACCTCTCCTGCCTTCCTGTCACCTGGGGTCATATGCTTATTAACTGAAGAGAGAGTGATTTGCCTAAAATATTTATCCTTCTCCTCTCCCTTTCTTTCTGTCTTGCTGTTTTTTCAAGAGCACATCATTGGGTTGATCTGACATCAATGGAATCCATCATATAACTCTTTGTACTTCAAATGTGGTGGGCTGGTGAAGAAAAGAACAGCAGACTTGCAGGTGATGTGATTCTACAACCAAGAAGCTAAAAATGACATCAGAGTGATTTCAGTAGAGAAAAATGGTAAAGAACAAGAACCTAAAACAGTGTCCTGCAGCTCTCCACACTGTGTTCATATTATACTGGTGATGCAGTCTCAAAAAAACCATTGTCTATATGTTTTTTTTTTTTTTTTAAAGATTTTATCTATTTATTCATGAGAGACACATAGATCCATAGGCAGAGGGAGAAGCAGGCTCCATGCAGGAAGCCTGGTGTGGGACTTGATTCTGGGACTCCAGGATCACGCCCTAAGCTAAAGGCAGACACTCAACCGCTGAGCCACCCAGGTGTCCCTGTCCATATGTTCAACCAGTATGGTTAATCTCACTGTCTGGAAGATTTTAGTTTTATTTGCATTAGTTTATAAATGGGATTTGTGGGTTTTTTATATATATATATTTTAATTTTTTTATATATATATTTTTATAAGTGTGATTTGATTTGCTAGTTGTAAAGAAACTATAATCATGTGGCAGACAGACTTTCAGATGGCTTCATCATTGCTGTCTCCTCATGTTCACACCTTTGTTTAATCCTTGAGTGTGGATAGACCTATGAATAGGTCCAACCAATAGAATATGGCAAAGGTACGGGCTGTCACTCCCCTGATTACGTTTTGTTATATGAAACTCTGGCTAGCAGACATACTCTGGAGACATTGTCCCTTGGAGAAGTAAGAGGCTCCATGTCGCAAGTTGCTGAGGGCAGCCTCTAGCCTCCAAATAGCAATAAGCCAGAGCCCTTAACCTTATAGCTGCAAGGAAATTAATTCTGCCAGCTACCTGAGGGAGCTTGTACACAGTCCCTTCCCTAGGTAAGCCCCCATGTGAAACCTCAGCCCTGCCATCATCTTGACTGCAGCCTTGCAGAGGACCCATCCAAATGCACATCATCAGACCTGGAGCCATAGAAAGAGTGACATGATAAATGTACATGGTTTTTGTTATACAGCAATAGAAAACTAATACAAAGCATGAAGAGTTTATTGTTACTGGTTCATATTGAACATTATAAAAATCCAAGCTAATTCCAGGAATTTGCAGTCAGTTTGCCCTCCTCCCCCTTGAAAGTTGTCCTTAAATTATTGGGTCACTTGACCAAATTGGAATATGAATGGTAGCTTAGATAAAAGTATTGTAATGACGTTAAATTTAGTGATGTTGACAACTGCACTGCAGTGATATAAAAGAATATCCGTATTCGCAGGAAGTATTCATTGAAGAATTGAAGGGAACACCATGGTATGTGTGAAACTTACTCTTACACGGTTCAGAAAAAAACCATATATGTATTGTATGTCTGCGTATGTGTAGTGGTTAACCCCCTGCTTTTTAAAAATCAGAGAACGTCTAGAAAGTTTTTCCTTTTTTTTTTAAAAGATTTTATTTATTCATAACAGACACACACACACAGAGGCAGAGACACAGGCAGAGAGAGAAGCAGGCTCCCTGAAGGGATCCCCATGTGGGACTCCATCCCAGGACAGGGATCATGCCCTGAGCTGAAGGCAGACAGTCAACCGCTGAGCCACCCAGGCATCCCTAGAAAGTTTTTCCTCATAGGGTAGAGCATTTTTTGCCTTTTGCTTTTACTTTTCCTCTGTCGACCTCCTGAAGCGGAATGGGCTGCTAAAAATATCACTTGGTATTTGTTATTTTGTGCTGTGGCAGAAGAGGTTAGCAGATGCAGGACCATCAAGTGCTGTGGTTACTTACGTAAAAAAAAGCTTAATTCTCAGGTAAACGTTTTCTCCTTCACTATGCACAACAGCCCATTGTTGTTGGTGCCATAGTTTGTCTCCATTTGCTAGTGAAGGTGTTAAGCTAATTGGCCATTTTTTTCAGAGCTGGTTAGTACTGGAGCCAGGCCGGACTGCAAGTCCCACCCACAGTCCTGTCCCTGACTGGTTACCACACAACTTCACCCCAACAGTGCCGTTCCCACTCGGATAAAATGGCCCTCAGGAAGAGGCCGGCCTACAGCCAGGACACCGAGCCCACACCAGTCCGCCTTCCCAGGGGAACTCTGGTCAGGGCCCTGGCAAGCCCATAGTGCTTCCTTGTCCCTGTGTTGTCTCGCCGGTGGATCCACCGCTGGCTCCTACAGTGGTTTCTGTGGCAGCGACAAGGGATGGCTGACGAGATGCTGCTGAGAGGTGCCCTGTTGATGCCTGGTCTGTGCCATGGTGGGAGAGGTGGATGCCCCGCACCAGCCCGCCCAGCGTTCTACGCAGCGCACATGGGGGACGGGGCCTGGCCTTGTGCTCCCAACGTTAGCCCCAGATGCCCCCCCACTCCCCGCTCCCTTCTCATCCCCCTCGAGCTCCTATTTTGGGCCTTCTTTACTGGAGCTTCGAAGGGCAGCCGTCCTTCCAGCCGTACGTGGGGGCCATACGGACGGTGGCATTCTTACTCTCCCTCTTCTGCCCGTGACGTTCCTTCAGGCTGAAGAATTTCTGACCTTGTGATTTGTCCGGAGCCTGCCGATCTGTTTTGTCTATCCACTGCCCTTCTAGAGAGAGCTTCCTTGTCCAGTTTTCCCCATAAGCTGGGTAAATGGTACAGCCACCCCTACAGCCTCGCTGTGTCATCTTGCCTGCCTGACTGAGTGCTGAGCTCCTTGAAGAAAGGTTCTCTGAGGAGGAAGTGGGTTCCTGGTTCTCCTGCCCCACCTTCCCCAGCTGTGGGCGCTGGCCTCCAGGGGAGCTGCCTTCCGCACCCTGAGGGTCTGCCAGTACCCGGAGTGTGCTCCATCCTGTGGGCACAGACCATGTCAGGACATAGTCATTTGTGCTTTAACCACACTGAGTTGAGGCCCCGGAATCCAGTGTCAATGTGACTGACTTCTCACTTCTGCCAGAAATAGGTGGGGAAAACCTCTGTATCCATTAGTTCTTTAGGGCTGTTTCTGTATTAATTCGGGGCTGTTGAACACAAAAGACAGGGCTGTATTAATAATTGAGATTCCCTGAGAAATGTATTCACTAGTGAAAGTGTTAAGCTAATTGGTTAGCTTGGGCTATTGATTTTTTAAATAAGAACAGATGTTAAATGGCTGCTTAAAGAACATTGCAGGTAGGGTAAAACCAAGATTGAAGACCCAATTCACAGTGTTACTTTCCTCCCTGAAAGTTCTTTTGGAATGTCATACCAGGAAAAGTGTCCCTCATCTGTTGAGCTCATATTTTCTTTGAATGGTCAGATTAACCACTCTTGTTTACCTTTTTACCTTCACTACTAGGAAACTCAGAGCCAATCAGCAGGGGGTCTGTTGTAATAAATCTTGTGTTCCAAGCTTCTGATTCTGTTCTCTTTTAAACACTCTTATTTGTTTGTGGTTAGTGTTGCCTAAAGAAATACATACAGTTAGGGAGAGAATTGCTTTGTCATTTTGTGCATTAGTTCTGTGGTTTGCTTTGACCCCGCTTTTGGGTAGAAGCAGCTGTGTGTTATGCCCGTTATCAGGTGTACATTCTGACCAATGTAGACAAGAGCTGGGTAAGAACTCTGATGTCTGCTTCTACTCAGAGGAGTCCAATTCCATGGTACTGAAGTATCAACTGAAGACAATTTCCTTCTGACCAAGACTGACTCTGGGACTGGCACAGATCAGAGACAACTCCACAGTGTGTGTTCCCGACGAACACCAACAGCTGGGCCACCTCTTTGCTTCCTGGCCATGCTTCCTTTGCCCTCCATGGTCACTGGACAGAAGGGAGAAGAGGAAAATTCTTGGCAGATGCTTTTAGCAGGACCCCTAGGCGTGACAGAGGAAGCTAATTTTTGTTCCATTTTTAACGTGAAGGTGGTTTGGCTGCGTCTTTCCTCTTAGGGTAGAGCATTTTAGCTTTTGTTTTTGCTTTTGCATTTCCTGTGTATACCTCCCAAAGCAAAATGGGCTGCTAAAAATGTCACTTAGTTTTTTATTTTGTGCCTAGAATAACATTCAAGACTTGTGAACACTGTGAGTCACTAAAATAGTTTTAGGAGAAAAGAAATGTTATCTGTGTTAGTCTCTAGTTCCTTCTAGAAATTTTCCAGTGGATTTTGTAGGCTTATTTAATTGGACATACTTAATTTCTTTCATCAGTAGCCACATAATAACATTTGCTGGCACCTTGCATCTCTCCCTGTATGCTGAACAATTTATCTTTATAAATACTGTAAGTTTTGTAGGAAGACCATGGTTAAAGAAGAAAGAAACTGGAAAACAAGCCGTGTTTACGTCCATCATCATTCGAGCTGACACATGTACCTGTCACAAAGTGGGCTTGGGCTTGTGCCCCACATGTCCCCAGTGTCTGGCACATTGTAGACACTCTGTCAGTACTTGTTAGATAAATGAAGTCAGTACAGTACAGGCAGGGAAAGGTTAAAGAAGGAGGATTTTTTTTTTTTTTTAAGATTTTATTTACTTATTTGAGAGGGGAAGAGAGAGAGAGCACAAGAGCAGGGAGGGTGAAGAAGCAGACTCCCCACTAAGCAGGGAGCCCGAAATCACGACCTGAGTCGAAGGCAGATGCTTAACCAACTGAGCCATCCAGGCACCCCAAGGATGATTTCATGAAACAAAGTAAATAGGGAAATCAGCTAGGCCAGTATAGGTCTCAGACTTTGTGTCAAAATCACCTTGAGGCCTGGTTAAAGCAGTTTGCTGGGCCCCACCCCCAAAGTTTCTGATCCAGTGGGTATGACTTGGGGCCCAAGAGATTCTGTTTCTAACCATTTCATAGGTGAGACTGCTATTGGTTCAGGGCCACTCTTCTGAGGACCATTGATCTAGGCTTACTGCCCTTCTTTTCCAGATGAGAAAAGAGACTTAGAGAAATTGTGCTTTGCCTAACTGACCAAACTAATTAGTGGCACGACCTACACTAAAAACCAGCCTCTCACTTCCTAACTTCCAGGAGAGAGAATTGTATTCTGATGTCCCTAAAATGGCAAACTGCTAAGGCAACCACATGCCCTAGTTCCTTTCTTGGGATTTAGTTCCAGGTAACTGACAATTTTGGGATGGGACAAGAGGTATTGTTCCAGGTATTAGTTAATTCTATAGATGTGCCCTATACCAGCTGCACATTTGTGACCAGATGACATCCACCACCCATCAAAAGGAAGTGGTTCGTTTGGAAACCGATTAAAGCTCTCTCATTGTTGCCAGTTGTGTTCCTGAAGTCTCTTGCCCAGCTTAGAGATTTTAGCCCAGCTCTCGTGCTTGGTCAGCTGTGGATGGGACACAGTACCTCAAGGGGAAGTCAGCCACCTACATGGGTGATTTCCCTGCAGCACTGAGGTTGGGGTGGGAGGTGCACTCTCAACAGATCCCTGGACTTCTGAGGCTCGTTTACTCTTGGCTCTTCTCTCTTTCCTCTGAGTGAGATGCTAAGAATCTCTGATGGGCAGGCAGTCTTGGAGCAGAAGCTGTTCAGTCTGGGTAGAGGAGGTTATTGTAGGCATTTCTTGCTCATGCTTTTCTTTCATTTCCCATCCATCATGTGTACTGTACTCTAGAGCCACCCTCCCAGCACCTTCCACTCTTACAGACGTGCTCACTGGTGACACTGAAGGAAGACACTTTAATGTCATGAGGAAGAGAGTGAGCTTGTAGTCCCAGTGAGTGGAGTCTGAGCGCAGGCTGTTTCCCAGACACGGTATAACTCTGGGCCTGGTTTTTTTCTCTGAGCCTTAGGTTCTTCATCGTGAAATGGCATTGAAATACTGTCCTCCTGTCAGGGCTGGCAGAGTAAGTACTCAATAAATTGTGGGCTATTTTAAGGAGAACATGGTGTGAGGGGTGCCTGGGTGGCTCAGTAGGTTAAACGACTGCCTTCAGCTCAGGTCATGGGCTCCCTGCTCAGCGGGGAGCCTGCTTCTCCCTCTCCCTCTGCTTCTCCCCACCACTCTTGCTCTCTTTTTTCCTCTCTCTCTCTCTCTCTCTCTCTCTCAAGTAAGATCTTTAAAACAAAACAAAAAAAGAACATGGTGTGGAATAGATTGCATTATAGGCAATACTTGACCAACACTTGCCTTAAATTGCTCTTTACTCTTACTTCCTGTGGCCTCTGTCAGTATAAGGACCGTGCCTGCACATTTGGATTTTGCCTTGTGACAATTTGCTATTAAGACAAGGTTGGGGGGAGTTCATTTTGTCTCAACATCACTAGCACATTGGTAAATGATCTTTTTGAAAAGAAGATGACCTTACAGTGTCTGCTTTCTCAAAACCCTGTAGATAGGGTGTTTAGATTTCTGAATTAACTCTCATAGCCAGTGAAGAACAGTGGGCATCGAACTCTGTGCTCTATCACCCATATAGAACGTACTTCCCAGCACCACTGGGGAAGCCATCAGGCTCCTGGATCCAGCAGGACTTACTTGCCTGACCCAGCTGGCCCTGTTCCCTCTCCTCACTCCCTCCCTCTGCCGTATTGACCAGGTCTTCTGATTCACCTTGATCCTGCTGACCCAGGGCCTTCCAAACATGTTTTTCCCTCTGCCAGAAACACTCTTCCTCAGTCCACCCTCTCTCCCCCTGCCCCTCATACACACTCTAAAGAAAATGAAAATCTGGCCAACTGCTGCAAGTATTTCAGGCTTCAGTTTAAAGCAGTTTCTTTGTGGGGTTGAGTGTGGGTGCCCACATGAAAGATGCCTTTACAGTACCCTTGCCTGCCTTGCTCCCCACCCTCTCATCAGTGTCCCTGGTGGCCTCTGGGGGCATCCAGACCACGTTCCAAACATTCACTGCTTGCTCTCCAGTTGGGTAAGGGGGCCTCAGCCCACTTTTGTAGCCATCATCACACTTGTGCTGTGTTTCAGGTCTCTTCCCTGTTCCTCCTAAGCATTGGTGTCATGTCTGCCTGACTGTGCTATATCCTGGGCACCAAGTGTTCAGGGCTTGAAAAATGCACGAGGCTGTATTACCTCATACAGTCATCCTCCACTGGTTCCTTTCTGTACAAAAAAGAGAGAGGGAATGTGACAGGATTTTCCTTGGCACACACCCAGCTCAGACTGGACTTTGTGTATAGGGAGCCTTCTTCACATGGGGCCGTGTGGAGGCCATCCTAACCTGAGCAGGTGGGGCAGTACCAGGAGACCCTGAGATTCACCAGACTGGATGTCATCAAAGGGCTCACACTTCCCCAAGCTCTACCATGCCTGAGCTGGAAGAGTTATTGTAGAATAATATTGTTATTGAATAAGAGTTATTGTAGAATAATATTATTGTGGAAGAGTCACATCGCTGCCATGTGCCACTCATGGCTACAGCCCTAGAAGGGGAAAATCACATAGGAGAAAACATTTGTCTTAAACTAAGTGTGGAGCTCTAGATTTCTTTGTACCTTGGGGAACAGCCTGAGTAGGGGCCTCTCATACTTGGGGGAATTGGCTCAAGGTCAGCTGTATAGCACAGAGGTATAAGCTCAGTTTTACCAGGCTGCCTTTTTTGGGTAAGAGATCAGAATTTTAAGGCCAAGCAGTGTTCCAGTAGGTCAGACAAAAGAGGCTACTGATTTGAGCATTTCAGAACTGGCCGGGCCATGGATGGGTTTGGGTTTACCGCCCACAGAAACGAGTGTTGAAGACAAAGTGGCCAGCCTGTTTGAAGCAGCCAGGCTTCAACTGAGGTTCAGGACACATCGTTCTGTGCTAATATTTTTGTTTTGATGAAAAATTTAAAAATACTACTCAGCCTCCATCACAAAGAATATAAAAATATTATTATAAAGAAACTAAATATATTTCAATCCCTGCTTTGTGGTGATACTCACTTTGTAAAGAGAGTTGGAACCAAAAGTACTTTAAAAGGTGACCTTCAAAAATGTGCCCAACTTTCTACAGAGGGTAGATTATAGATTCAATCCACTGGTTTTCATGCATTTTTCAAACGTATCCACTAGCTTTTTTGGAAGCTGCATATTTTTATTACTAAGGTGTGCTTAGTTCTGAGGACATTGTGGCTGACAGAACAAAAACTGTCTTTAGGAATTTTAAGTCAGGGTGAGTACAAGACAGGCCCAGGCTCCTGGAAGAAAATGAAGTGACATGTTTTTCTCCATGGTCACTTGGTAGCTCTTAGAAATTCTTGGTTGAACACCATGGGACCTTCCCCTGCCGTTCCTTCTTCCTAAGGAATGGTTTCACAGACCCCACACAGACCATGTAATAGGAACCTGTGCTTGGGCCTGCCGGGTCCTCAGCAGATTCCTTTCCTTCCTCGTTGGCTTTGTTTTCCTATCTATCTGAATGAAAATTCAGGGTTTCCATCTTAAATATAAAAATGTGGTTATCAACTTAGAATGCATTCTAAGGACTTTAAATATACTTATGTTTTCCACTAAGAAAACCATTAATTCATGAGTTGGGGTCACCATAGAATAGGGGACCCAACCTTCTAAGCAGAGTTCAGGCCAGTGCCCTAGCAGCATGGTAGCTTTTCACCCAACCCCAATCTTGGACACTGACACCTCAGCCCCTCCCCTTTTAGCATCTGCATATTTAGTCCAGGTTTGCTTTCTGAGAGAGAGAGATGCACAAGCCGGGGGTTGAGGGGCAAAGGGAGAGGGAGAGAAAGAATCTTAACCAGACTTCACACCCAGCACAGAGCCTGACCTATGACCCTGAGATCATGACCTAAGCTGAAATCAAGAGTCAGACGCTTAACCCACTGAGCCACCCAGGTGCTCCAGGTTTGCTTTCTTCTGATTGCAAATGTGGACGTATATAGTTGTTTTGTATATGCTTATGACAGACACCTTGCCTTTGATCCACATATCTACCCTCGTGAGAGTCACTACCTTAGAGAAATGAGAACAAAAACCATTTTTTTCCAGCACAAAGTAGATACTAAACAACTATTGCAGCCAGATGCACAGCCATACTTGCAGCCAAGTATGGCATACAGCAAAAGGAAGAGCAATGATTGATCACTTTTGTCCACCATTTCTGGGTGAAATTTGTTGTCTGAAGCACTCGTGCACACAGTAGGTCTTCAGGAAATATTAACTGGCTTACTTATGCTCTGAGCCTTGTAACAAAGAGACGTGTTTCAGCCAAATGTTCTTCCCTGGGGAGGCTGGGACTAGTAGTCACACCTTCCCCTCAAGCTCCATGACTGTGCTAGACCTGTTCTAGGCACAGTGTTCACATATCCATCTGCCTATCAGAAGGAGCTTGTCCCAAGGAATGTTTTGATGTGAGATTTGAACTTCCCTGTCAGAGTCAAAGAATATACCTGCCTGTCACTTTGTGTGTGCACTTGGCTCTGCTGAGCTTACAGAGCCTCCCTATCTCCCACTCAAGATTTGGGATTTCTTAACAGTTTATCTCTTTCCCCCAGACCTTTGTTTCCTTGAAGGACTAGTTAAAGCCCAGATTCCTGGGCCTCACCCCTAGAGATCTTAAATCATTAGGTCTGGCTTGGGAGTTGGGGTGGAGACCTGATATCCTAACCAGCTCCAAGTTGTGTAGATGCTGCTGTTAATGACCCAGACCCTCCACTCCCCTTCACTCTCAATTGGGGGGAGGATTAAGACACTATTTGGTCATAGAATTAATTCATAGGATTACAAAATGAAATAGAATTTAAGTCTTTTAGATTTTTGATATGCTTTGTGTACTTGATCACAGTATTTCTTACTGTGGTTTGTGGTCAAAAAAGGCTGGAAAGCTACCAATCGCCACCACCTTAGAAATGGCCCACCTGCCGGTGCTGCACCTGTGTATGATCCTTAGTTCCAGACCCAGAGTAGGAGGCTCAACCAGTGTCCTGGACTCCGGGAGAGGACTGGATTTATGGTCTTAATTGCCCCTGCAGAACCCTTAAGCTACAGCAGCTCCTCATCATCCTAGTGAGGAGGACTTACAGTGTTCTCACTAGGACATTGAATGTCCTAGTTAGAAAGTCCTCCATCTGACTCTCCCCAAGGAGAAGGGCCTTCAGTGTTTCAGATTGGTTGTAATGGAAATAAATGTCATGAAATGATATTTAGTCTTACTGCCTTGGTGCCCTCTGATCGCTTCTATTCAGTTTCCTGTTTTAATTCACGGAATTGGTTTGGGTACCTGCTAATGGGGTCATGACTTGGGAGTAAATGTGAGCAGAAGGAATAGAGCACATGTCTCCCCATGCATGCAGCCAGTGCCCTTTCTGCTAGGCTCACTCAGTTCTGTCTCTCAGAGATGCCTCTTACCCAAGGCAACTCCGTCTCTTCACATTTGTCATGGTCATATCCCATTAGTGTCTGCTCGGCTTGCAGCCCTAGGGCTTTCTTCATGAACTTTTTGTGTATCTTCCAGGAAGTAAACCCTTTATTTTTAAAGCATTTGTCTTGCTATGCTAGGTGTTGGAGCTCTGGGTATATGGCATTACTTCTCTGTTAGCTTATAAACTGTGTGAAGGCAAGAGCCTACATTCCTGTTCCAGGGCCAGATGGGGCCATGGCCAGGTCTTTGGTGACCCCAGAGCCCAGCATGTGTCCAGTGGAAGGGGCTCAGCCAAGTTGTGCTTCGTTGGGTCGGTGGCCATGGGGCCCCAGTTAGATTTCTAACCTTGTTGCACCAGGAAAGCCCATTCTAATTCCAAGCAGCTGACTTTGAAAAGACCAGTCTCTGCCTCCTTCTGTTTCTCCCATGTGGCTTGTGCTTGTTCTTCCTCCTTGGCGTGCTGACACGGAGGCCGCTGCCTCTGGAAAGATTTGGTCCTTTACAGAGAACTTCAATTCTAGGGGTACATAAAGGATACAGCTGCTCAGAGAGAACAAGGGAAAGAGAACAAGATTCCTTCTTGAAAAATGCAGTGTGTCCTGCTTTGAGGATTCTAGAATGAAGCAACTGGATTTTTCCTAAAGGCACTTTTTGGAATGGAGAGTGCTTTTGGAGGGTTCTGAACAAGAGAGAGACTTTGGAGAGAGTTAAAGGAATATTATTTGACTGAGTCTAAGACCTAGGAAGGGAGATGATGGCCAAGCACCCAAGGACTGTCTTTTAAAAACATGTACTGTGATCCCATTTTGTTATTAATCCCAGACTGTAAAGGTATAAATTCGTGAGAACTGGGAGGCCTTTTTGACTTTGGAAAGTCCTTTTCTAATGCTTCCTAGCCAAATGACAATTCTATCCATCACTCAAATACAATTCTCCCATTGTTTTTGGAGTTGTTTAAAAATAGCATCTTGAGGGCAGCCCGGGTAGCTCAGTAGTTTAGCGCAGACTTCAGCCCAGGGTGTGATCCTGGAGACGGGGGTATCAAGTCCCACATCAGGCTCCCTGCATGGAGCTTGCTTCTCCCTCTGCCTGTGTCTGTGCCTTTCTCTCTCTGTGCTTCTCATGAATAAATAAATAAAATCTTTAAAAAGAATAAAATAAAAACAGCATCTTGGGTTCCATCTATAATCCTACCTCCCAAGGTGAGAGAGCTGGTACTATACCTTTGGCCTCTCCGCCTTAGGCTAAGAGACTGCCTGAGATTTCACCACTAGGAGTGTTTTTAGCCTGGGAGCTAGCACAGTGAGAAGGTCTTTGATCTGCTGCTGCTGCTGCTGTGAGGGAGCCACCTTGGTTTTGGACTTTTCCAGAAGGGTATGATTCACTTTTATAAGCAGTGCTGGCCTGAAAGTCTTGTCTTCTGCTCTTGTGGTGACTTGCTTGCCTGGGGATCAAAGTTGTGAACATATCTAATAAACAACATATTTGCTAAGCTTTCATTTTGGAAAGAGGAAGGGGAATCTATGCCGAGATGCACCATCTAAGTTGGAGGCTGGGGGGAGGGACAAGGTAGTGGTGCACACAGCCAAACAGAGTCCTCTGTCGGTGCTGGTTTGTAAGAAGTGGAACACTGACCCAGAGACAATAAGACTATTCATTCGGGACAAAAGAATGAATGAGTCCTCCTTCCCCCTGAGCCCGTATTCTGCTTTGTTTGAACTGTCTTTAGGGTCCTTACTTACATCTCTCTGCCACGTGAGGAGACTGGGGCTGGTGTGTAAGCTACACTGGGTTCATATCCAGAGTCTCTCACCTCTCAACCTGTTTCCCTACCTTGGTGGGTCACTGTGAGGATTAAATGAAAAAGGCTCATGAGGTGCCCAGAGATGAGCCCCAGACACTCACAGTGTAGGACGGGTCCCAGCCATTGCTATGTGGTTACTCAGGACCTAATGCCTTCTGTACACGGGACTGAAGCATTTGACTGGAGATGAATTGGTTTGGATGTCAGGCTTTAAGCCAATGAAATTCTGGCTTTGACTAAACAGCACAACTTCAGATTTTAGTCGTAGAATTTTGAAGGCCCTCAGAGCCTCTGGTGGGTGATGAGACTGCCTGTGGCTCTAAGTATTTCACAGAGAATTGCTGGCTGTCACCAGTACTGGAGCGGGCTCTTTTTTTCTGGCCCTCTATGTGTGTTTACTTATGACTCTGAAGTTGTCTCATGAGGAGGAGAAATGTCTGGGAGGTTGGATGATACTTTTTCAGCCATTACTGAGGGAGGAGCCCTAGACTGGCCTGGTACAGGATCCCTGGGCCCTAGCCTGGGGGCACATCCAGTCCCAGGGCCTCCTCTTCCTCTGTAGGAGACTACAGAGGAGACTACTGTCTGAGGCTGACTCAGGATCCTTTCAAATTCTCACACCACATGGAAGCTGAGAGCCCTACCACTCACTTGGCCCCTCCCCGGGGTGCTACCTTAGCCATTACTCTGGAGAGATTGGAATTGGTCAACACTTGATTCTGAACGTATAGAGCAGAGTGGGATTGCTTCTTTTTTTCCCCCGTATATGTCTGGACCATCATACACAATAAATATTTCTGCCAGAGTAGGTGCCCTGGCTACAAACATGTTTGAGAACCAGGAACAGAGGGCCAGGGTCTACGGAGAAACACTCATCGAAGAACAGCTGAGAAAGACCTTTTGTTCATTTTGTTCTAGAGAAAAATTCACTGCCTCTGGTTGGGTGAGAATAAAGGCCACCTCTCTTTCACCCCCACCCCTTACTGCCCTCAACCCATGTGCCTGGGAAGCCAGAAGTATGCCTTTGAAGAAGTGGTCATTTTCAGATCCCTCTATGGTGCTCAGAGACTTTTGTGGCCTTTTCCACACCAGCACCTGCTTGCTGACTCTGATGCTTTTTGTTGGTCCCCACGTGAAATGCCTGCAGTCTGGAGCTGTTCTTGTAAGCCCAGCTCCTTCCTCCTCCCCTGAGGAGTAGGCTGGGTTTTCTTTCGGGGAGGTCCTGGGCCACAGAGCACTTCCACAGGCCCCTAGAGCTGTCCTCCTTCCAACAGGGCTGTGAGCAACCAAAAAGCCTTTGCTGGGCCAATCTCCATCCTGAGACTCCTCACTCTGTGTCCTGATGGAGGACTTTCCCAGTTCTCCCCCATGGGGTTAGGAGCTGCATAGAGAGAGGAACCATGTCTTGCTTCTTTCTTGACCCTAACAATTTGTAGATGTTTGGCGTGTAAAGATGTGTGGAATGAATGAATGAGTGAGGGCATGTGGTTGCCCCACGGTGCCTGCTCTGTTATCAGATGCTGCCTGTTTCCCCAGGTGATAGGGGTGGGGAAGGACTTTCTAGGTGACCCTTGTCCCTTCACTTCCTTCGCTGACCAGTGAGTGCCTTCCAGAGTGCTGGGGCTTGTGGCTCTCCTCTCTTTCCCTTGTTGCAGGGAAATAAATAAACGTGTGCTTGCTGTCAGGTGAAAATGTTTTTCCTCTAGAAGTCCAGAAGGTAGTCTGACAAATAATGGGTTCTCGGGGTTCCTGGGCAGGGCCAAGTGTAGCCGAGGCTGACAGAGCCCCTGTGTGCCAAAGCCTCCACTGTCCCTAAGCGCCTGTGACCTGTCATCGTGGCCTGGCCCCAAATAAACAGGCCTTCCTACCCCCAACTCGGGCTGCTTTGCTGGTGACATGGTGCTAAAAAATATGCCCTGAGGCCCTTGAGGAGCATTGTTTGAATTCTAAACTGGCACCAGTCCTGACGTGCAAGTTCCTCTGAGGGACAGAGGCTGCTCCAAACAACTCCACCTAAGGGACAAAGGTCAGGGTGGACTCCATTTCCTATTGTAGCCAGGATCCTGAATGATGTGGTGTGTTGTGGCCCTGCTTACTTTCTGCCCAGGGCAGTGGTAATGTTTACTCAGAATAAACTTATCCCACTTTGTTGCATTCCTTCCCCATCTCTTCTCTCTCTCTCTCCTCTAGAAATAAAACTCTGGACAAAGTGACTAATTCGCATCTTCTGGATGTGTATGAAGTCTGTGACTTTGAGAATCTCTAGACCATTTCCAAACAGTGATGGGAGTAGGCCACCCTGGGGCGTGTTGACCTTGAATTGTTCACAGCACATGTCAGGGCTCCTTGCCTTGTCTGTGGTGTGTGTGTCTGTGATTTATGGGTTGGGGGGCGGTACTAGGGCCTTGGTTTCCTCATGTGTCAAATGGTAATTAAAACACTTTCCTTCCAGTAGTAGTGTGAAGATAGGGGCAACCTAGAGCTCCTCACACAGTCCCTGACTTATAATGGGATGTTTAAAATGGGAGCTGCTGATCTAGCCATTTGATTAGACTCCAGGAGAGAAGCAGCTCTCAACCCTGGAGGCTCCCCTTTCATCTCTTCTTGGGATATCTGTCTGATACTTGATGAATATTTGATAAAAGGAGTAAGTCTTGGGGAAAACTCTTTATGTGGATTTATTCAGAGCCCTCTCTGACAGTTGTATGAGAGGGGTTGTGGACCTCTGAAGGGCTTTGCTTTTCACTCTGAGTGAGAAGAGATGCCACAGGAGGGTTTTGAGCAGAGGGGCAATGTAACAGGATTTAACCTTTTACAAGGATCACTCCAGTTAGTGGGTTGAAAAGACTACAGAAAGGCAAGGAGCAGGGGACTCTTGGACGTATGGTAGTGGTTTAGGCACAAAGTGACTATGGCTTAGATCAGGGTGTAAATGGTACAGGTGGTTACGGTGGTGAGATTCTGAATATACTGTTAAGGTGGGATTCACAGAATATGCTGAAGCATCAGATGGTAGATGTAAGCAGAACAGAGTCAAGAATTTTGACCTGAGCTACTGGAAGGGTGAAGTTTCATGTCTACCAAGACGTAGTGGCAGCAGGTTTGAGAGGGAGAATCAGGAATACAGGTTTGTGCTGTCTGTCTGGTCTAGACATCCAGGGCAGTGACCAGGAGCTTGTGTGTAGAAAGAGACCACTCAACAAATAAGCAGCGAGCACCTCTTCTTTGTCTGTACATCTGTGGTTCTCATCTAGTTTCTCGGCTTCCTATGTCATCTCTGTGCTACCAATGCCCACATGTATACCTCAAGCCTCATCTGCCTCCTTAACACAGACTCATTGATGGAACTGCCTAATTCAAGTTCCTGTGGATATCTGCAGAGGAAGGTTCCTCAGTCCCAATCTATACAGGGCCTGGCACAGATGAGATGCTCAAGTATTTGTTGAGCATGAATATTGTTTATTTCATAGACTAACCTTATGAATAGGTATTGTTGTTAACACTATACAAAAATCCATCGATTCAGTCTTGGTTAAAAACAAAAGAAATTATAAGATACACATGTGTTTACATTAAGTTCTTTAAATTTTCCATACAATAAGGGAAAGGAGATTAGAAAACACTTATTTACTAGTGATTTAAGATCATAAAGATACTTATATAGGTTCTTTTATTATTTTTACAAAGATGAAATTAAAACTTCCAAAGATATCCACAGATTTTTCCTGAGATATATTCAGTGGCAAGTTATTTGAGAAGACACTCATTCTGGACTATTCATGGTTAAATACATTTGTATGTTTCACGGACTAGGATTTCCTTGAATTGTAAGTGCTCTGTTAATCTGACCCATGTGAAAATTATGTGGACTCTTTTAGAACTTAAGGCCTTTGTGTCTACTTTATTCCAACTTTTTATTGATGTATACCATGAATCAGAAAAAATATATCTGGCTTTAAGTATGTAATTTGGAGGATTTTCACAAATTGAACACCAGAGTGTAATTAGCTCCAATCAAGAAATAGACTGGGGGGCTCCTAGGTGGCTCAGTCATTAAACATCTGACTCTTGCTTTCAGCACAGGTCAGGATCTCAGTGTTTTTGGATCGAGCCCTGCGTTGGGTTCCATGCTCAGCCCAGTCTGCCTGAGATTCTCTCTCCCTCTGCCCCTCCCCATGCACACGCACCTGCTCTCTCTAAAATAAATAAATCTTTAAAAAACAAAAGAAATAGACCATAGCTCACTCCCTCCTGTGCCTTGCAGCATACTCCCCCCACCCCAAGTGTAACTGCTATCTTAACTGCTGAAATCATAGATTAATGTTGCTTGTTTTTGTATTTGTATAAATGGAATCATATCAAATGTACTTCTGTGTGTGTGCCTTCTTTCTAGATTTGTAAGATTCATCCATATTTTTTATGTGTAGGTGTAGGTTGTTACTGTGTGGCATGCCACATGTGCAGGTGTCTCAGTGTACCCATTCTGTCAGCGGGCATTTGGGTGGTGCTGCTTTGAATATTCTGTATATGTGCTGCCAAAGCAAGCACTGCTTTGAATATTCTGGTACTTCTTGTGATTTCATGTGGGCATTTCTCCAGGGTACACACCTGGAGTGGGATTACCAGGCCCCCAGGGAAACATGTGTTAGCTGTCTGGATTCATCCCTTCCACAGTGGCAGGTGGACCCTGCCCATTGCTTTTCATCCTTGTCAACCTTAGTGTTTCCTATTTTTTCTTTTTATCCATTCAAGTATGTAATGGTATCACTTTATGGATTTTAATTGATTATTTCATGATGACTTTTGGAGTCGAGTACCTTGTCATCTGTTTACTGGCCATTTGGATATCCTCTTTTGTGAGGTGTCCATCCAATCCCAAATCTATTTTTAATCATTACCAGTTATGCAAAGAGATCCAAAATGGTGGCTCTATCAGATTTAAGCCCAAATCCAAGCTGAAGCTTGGTTTCCTCTATAGGTCATAGGCCTAGCCCCACTCTTGCACCCTACCCCTTCTGCCTCCATCCTGAGCCTCACTCTTTGGTTCAGTCCCTGTTGGTCTACATCCAACTTAGGCATCTGCATAGTATCTCACCTTTGACCTAACAATGCCATTTCTAGGGGCCTATCTCATTATACAGGTGCCTAGAAAGTTAGGCATGAGAGTATTCATCAATTCAGCATTGTTTGAAGAGCAAAAGTTAAAAACCATCAGCCAGGAGACTGGTTAAATAGGTTTCAGTGGAACATTTATTCAGCCATTAACTCTGCTCCTGTGAAAAAATGCCCACAACATATTGTTAAGTTGAAAAGTATTTCAGCTGTGCCATATGAGGGATTTTTCATTTTCTATGTTATGTATTTTTGCAGCGCTTGGATTTTTATAACAAGGTTGTTCTGCTTGTTATAACTCTACAGCTCAGAGTTACCCAGAGATTGCCTGAACACATGGATGATACGAACGGACTTTCATGTCAGAAGAGGCTTGGGTGTTGCAAAACTCCCAAGTAGTATTTTCCCTCTGTTTTAACATGAATAGTTCTATATTAAGTAAGACAGAGGATCTTTTCATATGGCAATTGTTGGAAAAAATGAAACATCAGGTTGCTTTCCGTTCGACTGGGCTGTGGTTATTTTTAGCTAAGTGTTGGCAGAGGTCTGGTGATGTTATCAAGTAACCATAATGGCCTCCATTTATTGAGCATTTGCTATATATCACGTCCTCAGCTAAATGCTTGACACACAGGATCATGTTTAATCCTGAGGTTATGCTTTTCTGTAGGTGAGGAACTTGTAACTCAGAGAGGTTACAGAGTTTGCCTGTGTATACGCCTGAGCTTGGGTTAGAACAGAGACTGCCTGACTCCAAAGCCCACGTGCTGCCTGCTGTGCCCACAACCCACTCAGCCTGAACTCTTGTCTTTATCTTTGCATTAGTCTTTAAAATTTTAAATAAGTAACACACTGAAGTCTTAGGTTTATTTTTTTAAGATTATATTTATTCATGAGAAACACAGAGAGGCAGAGATATAGGCAGAGGGAGAAGCAGGCTCCCTGTGGGGAGCCTGATGTGGGACTGGATCCCAGGGCCCTGGGATCATGACCTGAGCCAAAGACAAACGCTCAACCACTAAGCCCCCCAGATGCCCCTGAAATCTTAGGTTTAGGAAAGTTCTTCCTGGCTCAGCTGGTAGAGCATGTGACTCTTGATTGTGAGTTCAAGCCCCAAGTTGAGAGTAGAGATTGCTTAAATAAAAAAACAAACAAACAAACAAACAAAAAACCTTAAGTTTTAAAAGAAGAAGCTACTTCTCCACTCTAGTTGTCCTTTTTACATATTTGGGAAAGGGGGGGGTAGTGTGGATTGGGCAGGTAGCTTCGGATGAAACTTGTATAAGTGGACAAATGGAGATCCTTCCCAATTGTGCCACAATTCTGTGCCCAGTACACTGGAGGTAACAAGAAATTGACACCACAGTGTTTCTTAGGATTGGCTGCAGTAATTTTGGAACTGCCTCAAAGTGTTATCCACCATGACGCAGACATTGTGGTCCCTTGTCTGGCTGATATTTAGAGACTGCCCTTATCCAGAGCAGAATTAAGCCCTGACAGAAACCACTGCTAAGTTGGGATCCCAGCTGCTGCTACCAGTGACATTTGAAAGGCCAGTTGATATGTACATTTGTCAGCACCAGGCAGAGACCTTTGTTGGGCTTGACTGAAGGGCAAATTGAAAATCTAAGAATGAAATATTGGTACCTGGCAGACTACTCGGGAAAAAATCGGTGTGACTTTTGGGGCTTGGGAGGTTTTGTTGAGATTTGATTCTGTGAGCAGGCTATGTGCCTCTCTTCCAGCCTGTCCTTCCTCTGACATTCATCTGATAGGTGGATCTGCATCCTACAGTGGTTGCCCAAGAAAGTGTCTGCTCTTAGTAACATCATGGCCATTTATACAGAAATTGTGAAGCTATGTAAGCCACCCTTCCTCTGGAAGAAATGACTAGCAGATTAGTCACTGAGAGTTCCTGACCATCCATGGTATAAATGCCATAATGAGCAGTGGTCTGAGGCTTTGATTTCTTAAGTTCTATCAATGACTTTTGAAGTTGCTCTCACAGATTTGATAGATTACAATAAAATAGCAGTTTATGGCATTCCCTTGTTATGTGAAGGAGGGTTTTTGTTTCCTTTGGTCAGGTTTGGCCATAAAGGTAGTGTAGCAGTCTGATAATCCCAGGTGTTGGTGGAGATAATGGAGCAACTGGGACCTTAATAATGGATTTGCAAAGTGGCACAGTCATTTTGGAAAATCATTTGGCAAAAGCCATAAAATTAAATCTGGTACATACTGTATAGTTAGACAGTTCTATTCATAGGAAGCTCTTGCATGTGTTCCAGGAGACATATATGAGAATGTTCATAGCAGCGTTGTTTATAGAAGCTGGAAACAGCCCAGTGTCCACTGAAAGTGAAAGCTCTTATATATACTTCAGCACGGTTAGGCATCAGACCTACCACTGAGTGAAAAAGCAGGAATGTAAGAAAATTTACAATATATTTCCATTTATGTAAAGTTCACAAAGCTGTCAGTTAAACTATACTTATAGATATAAATTGTCACAAAAAGTAAGAGATGATAAGCACAAAAATCAGAATCATGGGGACTGCCTGGGTGGCTCAGTTGGTTGAGCGACGAGCTCTTGGTTTGGGCTCAGGTCATGACCTCAGGGTCATGGCATAGAGCCCTGTGTTGTGCTCCATGCTTATTACGGTGGAGTCTGCTTGGGACACTCTCTCCCTCTCCCTCAGCCCCTCCCCCCTGCTCGCTCGTGCTCTCTCTTTCTCTCAAGTGAATAAATAAATCTTTAAAAAATAATCAGAATCACGGTTATCCGTTATTGAGAAGAGAGATATGATCACAAACAGGGAATGTGGTGGCATCAGTGGACTTGATAACTTTCTGTTTCTAGAGCTGTGTTGTCCGATGTGGCAGCCACCAGCCACATTTCAAGTACTCAGTAGATGCAAGGGCTATCATGCAGGATGGTGCAGATACAGAATATTTCCATCATTGCCGGAAAAGTCTATTTGGTAGGCTAAGTTGGTGGATACGTGCATTTAATTCTAAGTCATGTGTGTGTGTGGAATTTTTCAAAAATTTGCTTTAATTTTAGTACTAGAAAATCTCTAAAAACATACAAAATCTGAAGTGTAACTTTCTAAGTGAAAAGCCAGGAAATAACAAGGGAGTGGTTGATAAAGCTCCCTGAGACTCCAATAATAGTGTGGGAGCATCTCTTTGGCATTGGCCTCCACTCCAGATGATTGATACACTTGAGGGACTTGAGAATAGGGGCAGGAAGTGTGTGTGTGTGCCAGAGCGTGTCTGATGCTGTTGGCAAGATCACCCCACCAGAGATGCCACCTGTCGCTTCCTTCCGCACTGCTTTCACTGGTCATTATAGTACTTGATCAGCACTCAGAAGCATAGTTTGAGTAATGTTTCAAGTCACCTGAAATCTGTTGTCAACCCATTGTTTCAAGGAAAAGATGACAAGCAGCCTCCAAGTCCAAATGTGTTCTAGTTTGTGCTGTCTTCTATTTCCAGAGTTGAGGAGGTTCATTACCACTACAAAGAATCTGCTTTCTCCACTTGATTTAACACATTGTGTGCTAAAGGTAGCTGTTTTTAGTCTATTAAATACTCCCAGGAGAGAGATTGATTGGTAGATGCAATTCTTTCTTTAAATGCTGATAGGATTCCCAGCTGTGCCCCAAAACAGACTAGAATTTCAGACCGAGGTAGGTAGGGTGCTATAATACACTTCCTGCCTTCAGTTTGCTTCGTTGGCCCTTGGATCAATGATCAGTACTGGCTCTGCAAGTGCAGGAACCTGAGAGTATTTGGGGGGCCCTCCATGCCTTCCTTGCACACCCCAGTTCCACCCTAGTCATGATGGCAGAGGTGTGAATCTGGCCTGTCAGTACAGCACCTCAGGGTAGCAGACAGGCAAAAGCGGAAGTTGGCTCACCCAGCCCAGGTCTCTAGAGGTCTTTGGCCACCAAACAAACCATGCATCCTGCCTAGACTTCCCCATTTGCATCTGCTTTTCTGGCCCTACTTTCAGTCTTAGTTGCTCAGGGTGGAAGTTGCACGGATTAGTACATCTCTCTAACATCCCTTCGGGCTTGGAAACCTGCCTGGTCAGTACTGTGACTGTAAGGATCCTGAGGCAGGCAGCAGTACAGACAGGTAGGGTAGAAGAGCCAGATGGAGACTTCTGGTCTGTGCTAGGGGAAAGGAGGATGGCATTTGTAAGGCCCTCAGTTTCTTAGGCTCATCAGTTAAAAATTCAGTGCTGCACCATAGCCTAGTTCAGATCTGTAAGCAGATAGGAGCTGAGAATTCAGTTTGATCAACCCTGCGACCCATCCAACTTATGTAGTTGGGTTAGTGCCCTGTGCAGAAGCACTGTGTGCCCAGCCCTTGGATAAGAACCTCAGTGCACTAGCCACAGGCAGCACCTCATTTCTTCTTTATCACATCTCACGAACGGCCATCTCACGAACGTTATCAATCCCTTTGAAGTATTTTAACCCAAACAGTCTGACTACAGAGCTCAACCTTTCACCACCATATGTATTAGACTGGTCACATCATTTTGAAGTATGAAGAAGAAAGTATAAACTGTATAGGGGACCTACCCTGCTTGGGTGGGGAAGAAGAGGCAAAGTAGAGGAGAGGTAGAGAAACTGTGCCGTGCCAGTTCACCTGCTTTGAATCCCAGGGATGCCTGGTATATAAGGACAGGTGCTGAGAGCCCCTCCTCACCCTGCATTGAGCTGTTCCATATGAGGAGAGAGGTGCACCAGCTCCCTGCAGATTTCTATACACTGTTGGGTCCAAGGAGGGCTTCCTGCCAGCAGACAAACAGCTACAAAATCATGTTTGGTTTGATTCTGCATGTGAGCAAAGGTCAGGCTCTGGCTTTTCTCTTTGGTCCAGAGTGCAGTGGGCTTCTAGGAAGTTTGCAAAGAGCAGATAGATTATCTGAAGTTGCCAGCTACCTAGAAGGCCTTTGATGCAGGAATTGAACCTTGTCCCAATGAAGCCACATGCAGTAATAATAGACACAGTGACAGGCCTGTAGCACAGGGTGCTATGTCGTTTATTTAGAAGAGTGTTTTAGTAGTAAATAGGTAGAAAAATTGAAGGGGGGGGTTGCTTTGTAGTTTTAAAACTACAGTTTTTTTCTTTTTCCATTGCATAGGGTCATGTTCTGTTCCCTAATTTTCAACCACTTTCAGGTATTTTCTGTGAATTTCATATAGTATCAAAAAAAAGCAGTCCTTTTTGTGGAGTATTTTCTGATTGGTTAATTTGTTCATTTGTTGAATGAATGTTTACTAAGCATCTTCTGTGGGCCAGGTACCCTGTTAGCATTGGGGATGTAGGCATGAACAGGGCAGGTATGGTCCTCACTGAGTCTGCATTCTTGTGAGGAGACAAGCACATTAATTAATTACTTGATAAGATCATTTCCAGCACTGAAAAACACTGAGGTAAATGGTGAGATGAAGGAAGTCTTCAGTGGGTTTTTGCTTTTCACATATACAATTGACTCATTTAAAGTGTAGAATGCTGTGTGTGTGTGTTTAGAATTCACTGGATTTTGGTGCAACCATCACCAGATTCTAATTTTAGAATATTTATTTCTCCCCACCAAAAGAAATCTCATATTCATTAGCAAGCCCTCTCTCTCCTTCCCTCTCCCATTCCCTTATTCTTAGCCACTAATCTACCTTCCATCCCTATTAATTTGCCTGTTCTGGACATTTCAAAAAATTGGAAGATACAATAAATGGTCTTTTGTGACTGGCTTCTTTCACTTAGCATTATATAATCAAGATTCATCCATGTTGTAGCAGGTGACAGGATTTCTTTTTCTTTTTCTTTTTTTATTGTCAGGCAATATTCTGTTGTATGCTTATGCCACATTTTATTTATCCATTTATGGACATTTGAGTTATTTCTACCTATTGATTTGTATGAATAATGCTGCTGTGAACTTTTGTGTACGAATCATATGGATACATGTTTTCATTTCTCTTGGGTATATGACTAGGAATAGAATTGCTGGGTCATCTGGTAACCCATATAGGAGGGTTCCAGTTCCCCAACCATCACCAATACTTTGTTATTACATGTCTTTTTTTTATTATATCTAGTGGGTTTTAAGAGAAACTTAAGTTGGTTTTGGCATTTCCCTGATGATTAATGATGTTGAACATCTTTTCTTATCTTTATTGCTCTTTTGTTTATCTTATTTGGAGAAATGTCTATTGAAGTCCCCTGGTCATTTTTAATTGGATTATTTGTCTCCTGTTGAGTTTTAAGAGTTGTTTATATTTTCTGTATGCAGATCCTTATCAGGTATATGACTTGCAAATATTTTCTCCCATTCTATAGTTTGTCTTTTCACTTTCTTGGTGGTATCATTTGTAGCACAAACATTTTAATTGACATATAGTATCATATTAGTTTTAGGTGTACAGCATAATGATTTGATATTTGTATGTATGGCAAAATGATCACCACAATAAGTTTAGTTGAAAGTTTTACATTTTGATGAAGTCCAGGTCATCTGATTTTTCTTTTGTCACTTGGATTTTTGCATCCTAAGAAACCATTACCAAACCCAAGATCACACAAATTGTATCCCTGTGTTTTATTCTAAAAGTTTATAGTTTATAAATAAACTGTTCAATAGTTAATAGTTTTAGCTATTACATTCAGATCTTTGATCCATTAATTTTTGTATATGATGTGAGATAAGGGTCCAGATTCATTCTTGTTCTTTTATGTATGAAATATCCACAGTCATTGCCAGCACCATTTGTTGAAAAGAGCATTTATTCATCCATTGAATGGCCTGACACCCTTTTAAGAATTGATTGGCCTTAGGGATGCCTGGGTGGCTCAGTGGCTGAGCATCTGCCTTTGGCTCAGGGTGTGATCCTGGGGTTCCAGGATCAAGTCCCACATCAGGCTCCCTGCATGGAGCCTGCATCTCCTTCCGCCTGTGTCTGCCTCTATCTCTCATGAATAAATAAATAAAATCTTTAAAAAAATGTTTTAGAGTTTTTAGTGTATGTCTTGCACTTGTGTTAATTATATGCCTCAGTATTTTATTCTTTTTGATGATATTATCAATGGAAGCTTTTTTTGTTTTGTTTTGTTTTTATTGACATATAGTTGACATACAGTGTTATACTAGTTTCAGGTGTACAACATAGTGATACACTTGTGAGCACAGCATAGCATGTAGAGATGCTGTGCTCACAAGTATAGTTATCATCCATCACCATAAAACACTATTACAATATCATTGACTATATTCCCTATGCTATACTTTTAATTCCAACAACTCAGTCATTCCATAACTGGAAGCCTGTGTCTCCCTCTCTTTTTACCCCATTTTGTCCATCTTCCTATCCCCCTTCCCTCTGGCAACCATCATCAGTTCCCTGTAGTGTAAATGGAAGCTATTATTATTATTATTTATTTTTTCTAGAGAGAGAAGGAGAGGGAGAGAGAGAATCTTAAGCAGACTCTGTGCTGAGCGCAGAACCTAACATGGGGCTCGATCTCACGACCCTGGGAGTCATGACCTGAGCCAAAATCAAGAGTTGGACATTTAACCAACTGAGCATCCAGATGCCCCTAAATGGAAGCTTCTTAAAATGTTGTTTTGGAGCATTCATTTGTACTATATAGAAATCCAACAAACTTTTTTTTTTCTTTTTTTTTTTAGAAACAAGTGAAAAATTAGGTTTATTTATTTATTTTTTAAAAAGATTTTATTTACTTATTCATGAGAGACACAGAGAGACATAGGCAGAGGGAGAAACAGGCTCCCTATGGGGTGCCCAATGCAAGACTTGATCCCAGGACCCTGGGATCACACCCTGAGCCAAAGGTAGAAGCTCAACCACTGAGCCACCCAGGTGCCCCTGACTTTATGATTTTTAACTACCTTAAATACCTTGAAGTAAGTAGAATCACACGTTATTTGTCTTTCTGTGGCTGGCTTGTTTTGCTCAGTATAATGTCTTGAAGATTCATTCATCCAACAAACTTTTGTATATTGACTTTGTATCCTGTGACTTTATTGAATTGGTTTATTAGTGCTAATAGTTTTTTAGTGGATTGCTTGGGATTTTCCATATATAAGGTCATCTACAAATTGAGTTTTATGTCTCCCTTCCCAAGCTAGATGGCTTTTGTTAGGGTACTGGAGTACAATATCGAATAGGAATGGCAAGAATGGACACCCAGGGCTTGTTCCTGATCTTGAAGAGAAACCATCCAGTCTTTCACTGTGTTCCAGAAGATTTTGAACTCCTTAGTGCTATTTCAGTCTCCAGTGCCAACTCTGAGGCCTTGCCCATGACACTTATTGCTATTCCCTAAACTAACAAAAATCAGAAGGTTGATTCAAAAGAGCCTTTCTTTCCAGTTCATTCATCCTACACTTCTGTGATTCTACTTTAATATTCTTTCTTCTTAGTTCCCTTAGACTTTGGTTAGCTCACCATACAAACTCCATGGAAGACACTGGAAATATTTGCGAGTTCTTTTTCCATAGCTATTTTGACTGCCTTTGACTTCCACAATTCTGAACAACCTAATTTACATGGAAATTGCAGAAATTAAATTGTGTGAGCAGAAGTGTTTCAATAGATCGGTCTTTCCTTTCCTTTGTAACTCTAAACAGCCAGGGAAGATTTGTTTAGGGATGATGCTTGTCTCCACAAAAGGTCAGTGGAGCACAGCTCCTTCCTACCCTGCTTCTAACCATTAGTACCCTCTTTGTTTTCAGATTCTCAGCGTTCTCACCTCTCTTCCTTCACCATGAAGCTGAAGGACAAATTCCACTCACCCAAAATCAAGAGAACGCCATCAAAGAAGGGAAAACCAGCTGAAGTTTCTGTGAAAAATCCGGAGAAGCCTGTGAGCAAAGTAAGCCAACTCTCTCTAGGTGTTCCTCCTGGCCTTCGCCTACTTCGAGCATTATGAGTTTGTGCTGTTCTTAAGTTCATTCCCTGGGGATTCAGCTTTCAGTGCAGAACACCTACTCCATAGCATTCCATGCTTCCAGGCAGGGGCCTTCAGCGTCCTTGTAAAATATGAGCCTTTAGGATGGTGAGTGTTTCTCCTGTTAATCAGAGTCGAGTTCATTCAGCAAGAGCAGTTCCCCTTTTCCAGATGTGTTACCCTCTGGGCATTTAAAACAGCTCAGCGCACCATGTACACCCCACAATGCTGCCTCCCTGCCCCAGACAGCCCCATGTTGCCCTGGCACGCACACACTTAGAGGGAGGTTTGTGACATCCAGAACATCCTTCATTTGGCTTTAGGGCCCATGCTCTGAGACATGCCAAATCCTTGAAGCCCGGCCAAGGATGTCCTCAAACACGAGTAACCTCCGCAGGACCAGTCAAGTCAGATATGTCGAAACAGCGGTAGATGTTCACCAACCCCTCCCTTCAGCCTCAAACGGCCATTTCAAGCTCTGTAGGAATCCAGGTTTCCTCTCTTCCAGGAGGCAACAGACAGATTTCTACCAGAGGGCTACCCTCTCCCCTTGGATCTGGAGCAGCAGGCAGTAGAATTTATGTCCACCAGTGCTGTGGCTTCCAGGTCTCAGAGGCAGAAGGTCAGTGTGATGCTAAGAACAATTGGGTTTGCCTTGCCTTCTACTGCAGAATCCTGGGCCATGGTTTTGGGGATGGAAAGAAAAATCTATTGCAATATCCATGTGTTCAAGTGGGTGGTGACTATGGGCTTCACTGTTCAGGAAATAGTTCAGGGGCCTTGGGTAAAAATTAAGAGTTTATCCAAGCCCCTGTGGTCTTTGGAGGGAGCTCAGCACTCCATGATGAAAGCTTGGGGGTCCTTTCCAGGGTTGGTTTGGGTGTGCTACTTGGGTCCAATGCGTTCTGGGGGAAATGGGTGAGTCTCGTCTCTCAAGACCAGCTCTTCTTTCCTTGAGTTACTAAGATGACCTGAATAGTTAGGACAGGGAGGGGCATCTGCAGTAAAAGGTGCTGTGTTAGATGTCTAGCAAGCCTATGTGGTGAGAGCACACAGAACCAAGTACTCAGAACCAAGCACTCTCAGAGCCAGGGATACCTTTTGTGCCACTAACATTTATCCAGTCTTTTCCTCACCCCATGCTCAGTGCTTTATGCTTTTACTCTCTTACTGAACACTCATAATAGTCCTGAGAGATGGAAACTTATTTTGCAGAAGTGGAAGCTGAGGCTGTAGAGATAGGAAGCATTGGCCACCGTCACCCAGGAAAGGTAGTGATGGCCTGATTTGAGCTCAGGCCATCTGACATGCAAGTTAAAACCCTCGGGATGCTATGTTTCCTCTTTATGAAAGCCAGAATTTATTTTTTGAATGTCCCACAAATCCAAATGTTAACTCTCACACTAAACATAAAAGGAAAATTAACTTTAACAATGTAAAATAAAAATAAACCTTGTAGAGAAATATAATCCTAATGTTCCAGTGATTGTCCACAGCATAGTGGGTAGTAGAACTGTTGTCACAACCATCAATTAAACGTCACTGGCAAACACTGACCCGTTATATAAACACATAATTCTTGAATTTTGCAGCGTACCTATATTTTTGTTTTTATTTTAACTAGCAAAATATCTTAAAATTCTAGTTAAAAGTGGAGAACATTAAAGTTCGAAGTCCAGAAGTCTTTTGTCAAATAACCCTGTTTCCTGCCTCATCCATTAGCAAAAGGAGGCTGAAGAGGAAGAGTAAAATGTTCAGTGTTTGCCAGATTGATGAAATTCTGCACTGCAGAGGAGGAAGAAAGTAGGAGATTTGGTGTGCACCATAGAGATTTTTCTGGTTTAGTCTGTTCAGCAGCTTCTTGGAACTGAGTTTGGTCAAACAAACAAAAACCCCAAGCAGAGCATCCATGGTCATGTAGCGCTAGTGCAGCCAGCCCAGAATAAAATGACTTAGAACAACCGTGTCTCCTAGTCAACTCTGATAAGAGACTGTTTGGGCCACTCGGTTCTTGGAATTTTCCCCCTTCCTTCATTACTCCAAGAGAGGTCATGGGGGAACATTCATTGTGAAAGTGTCTTTCACTCGTGTGCATTCCTGCAAATGCCAGGGGACATTGGCAATGTCTGGAGACACTTTTGGTTGTCACCACTAGAAAGGTGAAGCAGATGCTTCTGGATCTGGTGGGTAGAAGCCGGTGATGCTGGTAAACATCCTACACAGGACAGCCCTCCTCACAACAGAGAATTCTCCACCCCAAAATGTCAGTAGTGCAAAGACTGAGAACTGTTGTGTAGCAGGGAACTGAGGGTATCGCCTTGGCCCAGGGAAGAATGTTACTCTGGTTTGGTTACCCTTTAAGAAGGGCTGAATTACCCTTTAAGAAGGGCTGAATTACTCTGCTCTGCCCCAAGTCAGCTGTCCAAAATGACCTGGGTACAAACCTGTTGTTTAGTAGAAGCTCACAAGCAGACCTGGAAGTATTGGGGAATCTGCCAACATGTGAGAACTTAGAAGATGCTGTTGGAGAAATCTGAAGATACATTTATCATTTGCTGTCATTATTATTTTTTTTTAAGATTTATTTATTTATGATAGACATAGAGAGAGAGAGGGGCAGAGACACAGGAGGAGGGAGAAGCAGGCTCCGTGCCGGGAGCCTGACATGGGACTCGATCCCCGGACTCCAGGATCGCGCCCTGGGCCAAAGGCAGGCACCAAACCGCTGAGCCACCCAGGGATCCCCATTTGCTGTCATTATTAATTACTAATTAGCTCTTACTTCTTAGAGAATATTTCCATATATGTTCTCATTTTAATCCCAATTTATATGTATGGCATTCCCTGTTTATTTTTTTAATATTTTTTTTAAGATTCTATTCATTCGTGAGAGGCACAGAGAGAGAGAGAGAGAGAGAGAAGAGAGAGGCAGAGACATAGGCAGAGGGAGAAGCAGGCTCCATGCTGGGAACCCGACATGGGACTCAATCCCAGGTCTCCAGGATCGCACCCTGGGCTGAAGGCGGTGCTAAACCACTGAGCCACCCGGGCTGCCCTTATCTTTATTTATTTTTAAGTAGGTTCCACACCCAACATGGGGCTTGAATTCATGATCCTTATATCACAAGTCATATGCCCTACTGACTGAGCCAGCTGGGTGCCCCAGCATTCCCTATTTAAATATGTGGGAAATTGCAGCTCAGTCGATAGAAGCATAGATTTAGATTCATCTACAGTTTACTGAGGGACTCTTCTTTGCCCAGGCCCTGTCCTAGGTGATTTCACATCCTGTCTTATTTACTCATCATAACTGCATGCACAAGCTTTTATTATTCCTAATATACAGAGTTTGGGCTCTGGCCCAAGTTTCCTTGATCAAAATCTGGTTTTATTTTAGATTACCCAGATTAGGTATTATCCTCCCCATTTTGCAGATGAGGAGCCTGAGGCTAGTGGTTCCCCAGCCCAGCAGTGGCTTCGGGTCTCGGCCTCCCCCAGCACCACTACCCTTTTCAGGTGTGTGGCCTGATGGTGGCGTCACCCTCACAGTGGGAAGGGATGCCCCGGTTGAGACAGGCACCTGCCTCAGAGATGGTGCAACTGGGAGCCTCCAGCAGAACCAAGTTTTTGGGTTCCCAATTCTAGCACGTGCTCTGTCTAGGTGTCTCTCTGTAAACTCTTCTGACTGCTGGCTGCATTTTGCAAGAAGCCCAGAGTTGAACAGCCATAGATAGCTGTTCAGGAGCAGAGGTGCTGTGAATGGATAGTGCTCAGAGGCCATTGATTCTGGAAGTGTAATTTGCTAGACAGTTAATGGATAAAACCTGATGCTGCTAAGTTGATGGTTCCTTTAGTAGGAGCCCTGGGCAGCCTGGCTCTTCAGTGGCACATTTGATCTCTCTGCAAATGACAGGAAGATTCTTTTTGCTCAGAAGTGCCTTCCTTCCCCTTTTGGGTGCCTCTCATCTCCACGTCAGCCCCTTTCTCCCTAGCAAACCTGATGACACATTTTCTTATAATGTTTCCCGCTTCCTCCCCATCTTTCGTCATCCCTGGCTCCAAACACGTCCTGATGTGCTGAGATGGCAGGGCTGTGGTCAGGGACCCTCTAGCCAGACTGGCCAGCTGGGGTTTCATCACATTGATGTCTAAGTATAAATCCTTCATAGTCACGTTCTCTCTGGCCCTGGCAGGTAATGACAAAGCAGAGAGCTCTTGTCCATGAGGTGGGAAACAAGAGCCTGGCCTCTTGGAAACACAGTAAATAAACACGTCTAGTCGTGAAAAAAAGAAAAAAGGTGAGAGTAAAGAGGCCAGTGATGGGGGCAGGGAAGGGTTCCCCCTCTTAAAGAATTTCATCTTTGAGGTCTACAGACCACCTTTGGCGAAGTACCCCTTTGAGAGAAAGTGAATCAGGTCTTTGGAAGTTGACTGACCAAAGAATCTATTTACTTCATGATCCCATTTATATATCTGTCTTTTGATATTCCTACACATTAAATGCCTCCAGTGTAGAACGTTTTAACTAAACCTTCCCCATTGTTTAAGAAGAAAAGAGCTAGTATTCTGAATCATCATCACTTATCTATCATTTATTTATAGATTATTGTTTAAATCAGCTTTTTCTAGAAACATTTTTCTTGTCTTTGGTTGCTTTTATTTATATATTCACTGCACCCCAAAGAGCCCACAGGTGGCAGTTTTCCTCCTATACAGCGATGATAATTTGCAGTGGACATGTGATCAGTTCTACTTGGGTGGGGTATCCGTTTTTGGATTTAACCATTTTATAGATCGTCCTTGATCTCCCTTCCCTACCAGCCAGTTGGGACCTGGGTCAATGATATTAGAGCCAATAGAGAGGGAGGTTGGGGAAAGGAACCAAGGGTGGGGGCAGTGTGTGGCCACTGACTGGATTCGAGGTATCCTGTAGTCAAGGAGAAAAAATTTGGGCATGGGAATTTGCATACTGGTAAGTTCAGGACTCTGAACTCTGTATTTTATTTTTGTCCTAGCTGGGCTTTCTTCAGGAACAGGGACTGTGAATGCTGTTAGCATTTGCTACACGAGTAGTGATTGAATCATTGCCCCCTGCTCTGGCTTCTTCACCTTTTCACCCCAGAGCCATCCCCCCTTTCAAACCCTGGGTTTTCTAGACCCTTTGAGAGAGCCATGACATTTCATTGGGTGGGGACTACATCTTTGTGTTGAATGTGGGAATCTCATGAGGAGTCCTGGGAGAATGGGTTTTGGACATAAATGCCTCTGACTGTCTCACCTTGGGATTTCTTGATTTGATTTACTGGATAGATAAGCACCATGGGACCTAACTGTTAGTTCTGTAAGCTTCCTATAGCCATCAGCAAATTAGTCCTCCCTATGCCTAATGAGATTAGTGGTGTTAGAGGAGTGTGGTTAGAGGAGGAGAAGCAATTTTCAGAACCTCAGGCCACATCAGACTCTGAACGAGGAAGGGAATTCAGGAGTATCTAAATGAACTGTCTTGGTCCAGGCTCCCTCCTCCTTCCTTCAAGACTAGCCTCTCTCCTGACTGCAGACCTTAGAAAGTAACTTGGCTTTGTCTCTGCAATAAGAAGCCTTTACTGTTTGCATCGATCTCAAGCTAGAAATCATACTTTATTTTTCCAAAACAGCTCCCGTTAATCTTTCTCCTCCCTCCTTATGCTCAACATCTCCTTTCAGAACCTGAGCTGGCTGGAAGAGAAGGAGAAGGAAGTTGTTAGTGCCTTGCGCTACTTTAAGACTATCGTGGACAAGATGGCTATTGATAAGAAGGTACTGGAGATGCTGCCAGGGTCAGCCAGCAAGGTGCTGGAGGCCATCTTACCCCTGGTGCAGAGCGATCCTCGAATTCAACACAGGTGAGTTGCCCTGAACTCGTTGGCCGTGTCAGAGCAAGAGAGGCCTCTGAGTGTCTTGGTTTGGGAGCATTTCAAAATATGGGCTTCTGGGAATAGAGAAGAGCTCTGGGAGGGAAAAGAGCCCTCTCCCTGCCTTTCGCAGCTATGAATGGATGTTCTCCCAAGGTTGATGTCATTGCTCATGAAGCCTTGACACCGATGGAGATCTCTGCCCTTGCTAGGGCTGTAGCCACAGAAGTCTGTGGTTGTTTCTTGGCCTTAGGTCATCGGCAGTAATCAGATTGATTTGGATACATTTCTAGTCCCCTTCCTTACCCATGGCATATAGAGACATTAAGCCCTATTAACACCTAGCCTGGTAGAGACCTTGACTGCGTAGCTGATTAGGCCAAAAGAGGTAAAGAAGAATCCCATTAGAGCATGGATTCATGAAACATTTAACTGTGGCAAGCCAGGCTGTCCCAGACAGTGCCCAGAGTCACTGGAAGCCAGGTATGTGGAGTGGAAGATTGCTTTTGTTGCTGGAGTGCACTTTTCCCTTGAAGGTTGGGAGCAACTTGCCCCCATTTCTGTTGTTAAGTCAGAAAGGAAAGGAATATTAAATGTAATCTTAAGTGAGAGCCTAGCAGGCACTTTTTTCTTTGAGAGGCTGTCAGATGCCTACTGGCTTGGTTTTTCTGGTACCTGCTCAGGATAAACGCATCTCTGTTTTCAGGTCCTTGAGGTAGTTTAATGTTCATACAGCCCTGTGAGACTGAGCTTTTATGAACCGCTTTCAGAACTTGGCAGCGAAGTGCATGGTTTTCTTCTTCTAGGAGATAGTGCAAACAGTGTCTTTATTTCTAAGAAGCTCTTTGCCCTGGGCCTTCTGCCCTGGAGTCTCAGCTGAACCTTGTGGATTGTACTCTTTGAGTCAGTTGGTCATGGAGGATAAAACATTGGTATGGCTTTGCCCCGCTACAGTCTTCACTTCTCTAGGCTGTGCTCCTGGCCCAGAGGAGGAGCCTGAGAGTCCTGTTGTGCCCTACCTAGGTGTCACACACTGAGTGATTTGTGTGCTGGTCTCCAGACCGAGGACTGTCTCTCTCTAGTAGTTAACTTCGTGCCAGCTCATAGAAGGGCCCAGTGCTGTTCTTCTTTGAGGGGATGTGCCCGACGGTATACTAGGGTCAGATGTGTGGATGGCTTTTGATGCACTGTTCTCCTGCACCTCTACTTGTGTGATGGTCTCTACCACGGAAGAGTTAGGACCTAGTGGAAAAAATCAACTTCCCCATGTGTGATAAGGCACTAATTTTATGGTACCAAGTGGCAGCTCTGTTGGGATTTAAGGGAGAGAGTTAGAGGAGAGCTCCATGGTCCAGTTAAACTTCCTGGAGCAGGAGCTGCTGGAGCAGGGCCTGAAGGAAAGGTGAGAATTGGACTGGCCATTGGGGCAGGGGAGGGAACAGGAAAGCAAAGGGCTGGCAGGGCATGGGATGCTCCTGGAGGGCGGGGACACAGCAATCATGCCAGGAGAGTGTGACCACTTTGGGGCATTGACCGAGGGACAGTGGGGAGTCGGAGCTGTGCCCCGCCAGCCTCAGGTCAGGTGCTGAGCCTCCCTAGGAGAGTCCAGCGAACAGTGCATGTGTGTGGCTGCTGGGACTGTTGTTCCTGGAGCGTTAGCCCGCAGCTGTGCCTGGGAGGTTCCTTTCTAGCTGCGCCAACACTGGAGGAATGGATCAGCGATAGGACAGTGGTTTGGGGGCATTTTTGGTGTATGGTGATGTTTTATAGCTATTTTGTAGTTGACAAAAATGATTTCATGTCTAGAGCATTTTCCTAGAGAGAACCAAACACCTGGATGTGACTGTAAGCAGCAATGACTCTCTTTTTTCTGGTAGTTCTTTGGCTGATACCACTTCCAGGACTTTTCTTCCTGAAATTCTTGCAAGGTCAACTGATAGTATTTTTCTTGGTCGCCCTGACAGCTCTTCCTTGAAGTTTCCTCTTCGATCCCTTCTGTCATCTCGTTCCTCCAGTGCAGTTTATAAGCTGGAAAAGTGTCTTCCTGTCTTCTGTGCAGAGCTTTCTCTGCGTGGTGTGTCCTAGCTGATGGGCTTTTGGTCGCCCTACCCTAGGGAGCTGGGACAGTGGTGGGCTGGCTTTGGAACAAGCGGCTGCATTGCTGAGTGTAAGCAGTGTTGGAAGGCACAGAACACCCAGAGACGGTTGAGAACAGAATCCATGCTTGCCTTCAGTACTGATGGCTTCCCTCCATTTCAGAAACTGACCAGCCACTAGTCCTGTGGATATTTTCACATCCAGAACCCTCCTTCCTTTTAATGCCTTAGCCCCTGACACAGGAATCTTCTGCTCCCAAGCTAATTCTGTGAAGCGTGGCCACAGTTGCCAGATTCCGTCAAGTGCCCTCAGGGAAGCGTTAACCATCCGGTGCAAGTAGAATTTAAGTAGTAGGGAAAAGCATCTCCCCACCTCCTTTTCAGCTAATCCTTGCTCATAGCTCAACAGGGTGATTGGCACTTTGGTGGAATCCCTCACGGGCACTCTGGCAGAAGGCAGCCAGTCCTTGTTCACTGAGGCCTCCCCTGGTCCCACCTGGAGGGAAAAGGCGGGGTTGCTTGGGGGAGTTGCTAGTGGTGCATTTCCAGCACCTCCAGTCCAGCCTCCAGGGAAGACTGAGGTCCTGTCTCCCTCCAGCAACCCTCCTTCCCAAGGGAGTGGGTCCAACACCCAATACTTATCACTCCTGTCGCTCTCTGAGGCAGCCAAACCCTGGCTCTCCCAGGGCCCCTTTGGTAAATTGTTCTTGTTTCTAATGGGACTCAAGGCATTGCTTTCATTCTTTGACTGTTCTTTTCTCCTGTTGGAACATGCACAGAGTGGAATGACTGGCTGAATGGAAATTGTAGATGTCCTGGAAAAACTTTTTCCTCCTTACCTGATTTTGAAGAACTTCTCACTAGAGCATTGTTTGGTTCAGATTTTTTATTTTAAATAGCTTTGTTTTTAGATCTTTTTTTTTTTTCTTAAGATTTTATTTATTTGAGAGAGAGAGACCGTATGCACAAGTAGGGGGAACAGGAGTGGGAGAATCAAGGCTCCCCGCTGAGCAGGGAGCCCCACACGAAGCTCGATCCCAGGACGCTGGAATTATGACCTGAACCACCCAGGCACCCTTTTAGAACTTGTTTTAATCATATCTTACAATATTCTACTTTTTTCTCAAAATTCTATCTTTGGCCCCTAAATGTCTACCTCACTTTTTTTCTCTACCCACTTTTTTTTTCAGTGGAGGAAGGAGCATCCCCCAACTTTTCCATATTTTTGCTCTTCCTCTCTTATAATGTATAATATTTAAAATGGAAAAATTATCTCTAGTTATTCAAAACTGTGTAGGAGATCTAAAAAGTCTACATTTGGGCCTCCCCTCTCTGATCATTGAGGTGTCCAGAAGTTGCTGGGCCTTCCGCTCTGTGTGGGCATCCCAGTGTACAATGGGCACCTCCCCCTCTCCCCCCACCAAGCCACAGGCCTCCTCTCCTCTCATCTGTCGTCTTGCCATGCTTTTGAAATGGAGTACTGCTCTGGCATGTCTGCCATGGAGATGGTGCAGAGGATGATGAAGCTGAGCCCATGGTAGAAGGAATTCTAGTGAGTTACAGATCTGTTGGAGCTTATGTTTAGAGGCTGTTTCAGTAAAGGATCCTGCTTGCTAAAATCTGCAAACCTGTTGGCTCCTTGTGATACATTTAACATGTTCGTCTGATCAAAATAAGAAGTGTATGGTGCTTTAACTAATGATTAGCAGCGAGGAGGAGGGGAAATTAGGACACTCCTTAACAGAGGCCAGAATCTTGCAAGGGAGGGGTGAAGTTTGAAGAAGTATATAAACTATAGCGATGGAATTTTTATATTTGGGAAATGAAAAAAGATTTTATGACACACTCAAATATAAAGCTCTGTACAGCATTTGTTGGATATAAGGGCATAGGTTCAGGGGGTGGGGACAGTTTGTTATCAAAAAGGAGGTGTGGCTCTTAGAAAAATTGAGAAACGTGCCCCCATCACCAAGAAACTGGTTCTGTATTAAACAGTTCTGTGTTAAACAGTCACCGTTTAACGTTCCTAACAAACTCTTCTCTTCCTCCAGCTCAGCCCTCTCCTCCTGCTATAGCCGAGTGTACCAAAGTCTTGCCAACCTCATCCGTTGGTCTGACCAAGTGATGCTGGAAGGTGTGAACTCAGAAGATAAAGAGACGGTGACAACGGTGAAGGGGGTCATCAAGGCGGTACTGGATGGAGTGAAGGTAGGCTGCAGGCGCTAGGCCTCCCTGCTGAACATCTGTCACATGAGACCTTTCTCCCAAACTGAATGCATTAAAAAACTGAATGCATTAAAACAACTGTCTTCCAGTATCTCTGGTGGGGGTGTCCTGCTCTGTCCCATAGCCATTTACTTCTCTCTGCTACAAATGGCTCTTACAGCAATAGAAACCTTTGGAGTGCATATCTCCATAGCTGGAAAAGCTGCCAGAAGCAATCAACATTTATTGAGCATGTATTAAATCTTCAGTAAGTCTTTACATTACAGCTCTGGCTCTGCGTGCTTGCCAGCTAGACAAAATGCAGAGGAAATTGGTTTTGCATTGACTTTTAGCAAAACTCTCAGCAAGACAGATGCTATCTTTTCATGTTCTAAGAACTTCTGGGATTCTTGGTAGAAAAGCAGGATTGAGATGAGTAAGAAGTGAAACTGTCTGGATTTGAAATCCTTGATGCGATCTGTGACTTTACTAGCCAGGGAAGTTGGAAACAGCACAGTGGGAAATTATGAATCATAGTTAAGGTAAGAGGTGAAAGCCATAGAGGGCCTGAAATTGGGGTCCACAAGACAAACTGTAATTGAGACAGTAAGTCCTAGTGGGTGAGGAGCGAGGCAGAATGTAAGCATGAAGTGGATGAGGGTCTTTGGATCAGGATTAGGGCTGTGAGCAGTGGGAAAGAAAGTAGAGACCTGCTGTTTCATGAGGCCATATTATATAGTGGAAAGAGAGAGGACTTAGCCTTGGACTCGGCTGGGTTTGAATCCCAAGTTCACTACTTACTAGTTTGTGAACTTGAGCAATTTACTCAAAGGCTCTGTACCCTAATTAACTCATCTGTAAAATGGGTATAATAATTGTGCCATATACCCTAGGGTTGTGGAAAGTATTAAATTAATTACTACATATAAAGCTTTTATTTATTTATTTATTTATTTATTTTCATATAAACCTTTTAGAACAATGCCTGGCACATACTAAGCATTCAGACTTTAGCTGCTTTTTTTTTTTTTTTTTTTTTTTTAACTAATTGTGTGGTGCTAGGTGTGTGCTTTAGAAGCTAATCTCTTGGCTTGAGGGAATTAAAAAAAACAAAAAGCTGTGTCATCCTCCTTCCTACACTCCTCAGTCCAAAACTATAGCTGAGGTATTTTAAAGAATTCCTTCTCTACTCATCCATGCTGGCAGATTCCTACAAGCTGCCTCCTTAGATTGACATCCCCCAGAAGTTCTGAGGGAAGGCTAAGAAAGCATTGCTTAACGTTATGAATTGCTCTAGAATGAATTGTGTTGATTGGGGAAGTCTTTGTGGCTCCCTGCTTGCAGCACCATGTAAGTAGCCGCCGTGTCTGCTGGAGCCATCACGGAGTTCATTTAGAGGGAGGCTTGGCTGGGTGGCACCAAGTGCCACCTCTGATGGCTCCAGGTTTTCTTTGTTCCCCAGAGTGTATTAAGTCCTAAGCCATCTGTTTTGGCCAGTGAGACTTAAGCCTTGAGTGGCTGTCGTGCAAGACCTTGTCACTTCCCAGATTTTGGAGTGGTCATACACATTATCCCATTTGATCTTCCCTGCAGCTCTTCGAGGTTAACAGGGCAGAATGAGACGTGACCTGAGTCACACTTCATCAGCAGAGTGTGTAGAGTCCTGGCTCACTCACCCCTGACTCTTCCTGTCCAGGCTTCTGGAAATGCTGTTATTGAAAATTGTTATTTTGCAGGTGACATTGTTCAGGTTTCCTTCTGCCAAATTATATTGAGATGTTCGAAACAAGTTAGAATGCCCAAAACAGGGCCAGCCTGGGTGGCCCAGCAGTTTAGCGCCACCTTCAGCCCAGGACCTGATCCTGGAGTCCCGGAATCAAGTCCCACATCGGGCTCCCCGCATGAAGCCTGCTTCTCCCTCTGCCTGTGTCTCTGCCTCTTTCTCTCTCTCGCTCTCTCTCTCTCTCTCTCTCTCTGTGTATGTCTCTCATGAATAAATAAATAAAATCATTGAAAAAAAAAAAAGAATGCCCAAAACAGATGAGATGGAGTTTCTATGTATAGAGCTTTGTCACGTTCCCAAGTCAGTTTCCATTATGGAATCATTAAAGTGCCAGAGTATCTGTTAAAAGCAATGTCTAAAGGAAACATTTCTCTGATTTTTCAAATTGACCAGTGAGAGAGAGAGAGAGGGAGAGAGAGAAGCTGACAGATTATGAACCCATCAGTGTCTGGAAACAAGTAACTTTTCCGCAATTGTTTTTAAAATACTTCACCTAGAATGAAGACTCTCTAGGTGATGAGCTCTGTGAATGCAGTTCCATTTCATTTACTCAAGAAGCATTTATTGAGAACTGCCTATGTGCCAGGCAGTGTGATGGCGTTGGGAATGTTGTGATAAAGCTGGCATAGTCCCTGACCTGATACAGCTTAGAATCTAAAGAGGGAAAAGGATGACAGAGTTTGTAATCTCTAATTATAACTCGGATGAGTGTTACAAGAAAAATGGCACATGGTCTTGTCTGTTTGGGTGACCTTCCTTTTTCAGGGTGGTCAGAGACTCTTCTCTGAGGGAGAGACAGGCTAAAGCCAGAGAGGTGTGCAGGAGTTGGCCTGTTCCTGAGAGCTTGTAATAGTTGGAATCAGTCCAGACACTGTAGGTTGGTGCATGTCCTTGGGGCCTTATAGTAACAGTAGCTAACATCTATTCCCTCCTCATGCTCATAACAACTCTGAATGTGATGTGATTGCCCTCTCAGTTATGGGAAGAGACTCCAGCAGATGGTGGTCAGTAGCAAGGTCTTACCTCACCCCTGAGCCTGCTGGACCCCAGGCCCTGTGCCCTCCCCATCACCCTCAGCTGCCTCCCATGAGAGGGGCCAACTATGCTCCTGCTCCCCACGCCAGCTGGCCTCCAGCTTCTCTCCCTGTCCCCATCAGGCTTAGGTCACCTTATGAGCCTGTGTCCTACTGCTGTGAGAGCCTCATTTGGCTGGGAGGGAGGGGACCGTGCAGATATAAAATAGATTTGTTAGGGTGTCGTCATCCCACTTGTAGGAGAAATGCTGGCACATTCCTTTAAACTGAGTCACCGTCTTTCAAGTAACTCACTCAATTGTTAAATGGAATTCTTTTTTTGAAAGGTTGAAGAAGCATTTTAAAACAGGATTACTTTGTTTATTACCATTTATTATTTAAAGCCCTGCATAAATGTCATTTGTTAGCTCTGTAACCTTCGGCAAGTTACTTCTGTGAGTTTCAAGTAGGTTTTAAAATATTTACCCTGAAGAACTGAAGAAAGATTAAGTAAGGTGATGTATATGAAGTACCTGGCAAGTGCTGGGTGCCCAGTAAACTGGGTAAGTACTGTTAACCATAGAAATGCTAATACCCAGGAAGACTCAGCTCGCATTTACCAATTCTTGACAGTGGCTGTGGCTCTTCTCCACGCATCACGTCAAAAGACAGACCTGTTATTATCTGATCTGGCCCAGGCAGGTGCTCTGCTCATAGGGCCCAAGGCTCAGAGAGTATGATGACTCCTCAAGGAAAGAATGTGAAGGCCCTAACACCTGGCTGTTGGGAGCAGGTGACCTGGGTTGTCCTTTTGAAACCAGCACCCCAGCTCTCCCTATCTGTGCCATCTAAATGTCAGCTTCTCTTCTCAGATGCACAGTCTCTTACTTACCTCCCTGGCTCTGCTTCGCCCTCTTTGCAGACTTCCCAGGGATGTTGGTTCTCAGAGCCTCTTCCCCTGACCTCTAGCCCCCCAACCCCCACCCCACACTATTCACACTCACACTTTTATTTTGTTAACCTTCTCAGGGTTCCTGGGCTCAGTCCATTAAGTGTCTACTTTTGGCTCAGGTCATGATCCCAGGGTCCTAGGATCAAGCCCCACATCAGGCTCCTTACTCAGTGGGGAACCTGCTTATCCCTCTCCCTCTGCTCCTCCCCCCTGCTTGTGCTCTCTCTCTCTCTCAAATAAATAAACAAAATCTTAAAAAACAAAAAAACTTCTCATGCTCACAGCCTTGGAGGAAAATTTAGAATACCTGCAGTTCTGTCATTTAACCATCACCACCCAAAATTGGACTTGGTACCATGCCAGACTCCCCTCATATATGTTAACCAAAAAAATAAAACAGCCAGTTATTGTGCCAGCAGAATGGGTTTATTCAGGAATAGCAGAGAATTACAATTTGGGACATGCAAGCCATAGCAAAACCACAGACAAGTCCAACAAAGAAAGGAGAGCATTATTTTATGGAGAAGGAAGAAGACGTTGGGAGGGACTGTTCTGAACAGAAGGCCACTGGAGAAAAGCAAGAGCTCAGGGCGAGGGTGGTTCCTTACTGGCAGAGTTGCTGAGGTAGCAGATTCCTCGTAGGAGATGCAGCATCTGTTGGATCTGTAGTCATGATTCCCTCCTGTTACGGGTGCCTCTGCTGTTGGGTCTGTAGTCATGATTCCCTCCTGTTATGGGTGCCTCTGCTGGGGTCTGTGAGTGATGATTCTTCCTGGAATTGATAACAGTGGTGTGGTTCCCCTTTCTAGCCTCCTAGCTCCACATTAGTGAGGTTTCCCTTTATCAGTTTCACTTATAACAGGAATATTTTGAAAGAAATATTTTTCTGACTGTATCAGTTAGGATTAGCTTTGGCTGCAAGACAATCCAAAATAATACTGGTTTTTAAAAGATAAAACTTTATTTCTCCATTGGGTACAAGAAGTTAACAGATGGGCAGTCTGAGGCTAATGATGTTTTCACACAATGGTCAGGCATGTGATCTTCTCCTCCCTTGCTTTCCTGCCATCCTTAACATATGGATTCCACCTCCTGGTCCTGAGTGATTGCTTGGTCTCCATCCGTCGTGTCTACATTCCAGCCAGCGAGGAGAGGAGAGAGTAAGAAGATGTGCCTTCTCCATTTAAGGATGCCTCCTCAAAGGCCTCACAAAATTCACTCACATTTTATCGACCAGAACTTGGTCACATGCCCAGCTGAAATTTTGTCAATAAGGTAGAACATGTAGTATGGGCAACAAGCTGTCCCTGGCACACTGACATCTCAAATGAGCCATCTCTTTTATTCCTCATTCAGCTGCTTTTTAAAATCTTTGATGAAAAATGTCAAACGTTTGCAAGAAGAAAACAGTATCATGAAGCCTCATCAACATAGCTTCCACAGTTGTCCTCACTGCTGGTCATGCTTCTTTTCCTTTAGTACCTCTTCGGACTCCCCTGGATCATCAGAAGTAAATCCCAGACATCTGTCCTTGTTTTTGTTTTTTTTTTTTGTGTGTGTGTGTGTGTGTGTGTGTGTGTGTGTGTGTGTGTATGTGTGTGTGTGTGTGTGTGTGTTTTTAAGATTTTATATATTTATTCATGAGAGAGAGAGAGGCAGAGACACAGGCAGAGGGAGAAGCAGGCTCCATGCAGGGAGCCCGACATGGGACTCCATCATGCCCTGGGCTGAAGGCAACGCTAAACTGCTGAGCCACCTGGGCCGCTCTGGCTGCTCGACATCTGTCCTTTGATCTGTAAATGCCCTAGTGCATAGCTCTAGGACAAAGCAGGCTTTTTCTGTGAAAGTCCAGGTAGCAACTATTTGAAACCTCTTAGGCTACATGTGATTTCTGCCACATATTGGTCTCTGTTGCATATTCTTGTTGTTTGATTAGTATAATTTTTTTAAAGGAATCTATTTGAGAGAGAGAGAGAAAGCGAGCATGAGCAGGGGGGTAGGGATGAGGGAGCAGAGGGAGAGGGCCGGAAACAGACTCCCTGTCCAGTGCAGAGCCTCATGTAGGGGCTTGATCCAGGACTCTGAGATCATGACCTGAGCAGAAATCAAAAGCCCGACACTTAACCAACCAAGCCACCCAGGTGCCCCCTTAAGAAAGCATTCTTACCCTGAGGGCCTTACAGACAGCAGACCCTGGGCTGGACCTGGCCTACATGCAGGGTGTGATTTTCTACATTATTCATTAATATGTACCTAATGTTCCCTTTTCTCTGTGTTTTTGTCCTTACAACTTACTTGTTTTTTCAGAAGGGATTACCACTGCTGAAAGTCTCCCACATTCTGGATTTTGCTGATTGCATCTGTGCAGTATTGTTTAGCATGTTCCTCTGTCCCTTGAATTTCCTGTAAAACCAGAGACTGAATCAGATGCAGGTTTTCATATTTTGAATACTTCCTAGGTGCTACCCTGCACCTTCATCAAGAGGCATCTTTCCATTTTTGATGTTAGTAGTCACTGATGATTATTGCATAGGTCTATTCATTACTTAGCTGGGATACACTTAAATGGCTAACTTCCTATGTCAATTTATGGTTATCCTGAGTTATAATTCTCGGAGAAAAGACAGGATCAGTGCTTCATTCCTTCCCTTATTGACCAGTTATTGAAATAATGTTTGCTGGCATCCTTTAATGTGATCAGTGAATTGAGCTTTTTTCTGATAGTATTTTGAACTCATGGATGGAGCCATGCCAGCCAGGCTCTAGTACACTCAGGTTGTCACTCTTACTCATGCCCAGACCCCATCTTGGGCCACTGACAACTTCTTCAGGCTATTTCCTGAGTTCATTGCGACATGACCCTAGAGGTCTTTGATAGTTTTCTTACTTTATAGTATGAAAAGATAATTCCAAGCTCATCTGATACTTATTTTGTTTAGGTGTGGTGGTGGCAGTGGTGGTAAACAGCTTTATTGAGATACAATTCCCATACCGTAGATTTCACTCACTTACCCTATACCATATAGTGATTTTATTTATTTTTTTAGTGATTTTATTTTTAATATATCCACAGATTATACCGACACCACTGTCAATTTTTGAACATTTTCATCACCTCAGGAAGTAACCTCATATCCTTTATGTTTTTCCCATACCTCCTCTCCATGTCTTTCCATCCCCCCAGCCTTAGGCAGATACTGATCTACTTGCTGTCTCTATAGATTTGCCTGTTCTGGACATTTCACATAAATGGAATCATATACTCTGTGGCCTTTTGTGACCAGCTCCTGTTGTCAGCATAATGGCTTCTGAGTTATCCATGTTAGAGCATGTATCAGTACATGCTTTTCTTTTTATTGCCAAATAATATTCCATCATGTGGATATACCACATACTGTTTTTTCATGGACATTTGGACGTCTGAGTTGTTTCTACCTTTTGGCAGTTACGAGTCATGCTGCCATGAGCCCTCCTGTACATGTTTTTATGTGGACGTATATTTTCCTGGGAGTGCAGTTCCTGGGTCATACAGTAACTCTACGTTTGATCTTGTATTTTCTAAAGCAGCTGCATCATCTTATGTCCCCATCAGCAGTGCCTGTGGGTTCCAGCTGCCCCAGCTTCTCCACATCCTCACTGCTCCCACTTTTCACTTTAATACAGCCGTCTCAGTGGGCATGCAGTGGGATCTCATGGTGGTTTTGATCTGCACTTCCCTGAGAGCTAGTGATGTCAAGTCTCTTTTCATGTACTTATTGACTGTTTATATATCTCTTTGGAGAAATATCTGTTTGAATCCTTTGCCTAGTTTTTAATTGAGTTGTCTTTTTATTTTTGAGTTCTAAGTCCTCTTATCCATTTTTTTACCACAGAACTAGAACCAGCCATTCCTTGAAGGAGCCCTGATTCCCTTTGCTGGTAAATGGCATTTAGATACCATACCGAGGGGCCACATTCTCATTGCTACTGTTTGGTCATACAAAACACATCTGGAGTTTTTACTAGTACTTCCAACTCACATTCAAGACCACCAGGGTTTTCACTTAACCTCATCAAACTCATGTCTTAATTTTCTTCCTCCCACACTGAATTTGAGGTCTCCTCTGGCTGCCTTGTCTTTAGACCCTTTGAGGAATGCCAGGCAGTGCCCTGAGGCTGGACCAAACCTCTGGGAGCTGGCTTCAGGAGTCACTCACCACCCAGCCCGCTTGTGCACCTGGCATGCTGAGTATTGCCTATTCTTGGCTGCACGGGAGGAGGAGGACACTTGCTCTGCTCTGTTGCTGCCTCATACCCCTCATGCTTTAGATGTGAGTAGGAAGGTCCCTATTTGTCACCCCTGTGATTTCACTCTGCTGCCTCAGTACAGGAAGGTCCCCAGTGGCAGCCCACAGTCAGTGTTAGTGAAGAACCTGTCTGCAAACAGCTGATCGTTAGAGGTGCTGTGTCGTAGCCCCTCTTGCAGTCCCAGAATGTGACAGGGGGTCGAGTGAGGCAGGAGCAGGCACGGCAGGCTGATGGCTATGGAACAGGAGACTTTTCCGTCACGGTGTATGAGCCCCTGGAGGGCATCAGCCGCAGTGTGGTGTCCTCATGGTGGGGACAGCATGGCAGTGAGCCTTATGATGTGAGTGTTGCCCACAGACACACCCATAAGGAGCTCTTCCTCCTGCAGCCCACGTCTTCTGTGTCAGGCAGGAACTTCGTCTCGGTGCCAAGGAGAAGACGGGAGCAGATGGGGCTGTCTCTCCCTTACTCGAGTGCCATGGCTTGTATTCTGAATTGTTGAAGGTCACTTAAGATGGAAACAGCTCTGTGAGCATTTTCAGGATGAATAAGTATGATGCACTTAGAAAGATACGTTTCCAAATACCTTTTGGCTTTTGAAAACTGCTCATCAGTGAACTGGTAGCTGTCTGGTTTGCAATTGCCAGCTGTGCACACACAGTCTGGTACTGTCTCTCTGGGTCTTTTCAAACCCGTGCCTCAGGAGGATTCAGTATCTGACATCCCTCAGAAATTCTGCCTTTAGTAGGAGGAGCTGGGCACTTGCCACATTATAAATGGTCCGCTTTGAATGAGATGAGGGTTGTTGGCACACTGTGTGCCAGGTATGTGCACCTTCTTAGGATTCTCATCTGTCTTAGGGTTCTCATCCAGAAGGTGGAGGGGGTGGTAAAGCTGCCTGCCCCCTTTACACCCGCTACAAACCAAGGCCAGCACACCATGGAAGGGAGAGTTACTGCAGTCGTGTCATTGTTTTGGAATTCAACATACACTCGCACATATGTGCCTGCCATTCCGTGACTCTTGTGCCATTGCTCAGTAGTTGAGTTCACACAGCTGCCTCCCCAGAAAGATGACATTCTAATTATAATTGCTCGTGAATCAATGAAGAATTAGTGGAATTTTTCTCGTACGTCAGCAGATCCAAGTATGCAGGCCTCTATTCTTTCACCCTGTATGTAGAAAAGAGTGAGCATGGATGTGCGGCTTCCAGGACACCCTGGTCTGGCCCTCTGACCCCTCTGATACTGTGATGCTCTTCCCCTACAGCCTCTGACGGGCTTCTTCTCCCCTCCCACTGTGTGCTGTTTCTCCTCATCATGTCATCTGTCTCTTATTTTTCTGTCATGTCCTATCTGTAATCACCAGCTAGGCAGCTAGTCTTTAACTATCTGTGAGATATTATTTGACTTTATGTTGTGGTAACACATTGTGGTAACAGGAACATATGAACATTCTCCTTTCTTCCTCTAGTACTTGGCTCTCAGAGGTCTTCTCCATAATTCTCTAGGAATAGGCATTGGCTGTCATGGGGTGGGGTGGTGCTGATTCCAGCTGTACTGTGTATCCCTTTGGTTGTATTTTTTTAATTAGCATCTCAGAAGTAATGTTCATTGTAGAAAGTGTACAAAATGCAAAGAAACAAAAAACAAGAAAATAAGTGGTGTTTTATAGGCATACTTTTCTTCTAGAAATGTATTCTTGGTTCTGTTTTATTTCCAAAACATACTGTATACACACACATACACATGCGTGCGCATGCGCCAATGTGCCACCTGAGGCTGTGTTTCCACTTAACATTGTATTGTGTTGTCTTTCCATGCTGTCATATATTCTCGTGAGTTTGTTTTTTATTGGCAATGTAATGGTCTGTTTGGCTCTATCATAATTTACATAATCAGTTCCTAGCATTAACTGTTGAATTATTGAGTATCAAGTAGTCTGATATTATCTATTACATATAATGCCGTGATGACCATCCTTTGTGGCTTATTTTTTGCATACCTCTATGACATTCTCTATGACATAAAAAGACATATTAAATTTGGACACATACTTACAAATTATCCTCTAAAAAGGCTGTTGAAAGCATTACTCTCACCCACCGTGTCTGGAAGGTTCAGTCTCATCACCATCAAAGCTGGAGTCTCTGATGATTACTGAGCACTGGTGTGTACATTTGTGAGTTTCCTCTCTCATATTAGTTTTGGTATGTTCAGCCTTTTCCTCATTTTTGTGTTTCCGAAAGAATCCTTGCTCTAGGGAGGATATTAACTCTGCCTTAGCACATACGTTGCGATTCCTGCGTGTGGCATTTTGAGTGTGAAGAGCCTTTGCAGTCTGATTTAGGGACATGTTGCTGTTGCCCTCTTACACCCATTGCTGCCTCCTCTGTAACTTCAGAAATAGATACTCATGCTGGAAGCTCCACCACCACCTGCAACACCAGTAGGTCTTACCCAGATGTCCATCAACAGGAGAATGGATAAAGAAGTGGAGGTTTATCCATGGCTGGGAATACAACTCAGCAATGAAAAGGAACCAGCTAACCAGCTACTTGTGCCCTGCTGAGCAAAAGAAGATGAACAGAATAGTGACAGAGTAGGGCTGCAAACGTTAGGGAAAGTGAGGTGGGGCTCGTAATGGGTGCAGATTCTTCTGTAGACAATGCGAAGTCATAAAAGCAGCTGTGCTGGTGGTAGCTCATTTCTGTGAGCAAAAAAACCATCAGGTTGTCTGCAGTCAGTCAGTGGCTGAATTTATGGCCTGTGAATCAGATATCCATATAGCTCTTCAGAGAAAGATGGACGCAGATAAGGACATACTGCAATGGTCCCATTTCTATCAAGTTCTAGGCAAAAGTAATCTAAGAAATAGAAGTGAAACGGTACTGGGGTGGGGCAGATGGACCAGAGAGAGCAGCGGAAATGCTCAATGTTCTGAGTGGTGCATACATGGGGATTTGTGATCATAAGAACCCATCAAACTGGGGTAAAATGCATTCTAATTGCGGGGAGGAGGGGCGTGGGGACAAGTAGGTCCTGATCTTTTTTTTTTTTTTTCTATTTTAAAAAATGTTTTTTCCAAAGTCCTGTCTCTGCTGGGTGATATACCATTAACTTTCTGTCCCTTGACAAAGATGCCAACCAGTCATCTCTGTATACCAGCTGCTACCACACCCAGCACCAGCTCGCTTTGGGAAACCACCTTCCCCTCACCAGAGGTTTGCTCATTAACATAGGCAGCATCCTGTATAATGCAATGGCTTTTAAGAACTAAAGAGTAGTTCTTGCCCCCCACAAGCTGACTGGGAATCAGATCCACTGGACTTTTAATTTCTGTACTAAACTTAGTCATTTTGAGACCATGGGGTTTGTCATTTCCCCCTTCCAAGAGGAAGTGCCATTATGCATTTGAAACTTCTCTACATGTTACGAAGGTATTTTTGGAGGTTAGGGGACATTTTGGAGAGTCATGCAGATTATCTAAGTCAAATAATACTGCATTTCTGGCGGGTGGGAAATCTGTAGGCACAAAAGACTAAGTACTGGAGGACAAACGAGTGACCTGCCTTGTGGTAAATACCAAGCAGCAAGGAGCTTTCTTAGCACCTCATGCTTCTCTCTTGTATGGGGTCTAGGAGCTGGTCAGACTTACCATCGAGAAACAGGGGCATCCATCTCCAACCAGCCCAGTGAAACCCAGTTCCCCAGCCTGCAAACCGGACGGGTGAGTTCTGACTAAACCCTCCAGTCACTGTGGTCACCTTGGGTCTACACTTAAGAAAGAATGGGAGCTAAAGTAGGTAGGCTATTTTGAGGCATGTATTCCTTTTCAGTGACTTGTGGGTGAGCACCTGTATTACTGTAAAATGTGTACAGCTCAAACACGTTTTGAAGTAGTGCCCGTTCTCAAGGTTAACTTATAGTCAGTGGGGCTCTTTCTCCGGATACCATGTGAGTGTGCACGTGACCACACCTGTACTTTTCCAGAGCAGCTTCCTTTCATGATTGGAAAGAACTTTGAAGGCCTGGGTTTTGGGGATTTGGCTTGAGAGCTTTTAGCTTTGTCAAGAAAATAAACTGAGGGCAATGTGGACAGTTTTTAAGGCCTTGCAACAAGTACTACTACAAGCCCCTAGAAAAAATATAAAACATAAATTTGGAGCCTTTGGAGAGCCTTTAGACCATGGAGTCTGAGGCTTCCTCTTACAGACAAGGAAACTGAGATGCAGTCAGGAGGACTTGGCCAGGCTCCTGCTGTGTGTTGGTGATCCACCCAGACTCAAAACCCATCTCTGCTGTGGAGCTCCAGACACAGTGTCTAGGGCTCCTGCCCCTCGGCCCGGTGCCCCCCATTATTTCCATGCTCGGGTCCCATTGCACCCTGCCCAGGACCTCTGTGTGCTCTGTAACCTTCTGTAATCCAAGTTCTTCTCCTTCTCCAGCCAGTCTGAGCTCCCCCTGACAGATCGCGAGGTGGAGATTCTCAACAAGACAACTGGCATGTCCCAGTCGGCCGAGCTACTCCCAGACTCAACAGATGAGGAGGTTGCGCCCCCTAAGCCCCCCTTACCTGGCATTCGGGTGGTTGATAACAGGTAATTGTTTTTCTTGCACCTTCTTCTACTTATGATATAATCTAATGAAAGAATAGGTAGATGAACAAAATGAAGACAGTGCCATTAGGTCAAGAACTTGGAACCAGCCCTTTGCTCTTTGGAAGCCTTAGAATCTTGATCTTTCTTGGGAAGGGCATCTGTGGAGGATGTGAGCCCAGCCCCAGTACCTTCCCTTGCTACACACTCCAAGAACTCCCCTTGGAGTGCCTTATAGTCTCAGTATAATTTATTATAAAAGGATAAGAAAGGATTTTTCTGATTTTTGGTTTTTTGGCATTGATAGGATTTATTTGGGCAGTGATGGTGTGGGACAAGAGTTGAAAGTGTGAAAAGTAGGTGTAATGTGTCTGATAATGAAAGAATCCCACATTCTATACCCTAATGTCTTTTTAAAGAGTTTTTGGGTTATTCGGTTTGATAGAATTTCTTGGTCTGTTTCAGTCCTCCACCAGCATTGCCACCGAAGAAAAGACAGTCAGCTCCATCCCCGACCCGAGTGGCTGTTGTTGCCCCCATGAGTCGAGCCACCAGTGGCTCCAGTTTGCCTGTTGGAATTAATAGGCAGGTAATGTAGCCCCATCTGGCAAGGCAGAGGAAGGCTTTGGGTTTGGGAACTTTAATCCTGAAGCTAAAAGAAACCCAGTGGTCTTCAGCTCCTAGCACTGAGAGGATCATTCCTTCTCTTGACAGGACTACAGGACCTGGTAGAAATTCCCACATGGCCGGGGAGGGGGGGGGGGGGGGAGGAATGGAGAGACTGGAGCTGAGGAGTGTCTCCTGAGGACATCTGAGCCTGGCCCCAGGGCCCTCGCTTGCCACACAGTCCCAGCACTCGTAAAAGCTTCTTTCTCAGAAGTCACAGACATGGGTTTTTATTGCTTACATCAAAGACAGGCTTTCCAACCGGGTTTCTGAGTTTGGCAGTCTCCTTCCCTAAGTAAACGTACTGATTTCTCTCCCCTGGACTCTGCCACCATTTCTCAGAAGTGACTTGGGCTTTTTATTTTTCCACATGAGGATTTTGATGTGGACTGTTACACACAGAGGCGACTCTCAGGAGGCAGCCACTCATACGGCGGAGAGTCGCCCCGTCTGTCCCCCTGCAGCAGCATAGGCAAGCTCAGCAAGTCAGATGAGCAGCTGTCCTCTCTGGACAGGGACAGCGGCCAGTGCTCCCGGAACACAAGCTGTGAAACACTAGGTGAGTCCCAGGCATCTTGGTCATTCCTCCTGTTTCATCATCTTTTGGTGGCTGCTCTGGGGTCACACGGCCCTAGCCAAGTCGTTCAGAACCTGTTTTCTCATCTGCAGAGTGAGGGTACCAATATCTACCTCTCTCAAGGAGGTTGAAAGTTTGGATGAAATCACATAGGAAATCCTCAGATGGTAGCCATTATTATGGTTAATCTGTCAGTGTACCATCTGACTCCCTTTGCCAGCATTAAGAACCATCTGTTCAGAGCTGTAGATGAAGGGGGAGAGTCCTTGACGACTTTTGACAGAGGGTGAAGTCAAGTGACCAGCACATGCTGACCTCCTGGTTGGTGCAGAGCATGTGCCGTGGGGGCCGGAGGAAAGTCTAAAAGGCACTTGGCAGGAGATTTCAAGAGCGTTAAACTGCTCATGTCCCATGAGCTGGACATTTCACTTTGAGAATTTATTGTAACATGATCAGAGATTTATAGCAAGATTTCTATCCAAGGACATTAATCTCAGCATCACTGGGAGTACTGGTAAACTGGAAGCTAACGACTCAGCGGTAGGAAATCTGATGAGTTGTCATATATCCACTTGGTAGAATAAATATGTAGCTCTGAAAAATCAGTGACAATACACTAGATAAAATCTAAGACCATGGACATCGCAGTTTCTCAGTTGGATTTAAAAAACAAAAAATCCTAGGGGGGAAAAAAGACTTTTAAAGAAATCCATCAAAATGTAAACAGAGGGCAGCCCGGGTGGCTCAGCAGTTTAGCACCGCCTTCAGCCCAGGGCATGATCCTGGAGACCCAGGTTTGGATCCCATGTCAGGCTCCCTGTGTGGAGCCTGCTTCTCCCTCTGCCTGTGTCTCTGCCTCTCTCTGTCTCTCTCTGTGCCTCTCATGAATAAATAAATAAAATCTTTTTTTTTTTTTTTAAAGTAAACAGATACTTAAATTACGGGACTGTGGATGATTTTTATTTTCCTGATATGGGTTTTTTTGGCCATATTTTCTACAGTGGTCACACATATTTCTTTTCTTTAAAATAAGAAATTAGGAAAATACAAAGAACAGGGTAGCAAACAGCCATTTTCCCACCTGCTTTTACTTTTTCAGAGGGAGAAGAATGGGCAATATAAAATAAAGCATATAGATGAGATGGGAATTATGTTTGCATTGCACACGAATAAAAGGGATTAGGAAGAGCAGAGAGTTGGATGATTTCTTTCTGCAGGGCCTTGTGGCTAATGGGTATGTTTCTCTTGTTGTGAACACAGATCATTATGATCCTGACTACGAATTCCTTCAGCAAGACCTCTCTAATGCAGACCAGATACCTCAGCAAGTGGCCTGTAACCTTAGCCCATTGCCAGAGTCTTTGGGAGAGTCTGGGTCTCCATTTCTTGGCCATCCTTTCCAGTTGCCTCCAGCGCCTGGCAGCTGTCCCCAGCCAGAGGGGCCCTTGGCCCCAGGACAGCAGATAGACATGCCACCTGCTCTCCCTGAGAAGAAGCGCAGGAGTGCGGCCTCCCAGACCACGGACAGCTCTGGCTGCAGGATGTCCTACGAGCGGCACCCCTCACAATATGACAATATCTCGGAAGATGACCTGCAGAACCCAGCCTCGGTCCCGTCCATCCCCTTCACGCCCTTTGCTGCTATTCTCCCCTTTCAGCAAGGAGGGTCCTCAGCCTCTGTCGAATTTGTGGGTGATTTCACTGTTCCTGAATCAACAACGGGTGACCCAGAAAAACCACCTCCTCTACCAGAGAAGAAAAACAAACACAGTAAGCTTTTGTCGAGCTGTTGTCAGGAAGCATACTTTGTAACCTAAAATGGTATTGTGTTTTATCTGAGCGTTAGGCCAGAATCAAACCAGTGGCCTCGTAATTTCATAAAAGATGGGGCCCTTGGTACATGGACACTTCAGGAGCTTTGTTTTGTCAGTACTGGTGATGGTTTTTAGAGCCTGATAAGCCGGCCTCTCTTTATGGCCTCTTAGATCTTAGGCCAGGCCTCCACAGAGTCCGAGTGTTTGGCCAGAACACACAGCAACAAAGAGAAATGAATGTCACAGCTTCAGGACAGCATAACAGTAACATCCGGGTAAAGCAGGATGGACGTTTGAATTTAATTAGAACTTACTGCGCCCACAGAGGGGTTTTCTGAATATCCCTGACAGCGTGTGGGGTTAGAACTCTCTTTAGAGAGTTCCCTGCCCCCGCCCCCCCATCCCCATTGCAGACATGAAATGTCACTAATGACTTAGAATCTGAGGAGGCCTGGTTGGAGCTGCTGAGGATATTTCTTAGGCCAGATATATATATATATATATTTTTTTTAGGCCAGATATTTTTAATATATGATGTTATTAGGGCCGGGGAAGGGAGACTGAAATTTTAGATTTTTGTAGTTGGAATATTTTCCAACTGTAAATTGGCCATCAAATTCCTAAGTAGAGTCCTACAGGAGATTGTTTTTCTGCTAAACTGCTCCCCGTTGCCAGTCTCTTCCTGCTCTGCCCTGTCCCCGGCTCCACTAGCACAATTCTGTTCCGTCTTTCTTGGACATACTGGCCATCACCATTTGGATGTGTGTGTAGTCATCTGGGCCATACAGCCCCAGGGCTCCCTGGCCACAGTTGAAGCGTCCGGCAGAACACTTCTGTCGACTAGAATCGACTCTCCATTCCATATTCCCAAATGAGACCATCCAGTTGGCTCCAGCTAGATTGGGGCCCACCCTCAAAGACAGGGAGAGTGGTTAAAGGCAGCAAGGGGTAGCCCCAGGGGCAGCTGGGTGGGCCTTGTCCCCCAGCGGGAGGGAGAGGTGGCTCTGTAAGTCCACAAGGCTGAGGTCATTCCCCCCTGTCCTTCGCTCGTGAGAAACCAGGGCACTACTAGAGGGATGGCCTGCAGCAGTGCCAGGGCATTTCCCTCTGTGCCTCTGCACAGACATGTGCAAGTGTCTAGAGAGCTGTTGGCCTTTCCCTTCCACCCGCCTTACCTGGACTTGAGCAGCGTGCCACTCTGGGCTCACACCCTTTCCTCTCCTTTCCTTGAAATTCTCTGAACCCAGAACGCAGGGTAGAATTGCATCCATGCAAACTGCAGCAGATGTGTGGTGTTACTGGGCTGTGGACTAGGGGCCTCACCTCAGGTTCTAGAGTAGGCACAGGCCATGGCCCTCATGCAGAGCTGTAGAGAGGAGGAGGGGAGCCATCCACTGTTCCCTTTCCAACAGCCTCAAGTCTCCGGTGGCTGAAAATATTTTCTATTAATTTAGACATCTATTTTTAGACTTTATCTCTTCCATCGGTGTCTGGAGCACTTTTGTCTGAAAACCTTGAAAAATTACTAATAGCTTAAGATGTGGTGCGCCCTGGGTGAAAGCTTCACACACCACCATATTTAGTCTTTATACCCTGGCCCCAGGCAGTGATATTAGCACGGTTTATAGATGAAGAAACTGGAGTGTAAAGGAATAAGCCTTGCCAGAATCAGCTGGCAAGTGGGTGGCAGATCTGGGCTTCAGAGCAGTCCTGTGTTTTCCCAGCACAGTGCACTGCCTCCCACACTAAGGAGGAAGGGATCTGGCCCTCCTTTGTGGAACCTGTATGGGTTTCAGTAGTGACCCCCAGGCAGTAGGGAGTCTTTTTCTGTCCCCCGTGAAAGGACCCCCAAACTTGAGGCCTGGGCCTCATCTCCAGTCCACTTTTCACTCCCCAAGGGGACCCTTTGGGAGTTCTAGTCTCTGCCCTGGTGGAAAACTTGCAGAGTTGCACTGAGAGAAAGGAGGGAGATAATCATAATTCCTTATAATTGGCTAATGCTGGACAAAGCTCATACATCCACGGTCCTGATAGCATAAAGTGTCCTTCTTTGGGTCGTACTGACATCCTGAGGGCCCTCAGCCCCTCTTGCTGAGGGTGGACCTTGTGCCCAGCAAGGTTCCTAATCACTGTGCACAGTCCTGGATGCCTGCTGGAGCGCCAGCCTGCCGAGCATTCCCAGTGATGCAGGCTGCTCACTTCTTTGAACTCCTGTGCCAGCTGCCTTTGAAACAGACCCAGTCTTCCTTATTTCTCAAAGGTTGTGAACCTCACTGCTGTGTCTGTGCTCAGTTAGCAGGTCTCTGCAAGGACTTCCACATCTGGAAGGTCCGTTCTTATTGAAGCTTCCCGTTTCAGCAGGCAGAAGCTTGCATTCAGTCTTTTTTAGGGAGCACTGGTAGGCATTTGGGATCCCCTTCAGAGGCTTGCATCTTCTCTAGAATCTCATGGTGTTGAGGGTGCAGCATGGAAGAAGAACATCATGGTGAGCTACACTTCCCTTCTGGCAGCAGTGCCCTCATGAGCAGGACTGCCTTTACCTACCTGCCTTTTAGGGCCAAGCTCTGCTCAGTGCTCAGTGCTTGGGGAGCAAAGACATTCTTATTAATTCTTTTAAATAAAGAAGATGACTTTGAACCTCTTCCTTCAGTGAAGGGCACCAGAAAGCCATCCCTGGAGAAAGGCATTTCCTCTCTAGCTTGACCACAGTTGAGGGTCTCTAGTTAATCCCCCAACTTTGAAGCTATGTGAAAATACAGAACAAAGCCCTGCAAAATTGTCGTGGCTACTTTTTATTAATATCCAACAGGTGCTCATAGCACTTGCAACATGACCCAGGAGGATAGCACCCAATCTTGGATGATGCCTTTGACCTCTGCCATCCATGACTGCCACACACACACCTAAGTTCCTTTGCTTCCAAACCTGGGACCTTCTTTCTTCCCAGCTCCCGTTGTCACTAGCTCCCCCGTGATGCGTGTGTAGCTCTGTAAGTAAACTGATCAGCCCTCGTTCCTAACTCACCAGTCAGGGAGGCATAACAGCATTTTCCCTTCAAACATGGGCATGTTGGCATGCACAGGGAATTCCCTAGCTCTTGGGAGCTTCCTCCAGCACCAAGAGAACGAGAAAGGTGGTACTGCATTTCAGGCCAGCCTCGACCTAGATTTTGCTGTGCGAAGTGTTGAGTGCAGGTTCTAGTCCCACACAGAAATGGGGTCTGGAGAAGGCCTACTCACACCCAGCCGCCCAGCCTCACAAGGGTGCCCAAGGGCCAGACACCATCAGCAAGTTGCTGCTCTCCCCAAACCTGTGCAGTCTACAGAAGGGCGTGGCTCTGGAGTTGGGGCTCCAGTCAGTAACCCCAAAAGTCAGGAGTAAGGTGCACGCTGAGGGCTCCACGCCTGCCTCAGGAAAGGGCGCCTGCAAGGATGGGTCCCTGAGAAGTCATGCCTCCCCAGGTAGGGGAGGCCCCCGCTGACATCTGCTGCTGGGGTTTCCGGCTGTGATGCTGCATGGCTCAGGCAGGGAGCCTGCCCCTGGGCAGCCACACAGCTCCAGGCAGTTCGACCGTGAGGAGGCAGCGAAGCATCAGATGGCAGGTGGCAAGGGCTGGGGTTTCTGAAAGGATGTGTAGGGAGGACAGGGTGCACATGTTTGAATTCAAGCACGCCTTTCCTCGCTGTCTGTCTCTCCCCTGAGGATGTTCTAGAGCCTCTCAGCTGGAAGGAAGAAATGGAATTTAGTAGCTGTTACTTCTTGTTCACCCAGTGGGTGCTCTTCGAGACCCACCCAGGGCTGTCACCTGGTTTAGCAATTCACTCAATAGGAACAGATGATGTGTGTTTCATTCACTCATTCTCTCTACAAATATCTATGGACACCTGCTGCATGTCAGGTACTGGGCATGGCCCCTACCCCCAGGAGCTTCAGCTCTCCAGTGATCAGCAGTAAATCCTGTGGCATCTGGTTTGAAAATAGATCCTGAATCAAATCATCCTCATCACCTCCACCCACAGCACGATCTGTCACCTAAACAACCACAGTGGCCCCAGAGTTGTCTTCTCGAGACAAAGCAGCTCCAGGCAGGCCCGGAGGGGAGCCCTTCATGGGTTCCCGATGGCCTGGCAGCAAGCCCACCTCCTTGCCCTGTTCCCTCAGCCTCTCATGACCTCCCAGGCTATCGCCTCACTCCTTCCAGTCTTCCGTTGCCGTGTTCTGCTCACCTGGTGGGCCCTGGCCCGGCCTTAGCCGTGGTGTAGGAGGTCTCTTGTAGCTTATCCGTATTCTGGAGAAACACCCCCAACTAGCTCACTTCACTGTTTCCTGACTCCTGGAGGTGGTGAGCCTCACGTAGGCAGAGGACTTGCTTGCTGGCCCCTGTGTAATCCCAGCACCTGTGCCAAGGGTTTCATAAAATCATACACGTGGGACAATCCCACAGGTGGCTCATTGTAGGAGGGGCTGAGAGGACACCGTGGAGGGATAAGGAAGGGCTGCTGGTCAGATGGCTGGTGAGGAGCCTCTGGGGAGGCTGAACCACAAGGGTGGGCAGAGCCTGCTCAGCAAGCCTGGTCGGATGAGGGGAGCAGGGGAAGAGCATGTGTACACACCCCTGACCGTTCCAGGCAGGGGAGGAAGACCACAAGCCAGGCGCCTGGGATCAGAGAAACAGGCAGTGGTGCCGAGCCTCTGCTGCGACCAGGGGTGCCAGGAAACCCCCAAGGCTTTTCAGCAGCAGGGGGCGTATGCTTTTTAAAAAACAGACTATTTTTAAAGCGGTTAAAGACTATTTCTTAGAATGGTTTTAGGTTCACAGCAACATTGAGCGGAAAGTACAGGGAGTTCCCACATGTCCCGGCCTCCCCCACTGTCACCTCTCTGCCAGAATACTGTATGTTAGTCACCCAGCCTGCACGGGTGTGTCACCATCTGCCAGAGCCAGAGTTTATGCAGGGCTCGCTCTTGCTGTGTGTGCAGAGGTTTGGGCCTGTGGGCAATGTTGTAGTCCTGCAGTGGTGTCTATGGGGACCTCTGTGGGCCTGGCCGCGCCTGGGGAGCAGGGAGGGGCCTGCTCATGGAGGGTGGCCATGTCCCCCACAGTCACCCTCCCCAGTAACGCTGGGGCCACCCCACCCCCACCCCCTCTCTGTGTTGCAGTGCTGGCCTACATGCAGCTGCTGGAGGACTACTCGGAGCCACAGCCGTCCATGTTCTACCAGACGCCACAGAACGAGCACATCTACCAGCAGAAGAACAAGCTCCTCATGGAGGTGTACGGCTTCAACGACTCATTCAGCACCGAAGCCCCGCAGGAGCTGGCACCGCCCCCCGCCCTGCCTCCCAAGCAGCGGCAGCTGGTAAGCCACCCTCTGCCCTGCCCCACTGCCGCCGTGACCCTCCGCTTCCGCCAGCCCCAGGCAGCCGTGGACCACACCGCTTCCCACGCGGGCGCTTTCATTTCCTCCTGACAAGCTTCCCCATCTCCCCACCCTGGGGGTGGTGGCGCCTTTCTCTTCCAGAGCAGGCCCCCATGCAGCTGGGCCTGGCTTGTACTCAGAATGTTTGCTTTCTCTGCTGACAGTCTCTTGTATTTTTCCTCTCTTCTTTGGCTCCAGTATAGACCTCCCAGAAAGGAGGGACTCAATCAAGGCACAGGGCATGGTCTGTGTACGGCCATCTGTGGACTTGATTTACATAATGGCCCAACTACATAGAGTGACTTACACCCCACCCTGGCCAGGGATGGCCCCGTGGAAACAAGCTCTATTGAAGCACGATGGCCTCAAACAGAACCATTCTGTATTCCCTACATGGTGCCCTACCTCCTTTAAAAACACTCCTGTGTGAGGATTCCCTGTAGGTAATGAAGCCCAAGTCAGGGCAGGCTGTCCTGCATGGGCCATGTATGAGATTCTAGGACCAGGTAGGGGTGCAGATCAGGTGGGCCTGCTGCACACCTCAACTCTGATCCTACTGCTCCCAGTTTGCCAGCCGGGCAGACTTCGGTCAGGTGGTAGGATCCAAACATCTCATCTGGCCCTGCTTCCCAGGAAGAGTACACCTCAGAAAGGGATCCTTGACCTATTCAGAGCTGCATGTGCTATTTTGCTCCTCGGCTGGCCAGCCTGGTAATGTTTTCCCCACAGAGAGGACCACCCATCTTCCATCCTTCGTGAGCGGATGCAAAGGTGCTGCCCTGCCTTTTCTGGGAAGCACCTGCCAACTGGACAGCCAGCACTCTGGGTTACTCCTTGAGCCCCCAGTCCGCCCCCAGGGTCCCTGAACCTTCCTGCATGTGGTGAGCTCAGGGACTGACTAAGCAGGGCCTGGAGTTGGCAGTTGTGGGTTCCAGGCCTGCCACTAATTAGCCATGTCTCATGACTTGCACTCAGGGCCTCAGTTCTTCAGCCACCCTGCCCGCCACATAAACACCTGAATATGCCCCAGTGTGGGTCTAAATGGCTCAGAAAGTGTTTCAAAAAGGGATCTTTACCATGGAAATAGAAATGCCTGCCCCAGGGTGCCCTAACTTAAAATGTTTGGTCTAACAGCTAAACTGGATTTTGTTGAGATCTGCAACACTCTCAGACCCTCCTGCCAGTGCCCACAGGTCTTCATCGGTCATCCTGGGGCATCTCCTCTGCTCCATGGAGCCCATAGGCTTCACACAGATCCCTAGGGAGCACTCTTGGCCTTGGAGCCTGTGCAGGAGAGCCACTGGGCAGTCCCCATGCTGGCAGGGCAGGAGTGAGGGGCCTAGGAGTAGAGCAGACATCCTGCCAAACGCCTCCCTGTGGAAGCACTGGGGCTTTGGTTTGGTTTCACATGATCCTTCCCGCAGCCTCTCACCCCCATGTTAAGTGAACTGAGGCTGAGAAAGGCAGAGAGACTTAATTGGAGCCCACCCACCACTGAAAGTAGAAGATGAGGGACCACACCCAGCTGACTGAAGCCCAGGCACTGCTGTGACGTGCCCTGTGCCTCCACCTGGCAAAATAGTAGTAGTAATTGTGCCTGTTAGCCCCTGTATAGTGTGGGAGGGACAGTTCCAAGTGCTTTACACACACACTGTCCCCATTTTACAAATGAAGACCCTGAGCCACAGAGACCTTTAAATAATACCCAAAGCCAAATAGGTCCCAGATGGTGAGGCTCAGGGTCAAAGCCAGGAGGTCTGGCTCCAGGAGCGTCCTCTGCGGAAGCATGAATAACTGCACGGTCCACTCCCCACCAAGGAAGAACTTGAGGCCCTAAGTCAATGGAAGAGCCAGACTGGGAGCCAGGCCCTCAGGGTTCTGAGCCTGTTTGGCCTCTTCACCTTACCACCATTGGACACAACTTGTGTGAAAGTTAGCTTTTTAAATCCACCACAAGGAGATGAAGCAGGGCACGCTCTTGTCCAGGTACACCTTGGCAGGCATCTTTGATTCCTGAGTTGAGCCAAGAAGTCATCCCTCTCCAGAATGTCCCAGCAGAGTTAGGTAGCAGCCTGCGGAGCCTCATGTGTACCTATCTGACTGTTCTCTGCTTTTTTCCCTCCTTCCCTGTCTTCTCTCTCATCCCTTCTGTCCAGCAGGCCTCCTATGCTGCTTCTTCCTTCTCCTCTGTCTCCTACTGTGTCCAGCAAACTAAAGTGGCCTTCACCCCCGAGGACGGCAGTGCCACTCAGGGCATCAGTGTGTCCGTCTCTAACTCCTTTCTCAGCCGGCATGGCAACTTGCCTGTGCCCTCGGTGAGTCACTCCCTACTGTTCTTTGCTTGGAAACATGAGTGCCATCTTTCATTTATCACTGTGCCTCCTGTCACCTGTCCTGCCACCCAGCCCTGGCTCTGTCCTCACAGACCCTGTACCCAACGGGAAAGGGCATGTGTGGTTGGTTCTCTGTGGCCCAAGGACTGTGTGAAGTTTTGGATGGGGCAGGTTGGGGGTAGGGATGGGGAAACATTAGCAGCCACACTCATAGCATTACCACTCAGGCATAAACTGGCAGAAATGTCTTGGCCTTTTTATTCTGATCTCCCGTTGAGCTCTGGGTCAGCCCTATAAGTGTTTTGTATTTAGAAAGAAGTATTCCTCCTATGGGCACCAGGGCCAGGGAGAGCACTTTAGCAGGGCATGACGGAGTCTAAGTCTGAGGGATGTGTTGGTTAACCTTTCCTGTGTAGCAAACCACTCCAAAACTCAGCGACTAAGAACAACAGTACCCGTTTGTCACTGCTTAGGACACAGGTTGGTAGGGTGACTGCCCGTCTGATTTTGGCTGGCCTCACTAACATCTCTGGAACCTCAGTGGGGACAGCAGGCCGATTTGGCCGTGATCTTCATGACCCTCCAGCCTCCATGAAGCTAGCCTGGGCTTGCTCCTGTGGCAGCTGGCGAGATGCCAGGGGAACTGATGGGAGGATGCGAGGTATCTTCAGGCCTAGGCTCAGAACTGACACACTGTGCCTTCCTAACATTCTCTCCATTGAGTCATAGGGCCTGTCTGGGATTCCTGGAGTAGGGAGCTAGACTCCACCTCTTGGGGGGACAGGGCTGCTGCTCAATCACCTTGCCGAGGGACATGGCTATGGGAGGGAAATGGGTGCAGCCTTTTCTGTAAAGTTTACTTCTGAAACTTATAGGACAGTAACCATTTGGGAGGCACAGTGCTGCTCTGTTGCCTTTCGTTGGAATCTGCATCTGTCAGGGATCCTAAACAGCTACCATTCTTCCTTTAATCTGCTGGGACTGAGCAGCAGGACAAGAGCTTGGATGGGGCCGTCTTTGGGTTCTACTTAAAATCAGTTTTGCCTTTGGGTAATTTACTTATCCCTCCTGGCCTCCGTTTCTTTCCTTTGAGATTATACTTATCTCCTACTTTGTGATTGTGGAGATTAAGTAAAATCATAAAGGAAAGCTGATTATTATAGCTCTTGCTCTTAGAGTTCTGGGTTCTAGTCTCGGCTCTGTCCTTGTTCTGCACATGACAGCTCGGACAAATGGCTTCACCTACCTGGACTTCCTTTACCCTCTACAACCTGGTGACTGGTTGACCTAGTGACTCTTAGAGACCTAGCCAAGCTCAGGTTCCCAGTGTGGTCTTGTCTGGTTTCCATCTTTGGGAACCATCCGTCCAGAGCCCAGGCTAAGATGGTCCTGCCTGCTGTGAGGGATGTGTTGTTCCTTTGGGGGCTAGAGCCTAACTTTTTAGAGCCCTCAGGAATCCTGTGTTTGCTATAGAAAGGCTAAATACCCCTCCCTCCCCACCCCCAGCCCCTGGCACACAGACACCCTCTGTTTCCTCAGCAGGCACTTCTGGCAAGCTCCTTTCACAAATCGTGCAAAACTTGGCCTTTATACAATCTCGCTCTTGACTGTTTTTTCCCCCTCTATGAACAGAAAGTAAGTGTGAGTTATCCTAAGAAAGTGTCTACAACGTCCCTTTTAAACAGTTTGAGGGCTGTCCGTGAGCTGAACTGTTTGCTACAGAGTTGATGAAAGTTTTGAGGGCATTTCATTTAAGTTTGCGCATGAACGTGTCATGATTTTCATCCCTTGGGGGACAGGCGAGTCTCAAGACACCATGCTTTGGAAAGACCGCTTTCTCCATACCAATTCCACAGTGCAGCCCAAGGGAGTGAGCATCTAAAGGTGCTTTATATTTTAAAAGGAAAGTCCCCGAGCCTCCAGAGCTGTTGGTAATGGCTTGAATGTTTGGAACATTTGACATCTGATACGCTGAAACTCCAGAGAAGTGGTTTAGTGCAATGCCAACATATTCTTCATGTGTTCTCTGCTTACATTCTGAGGTGAACCCCAGATGGAGGGCTTTGGATTTCTCTCAGAGCGGCCCTTTATTCCTGAATCTCCTCATTCCTGGGCCTTTGTCATCCTTCCAACATGGAATCCTGAAAGGTGCCCCTTAGGAATACAGCAGTTGTCAAATCTGAAGACCCCTGACTCTGTCAACAACCTGTTACTTCTGCCGGGGAGAATTCTAACCATTAAAAACCTCTTGGGATATCTGGGTGGCTCAGTTGGTGAAGCATCAGCCTACTCTCAATTTTATCTTAGGTCATGATCCTCAGGATCATGAGCTTGAGCTCAGGTCGGGCTCTGTGCTGGGCATGGAACCTGCTTAAGATTCTCCCTCCCTTTCCCCCGCCCTCCACTCATGGGTGCACTTCCACACGCGTGCTCTCTTTCTCTCCCTCTCAGACTCTCTCAAAGAAAAAGAAAGGAAAGAAAACCTCTTGAATTAGAATGGGAAAGCTGCATTGACAAAGCTTAATTGAAGTAGGGGCTCAGGGGTACCTGGTGGCTCAATGGGTTAATCCTCTGCCTTCAGCTCAGGTCATGATCTCAGGGTCCTAGGATGGAGCCCCCCCACGTCAGGCTCTGCTGAGCGGGGAACCTACTTCCCCTCTCCCTCTGCCTGCTGCTCTGCCTACTCGTGCTCTCTCTTTGTCAAATAAATAAATGAAGTAGGCACCCAAAGAGCACCTTGTTCACTCTTCCTATGTTCCAGGTTGAGTTTAATGTTTAATGAGTTTAACCCCCTGCACAGGGGTTCTCTTTGTGCAGGTCAAGCAGCAGGAAGGATCTGGAGCAACTCATGGCCCCCTCATCTTCAAGAAGCACTTTGGTAGGCAGACTACAACGAGCATCCAAGAGGCTCACACTGAGGCAGGGTATGAGTAAGGCCTGGAGAGTCACGGGCCATCAGTGGAAACCCCTGGGCTGTGGAGCCAGGGCAAAATCAGGCAGAGCATCATGGGGAAGGTGGCATTTGAGCTGTGGCCTGAAGGACAATTAGGATTTCAGGGAGATGAGGGATAAAGGGCAGGGAGAACAAGTCCAAGGTGTTCCACACAAAAGGACCTACCTGGAGGATGGGGACCAGAAAGCCTAATGTGCGTTTAGGAAGGTGACCTCAAGTGTTAAGGTTATGGGGGAGCTGGCTGAAGAGTGGTGCCTGTAGCCGGCCTTCCGTGTGTCCTCAGGGTTAGTACACCTTAACTGAAATGGGCTGCTTCCCCAGCTGCTCCCTCCTGATCATGGTCCCTAGAGGTCAAGCCAGGGGATGCCCACTCTCGCAGCACCTTCCACTGCATCTGCTCAGCTCTCTCATCCCACAGAAGTGCTGGCTCACAGTCCACAGACTTCCTGTCCTGCCCAGCTCGTGCTGCATACCTAGGAAACTGGAACATCTGTGCAGACAGGCATCCAGACCTGATGTGGGGTCTCTGGGGACATTACTCCTAGTTTGGTAGAAGAAGGTGTTTAGGGACATGAGGATTGAGTGAGAGGTGGGAGAGATGCAGAGAACCACGCACAGCCTCCCCGAGGTCCAGGCAGGCCAGGCCCCACTTCCTGTTCTGATTCCACTGGGCCTTGGCAATGTGCCTGGCCCGTGGAGGTGCCAGAAGGTGTTTCAGTGATGTGCCTTCCTACAGATGGCTCTCTGATGTGACACTAGGGTCCTCCGCTTCTGTCCTCAGACTCTCTCTTGGTCACTGGTAGCCCAGGGCTACCTACCGTGTTCTTACTGCTGCCCCACCACATGGCTGCACGCCTTCCACCTCCACTCCAGGTCTGAGTCCAGCTCTAAGTCTCCACTCTGCACTGAGTTCCCCTGTGCTGTCTCTCCTTTCCCTGGCCCTTCTCTGGCTTGTCCTGGTTCTGGTTTTGAACACTGGTCTTGTGACTCTAAAAAGAATCTTAAAAGTTGGATGGGGTCTACACTCAACATTACCCTTGACCAAAGTATTGAGAATCTCTCAGTAACCATTAGGGTGGCGAGTGCCCTTCAGGAATTGAAATATTGATGTCGGAGAAATCCCTTTCCTCCGCGCCTTCTGGTGCCTACCTTCTTTGCTGACTGCAAGGTCACTGAGAGGTCTATTCAGATGCTAGGAATCTGTTGAAATACTTCTTTACCATCTTAGTTTCCAGAGTGATTCTGAATAAGTAAAACTTCTTTGAGAAGAACTTGAGAAATATCCATAATAACTGTCCTTTGTTTAGAAAAAAATCTTTAGGACAGCCCCGGTGGCTTAGCGGTTTTGTGCCGCCTTCCACCCAGGGCACGATCCTGGAGTCCCAGGATCGAGTCCCGCATCAGGCTCCCTGCATGGAGCCTGCTTCTCCCTCTGCCTGTGTCTCTGCCTCTCTCTCTCTCTCTCTCTCTCTCTCTCTCTCTGTCTCTAATAAATAAATTAAAAATCTTAAAAAAAAAATCTTTAGGGTAAGAAAGTCAAGTATGTATCATCTTGAAAACTTCAGTGACAAAGGGCAGGGGGTGGGTCCATAGAGCCACAGCTGTCCCGTTCTGGGCAGATGGTGATTCTCTACGTGTCCCTGGGTCTACGTGTAGACCTTCGTGCTCAACCCCTTTCTTGGGGGCCTTACCACAGAGTATAGTCTGCAGTTGTGAGTGCAGGCATCTCCTTAGACTCGGCTCCCTGGGATTAGGAATTAGATCCCACATGCCTAACGGGTACCAGCCAAACCCCTCTGCTCCAATTCTTATTATTTCTTTTTTTAAAAGATTCATTTATTTACTTGATAGAGAACATGTGTGCAAGTCAGGGGAAAGGGAGAGGGAGAGAGAGAATCTCAAACAGACTCCTTGCCCAGTGCAGAGCCCAACATGGGGCTTGAGCCCATGACCCTGAGATCATGACCTGAACCAAAATCAAGAGTTGGACTCTTAACTGACCAGCCCCCCGGACACCCCATGTCCTTGTTATTTCCATGAATGTTTCCACTGAGTTGCCCAAGCAAGATATGAGGTATCCTCTTCCCTCCCCGCTACCACATACACAGCCCCTTTACATGTGGCACGCATACCAACTCACTGAGCCCTGCCACACATCCTAGCATGTGCCCTGAGCTGGTCTTCTCCAGCCCTATTACCAGTGGCTCCCCTACTCCCCACCCCCGGCACAGCCTCTGTGGCCTCTCTCCTGTCTTCCTGCCACCATGTCCCTTTCTCAGCCCTGGTCAGACTCCAGTGTCCCCTCAGCATTGCAGAGCCTTCTGCACCTTCGCCAGCTTCTGCCCACCTGTCCCCATGCGCGTGCCCTGCATACCCCCCACTTTCTCCTGGCACTGACCTCTCGGCCCTCCCACACACACTTGCTCTGTCTTCTCTCCCCCCTTCCTGAGGTCCACTGTGTTTTTCCTTACTTGCTCTATGGACCTGAGCACGCCATCCCCACATGAGTAGGCCTCCATTTCCTCTTCAGCAATGGGAGCTTCGAATTGTCCTGGGGAGAAGGGCAAGGCACACGTAGAGCATATAATGTAGTATAAAGCACACAGCCAGTGTTCAGTAAAGAGGGAGGCATTATAAAAATACTTATTATCACACTGGGAAATTGTTTTTTGCTTTGTAATGTTCAAGTTCTTTTTTCTCAAGGTCATAACCCTCCGAGGGTAAGGACTGGGCTTATTATGTGCTTGTGGACTCAGTATGTAGCTCAGGGCCAAGCCGGCAAGTGGCAGGTGCTCTGTGATGCCGGACCACTGGGGAGGGTCTTACTTCAGCCAAAAGCAGTGAGCAGTGACCGAGGAGGCATCTAGCTCTCTTCTTCCACCCACCACCACATCCATCTTTCCCAGCATGCCCACATTCCATTACAACAGCATGCTGCTGACTCATCCACTTCCATGCATCAGACACACTGGTCCCAGGCTGTGGCTGAAAACCCGACCTCTTCCTCATTTTCCTTCTCTGCTAACCCATAAGGTGCTGGCTGCTGGTTCTCTGGCTTGAGACCAGAGCTTAGGGACCCTTGGGCTTGGAGACTTGCAGAAGGAAGCAGCCACTGTGACTCAGCCATTTCTGCCCCTCATTTTGAAGATTTCTTGCTGCTTTTTTGGTGATGCTCATGGCATTTTGGATGGTCAGTGCTCTTGGATTAGCCACAGACCTAGGAATTAGCTTACAGCCCCTTGCTGCAGGCATGCTTCTGACTCTATCCATGACAGTCTAGCTGGTCTGGTACCACAAGGACCCCCTTGGTCCTTGTGATGGTCATATGGTGACATCGTAGACTGAGGGTGCTGTCCACACGCTGGCCTGTACCTTCACATTTCAGGCTGCTTATCTACTATGAAGGACCCTTCCTCACTGCTCTGTGATGGAGTGCTTATTCCACTCTAGAGATGGGGAAACTGGAATAGAGAGGCTGAACCGTTTCATGTATTCAGAGGCTTAACTTAGAGCTCAGGTTAGCATCCAGAGCTTCACTGTGAAAAATAGTGTTCAGGGCAACCCGGGTGGCTCAGCAGTTTAGCGCCTGTTCTTTGGCCCAGAGCATGATCCTGGAGACCCGGGATCAAGTCCCACGTTGGGCTCCCTGCATGGAGCCTGCTTCACCCTCTGTGTGTTCCTGCCTGCCTGCATCTCTCTCTCTCTCTCTCTCTCTCTCTCTCTCATGAATAAATAAATAAAATCTTTAATAAAAAAAAAAGAAAGAAAAATAGTGTTCAGGTGATGTTTATGAACTGCTGAATTGCCAGTAAATAGCGGAGACCTGGCAAGGCAACGTGAAAAAGAAAAGCCCGTACCTAGAGTGGTCATCAAGAGGAGGGTTTTCGTCCTTTGTGTTCTGACACATTACAGAGCTACAGGCTCTAAATAGAGTTCTAAGAATAAGTGTAAATTAGAGTCCCTGGCATGCTGTTTAAATCCAAACAATAAAAATAGTTCAGTCAGATTTCTAGAACTGAATTCAAATCATTTTTGAATCTGTACTAAATCTTTCCATAAGAGTTGATGCTTTTAAGGTCAATATTTAGTGAGAATACAGAGCATGCTAAAATGTTTGGGAGGTTTTTGCAAGAATATTATTAGCCATGAATCCATTAGCCAAAATCTAGTGTTTTCAAGGAAGATCTTGTTATTCAAGTTGCAAAAATATGTCACATGAGAAGAAATGCTATACATTTCCACTTTTACCTATCCTACTACCTAAAACTCCCAACCAGAACATTTTTGGTTTGTTTGGGTTTTCCTTTTTTTTACATCATTTGTTGTAAAATACTAATTAGAATTTTCAGATGGTTTTTAAAAATAGATTCCACAAGAAATTTATTCAAAAAGAGGATATTTTTTGGATCCAGTGTGGTGCTGATATTGCCTTTCTTTGATAAAATGAATACTGTCCTATCCCTCATCCAACAGGGCCAACAGAAGTGCCTCTCCTGGCCAGAAGCAAAGACAGATCTAAGGTGCAGGTGTTGGTAGCAGAGACCTCAGAATCTGCCACTGGGCTTTGGAAACTTACCCTTTTGACATTATGTAAACCACAGTTGTTATAAATGAACACAAAGGCACCAAAGAAGGAAGTTGCTTCCAGATGTAAGGTAGACTCCAAGAAAGGTTTTGGTAAATAAGTAGTTGACTGGGACCAGGAAGGAGAGAGGAGACAAGCATCTAGCAGACTTCCCCTCAGGGTGCCACAGGGAGTAGAGAGGAATGTTATCAAGGGTCCTTCCTGGTGACTTTCCATCCCTTAAGAGCCAAAGCAGGCGTGCTTCCCTCCAAGAGATCCGTCCCGTAGAGATGGTGAAGGGTGTTGTGCAGTGGCTGAAAGCTTGACTTCCTTCCAAGAGAAATAACGTAGCCCGGTGTTGTGTTGACACTCACAGTCTCTGGTTTAAAGGAAGTGTGAGCCCAGGACCAGTGCTGAGCTGTGGTTCCCAGTGAGTCTCCGTATGGGAAGGAAGCCCAAACCACACTAGAGCAGCAGCTGCCCTGGGGTGTGTTTTCTCACAAATGATGGAGACGAATGTAAGCCTGAAAACCAGCAGTCCAATAGCTTATCTGTGTTGGTAAGCAGCATCCAGAAACACTGAAGTCATAAGCCTTGCTGGAGCCAAGAGTATGCAGTAATGACCAATCTCTGGCAACTTCTGTGCTTCCCAGACACTTTACGACAGTAAGTCCATTCACTCAAATGATTGCCTCTACCCATAATTGGGAGGGCTGAAAGTTCCTCAAAGCTCGGAGCACCAGTCACTGCAGCTGCAGAGCCAGCGGAGTCATTGGCCTGTGGCTCTGGCCCTTGGCTGCTGGCACACTCTCTGCCTCCCCTGGCACCCTCATTCTTCCTGACAGTTACAGGAATTAAGTGGAATGTCTGTTACAGTGAGGAACCAGAATTTTGCATTTAAAGGTCTCTCTCCCTGCTTTCTTGCCAGCACAGACCGCATCCCTAGTCATTTTTCATGCCAAGACTATAATGGAGATAAACTGTCTTTGAAAATTGATGCCTGGCCAGCTTTGAGTGTCTTTGTGTTCTAGCATGTGTGTGGCCACCCATCAACCTACAGGGTCGTCAGCCATCGTTTCTCCACCTGGAAGACTCAGGGCGGTTCATTCACGTGTCTGTTTTGAATAGAGCAGGCTACCAGTTTGTGCATCTCTTGTGAGGGCAGATGTCTCTGCATCCCTGGCTTGTATATAAGCCTTGGCTCGCTGCCTTTGCTTGCTGGTCATCACAAAACACTTAGCCAAGGAGATCTCCCAGCCAGGTAGTAGGCTGTATCCTGCCGATCCATAGGATTACATGTTTGGGGCCTGTCACACACCCAGAATGTTCACTGAGTGGGAAATCCCCTGTGCCTCTCTTAGGAGCCAAGCTGTGTTACAAGGTGTGTGGCCAGCCTGTTTCTTTATCTTTGTGATAAGAATCGTAACAGCCCTTCATGTAGATTAAATGAGAGGATTCGTGCAAACCCTTAGCTCCTCATCTGACCAGTAGGCATCACCACCATCGCTAGATGGTCGTTGCTGGCTCTATGATTGATGTGTGTGTGATCAAGGCTGACATTGGGAGCCAGGCAGCCCTTCCTGCTTTCCTTTCCGGGGACTTGCTCTGGCACTGCTAGATCTTCTACAGAAATCTGCAATCTCCCAGCCAGGCAGCTCCCCTCATGGTATAAAATCCTCAGCCCAAACAGTCACTCTGGCTATAAATAAAAATCCCTGCCACAGAGAGAGCAGCAGCTTTCTCTTAGAAGCAAAGCCAGGCACCAGCCAGGTCCTAGAATAAACTCCAGGCGGTGATGAAGTGGTGTTTCTGCTCAGTGGCCAGCCTGCCTTGCTTCCTGCCCATATGAACAAATGTGGTCTTAAAGGGCCTGGAAATACTCCTCTGGGATATCTATAGAGACCCGCCTTATTGACAGTGGTGTGACAATGAGCCCCAGTGTGGCCCTCCCCTCTGGAGTTGCAGGAGGGGCACTGAGGGTGCTTTGTGGCGGTTAGAGAGCGGTGCCTTACATCTCCCCACCCCCTCAAAGGTATTTTTCAAGCTTGGCTCTTGTCCCAGCAGGACTGCATAGCTGGAATACCAGAGCTGCTCACTGGCTGGAGCTGCTGAGGGAGGGAAGGGCAGGCCCGACTGGGAGGCTTTGTCCTAGAGATGCAAGCCTCCTTGCTTTCTCCATGGTGGCTGCCCCTCCTCTGCATTGCACATCCTTGGGGCATCCATCCTTGGGGTGTCTGGAGCCTGTCTCCTGACCCCGGTCTCCCGCCGCGGCAGAGTTGGGGGGGAAGCTAGTCTGTTCGGCTTCCACACTTAGAACCCAGACACTGCTGCGAGGCACTTCGTTAGAATACTAGAGTCGCTTCCTTTCTAGTCTTCATTCAGTAAAAATGTAGTAGACCCCGCTAAACACCTCAGCTCTGTTGCTTATAGCGGTTCCCAGACTGGTACTTTGGAGGGCGAGGGAGGAGAGCAGACAGTCTTGTCACCCGCCAGCACTGCACTCAGGACTCCCAGAGCATCACCTCAGTAAATCTGCACAGAGATCCTCTGAGAGAAGTGCTGTTGTTTTCATCCCCATTTCATTTATTCCTTTTTTTATTCATGTATAATTAACATACATTATTCCATGTTTTCATCCCTGTTTTAAAGACTAAGAAACCAGGGTGCCTGGCTGGCTCAGTTGGAGGAGTGTGCAACTCTTGATCTCAAGGTCGTGAGTTCGAGCCCCATGCTGGGTGTAGAGATGACTTAAATAAATAAAGACAAAGGAATTTTGGTTATGTACCCAAGGTCACAAGAGTAGAAAGAGATGGCCCAGAGCCCCATCTGTGTGACCTGGTGAGTGTGTCCTTGGCAGTCACCCTTGTACCATCTCCTGGAAAGAGCACCTGTGGTGTGTGGGAGTCTGCCACCCTGAACTTGTCAAATCAAAGCTTGTTGAGAAGGTGCTATCAGACCTGATACATCTTGTGATCACACAGGAACCGCTTATAAAGATATATCAGGTGCTCAGTTACTGCTGTGCTAAGTGAATTTACATCTGGGTGGGGGGTGGTCAGTGAGTGTCAGGACTCCTGAAAGAACTGGCATATGTCTCCGTCTGTTCAAGCTGCTCTAACACAGTTCTGCAGACTAGGTGGTTTATACACAACATGGTTCTAGAGGCTGTAGGTACAGCTGGTGCCCCCTTCCGGTCACAGACTTCTTGTATTCTCACATGGTGAAAGGGCAAGGCATCTCTCTGGATCCTTGTTTATATGGCACTAATCACATTTATGAGAGGTCTTAGGAGTCCCCCAGAGGTCCCTACCTTCTAATACCATTATCTATGGGGTTAGAATTTCAGCATATTAATTTGGGAGCCACAAACATTGAGCAGCAATATTGAACATTGATCTTAAACTAGCTGAATTCACGTGCAAGGGAAAGGCATCTATCAGCAGATCTCATGGCAACGCCTGCCCTTGGAGATGTGCAGACAACAGATCTGAGAACCTGGCTCCTGTCCTCACGACTGAAGCCATTTCCTGAGATGGCAACGTGGGCTTCTCTCAGGGTGGCCTCCTAGGACTGGATCCTACTATCTGTCCACTGTCCAGTGCATTCCCACACTGTCTTCTGTAGCCTTTCCCAGCCAGTGATAGAGGCTCACTATGGCAGAGCGTTCACCAGGGATGAAATAGAGAGTCCCAAAAGCCAAACACTTTACCCCACTGCCATCCCCAGAAAGGCCTATGGTAAATCCCCCAGGCCTGGGTGGTTCCTGGAGTCAGTGAAACGTAGCACTGTGGATGCTCGGGCACAGCATGAGAGCCTCAGAGCTGGAGGTCCCCTCATCCAGCTTGTTTAGAAAGAAGGATGGGCATGGAGCTTCTTACCAGGAAGCTAAATCCTCAGTATCTGTCGCTCAGAGCACGGATGGCATTTCCCACTGATTCTTTGACCACGTACAGGCTTGGTCCTGATTCTGGGAGTTAGATGGGGAAATAGAATGTGTAAGAGTGAGTAGGCACCATGGCCACGTGTCCTGAGTCTGATGTAAACCAGCTGCGTGAGAAAGGCACTGGGGCCCTGAGTTGTGGCCACTCTCAGTCCAGGGTATGGTGTAGCTTTGCCAAACCACTTAAGGATATGAGTGTCTTTAATCTCCTGTTTAAAATTTCATTTCTTCCTCCTTTTCCTTGTCTATGGGTTGTGAAAATCCAGTGGAAAAGGCAGAGAACATTTGAATGAGCAGTGTGCACATTTGTGTTGCACTTGGCTCTTGTCAGATGCTGGCATCAGTAGCACGCAAGTAACCCTAACAAGGACTCTGGATACAGACCCTTTCACGTGCCCCTATTCCATTATCCCGTGACAGCATCAGGTTGTTGGACCCTTTGTGGGACGTGGTGACGTCCTCAGGTTCTGAGCCTGGTGGCCCCTCCCACAGCAGAGCCCAGGCCTGGACCGTGCTCAGTGACACTAAGAAGCTGCGAGTGTTCACTGTGCCCCCTCAGCCTGGCTTCAGATTTCTCTGAAATCTCTAGGGTAGTTGATACCACCCTAGAAGCATTGCAAGACCCTTTCATTTTTTTTTTCAAAAAAAAAAAAAGATTGTGTAAGAAGGGACATGAACTCATCGAAGTTTTTAGCATTTTGATAGCACAGTCCTTCCAGCCATTTCATTTTAAGGCCTAACCCTTCCCTTTGAGAAACATTTCAGGTGGGTTACAGTATTTGAAAGGCTCCAGTGTTTGATTTTTAAGAGAGACAACCAAAAAGATTCAAAATGAGTGAATAGGACCCAGGTGTCCACACACATGGAATTTAGCCACAAGGTTCCTGAAGGGACAGAGGCCCAGCTTGGGTTCTGTGGGTTCAGTTCTCTAACAGCAGAGAGTGGGACCACCTGTACGGCACATGGGGCTTGCTCTTCTTTGGGGGTGCCCACATCCCACTGTTGGGGTGTGGAAGGTGGCACTGGTCGGTCCTCGTGCCTGGGTCAGAGAACCTCAGCTAGAGGGTCATAGGGGTTGGTTTGGCCTGATCGGTGGTCGGTGGTCCTCATTAGAATTACTGTGAGCAGGCTGCACCGCTCAGCCGAGTTAATCTAATGACTTTTTCTTTTGTCTGTTTTCTTCTTTCCATCTTCCTGTTTTTGTGTTTGTCCTCCGCTTTGATTCTGTAGTATAAATCTGTGTTTAGGTCCTACTCCCAGGATTTCGTGCCTCACAACCACGCTTCCGTTCAGCCTTTCCTTCCGCCTACCTCCTCTGCCTCTCCACACTTCCCAACTGTCCACCAGTCTCAGAGCTCTGACTTAACGGTGCCAACCGTAGCCAGTCTGCCTCCCAGCACCGTGGACGGGCCTCTCTCGTCTTCTCAGGAGAGCAGCTTTCACGGGAACACTGTCTGCCTTCCTTCCGAAACCTCTTTCACTGACTCGCCCCAGACGCCTTTGGTGAGAACTCAGCGCCCCCCACCCCCACCCCCTGTTCACTCGAGGCTGCCCGTGAGAAGGCGGTATGGCTGCTCAGGAGTTGCCCCCCACCCCCCCACCCCCCACCTTCACCCCTGATAGCAGCGAGGCTAGATCCAGGTCCCGGAGGGTCACAAGGTGCAATAGTCACCTATCTGTTTCCAGAACAGAAATGGAGCCTTCCATACAAAGTTCCCATCAGATGAGGAATCTGATTTTCCAGAGACGGGTTAGTGACTATTTAGGGATGGTCATCGTAAGCACGAGACAGAAAATGCTCCTGGTTTTTTGTTGGGTTGTGTGTCGTTACGGAGAGCTACCAACACCTTTGGAAGACAGATGCAGACAGAGAACTCTGACAGCGGTCAGAGGTGGTTGCCTCTGTAGTTGTGTGGTGCTGATGGAGGACCTGCCTGCCTGTGCTCTTACATCCATGGAGCACTTCATCCAGGCACAGGGCTGCTACCTCACAGGTGGGGATGGACACGGGACAATGGGGCAGAGTGAGTGTGACCCAGTGGGGCAGCTGGGGGCAGGTGGGCACGGCAGCGTGTTGACCTGTATTGTGTTGCCTCTCTCCTCTCCCTCGTTGACCCTGGGTTCCCACCGCAGGCCCCTCTGTGACAGCGCAGAGAGGGGTGTGTCTCCTCAAGGGCAGTTTGAATGGCCCTCGACCTCTTTGTAGAAGAGCCAGCAGGAAACTTGCATCCTCTAAAACGCAGGGGCAGGAGGTGGCAAAAGTGGTAGCGGTCTCTGGCCTGGGAGAAGCCTCCCAAGGAGCACTGAGTGCCCCCTGCTGCCTTCTTTCCCTCCTCCCAAAAGGAGTGTCCAGGTCAGGGCCTGCCCATAGGCTGCTCTCTCTGAGCAATGCCGGCTGACGAGGGGGCCTTTCACATGTGCATTTCCTCTCATCCTGTCTCCCCCAGAGTGAAAGCACCAGCGAGGAGGCTGGTGAGGGTGAATACGTCAATCTATATTCCTCTGGCCAGAGCAGCAGGGAGCTGGCTCACTGTGGAGGAGTAAGTAACCTCAAGGCTGCCTCGTGCATGTGGCCTGGCCTGGAAGGGTTGGGTCCTGCTTCTGCCTGGCTGAGCCTCCCGGTCACTAGCAGGCTGGGGCCCCACAGCCTCACTGAGAACCAGCATGGCCTGGTGGGGAGAGGATGTAGCTCCTGGTGGAGATCCTCCCTCTGCTTTCGCTGCGTGTGGCACTCTTCAGGCCTGGCCAGATGAGTCTTCTGGAAATCTGTAGAGGCCACACATCAGTTGCTCTCCAGGATTTCTTTCTATCCCATCTTCTAGTGTTGAGGTCCATCTTCTGTCCCCTACCCAGAAGGCGGGAGCCTTCTCTCCTACAACACCAAGCCTCCTGAGCCTTCGCCCCCGCCTCCACCTGCAGCACGCTCCTTGACCCCCACCCCAGGAACAGTTTTTGAGGAAGCTGGGTGGGTCTGGCAGGAAGCTCCTGCCGTGTTAATATACATCCCTCCTGAGAGAGCGTAGAGAACCACCTGATGTGCCCACCCTTGGTCAGCTCCTGTCCTGCTTGATATAGCCTTTCTGCTGAGCAGTCAGCTTGCCAGGTTTTGCTGCAGCAAAACGTGAGCAAGTTCAAAAGCTTCAAGAATGAGTCCCTTGAGAGGTGCCATGAGGACTCGAGTCCTCCCTGGTGATCAGCTCACAGGGCCCAGCCCATTAACAGAATGGTCACTCCTGGTGAGATGGCCCCCCCAGCAACATCTGCATGGGATCTTAGATGTCCACACAAGGCAAGGCCCATTTTAGTTAGCAAGTTAGAGAACATGTGGAGATTTCACTCTGGTGGGATTCCACCCTGTCTGTGGAAGCAATTTCTCCCCTAGTGTTCCCTCCTCACCTGTCCCCTCTGGTGACCTGTGTCCCCACATCGTCCATTTTAGTCTCCACAAAGTGAAGCCCGTGGCTCTCCTCCTCCACCCATGACCACACTCGGTGCCACCTTTACCTCAGAGCACTATCCACGAGGATGATCTGTGTATTCATGCCACCTTGGTCTCTGTTGCGGCCTCAGGGGCAGACCAGGGATGCCAGATAGCTGTGTTGTCACTGAGTAAGGTGGGCCCAGATTCCTAGGGCCGGGCCACTGGAGGAGAGGGGGTTGTACTCATGCGCTCGAGCAGCTAGACTCGGAACCGTAACTGAGAGGCAGTTGAGCATGGCAGTCGTGAGGACTTGGTTTAACTAGGAAGTCAGCAAGGGTTTGCCGCATACTGGCAGGGCCCAGTGGTTAAGGACACAGGTTTTGGAGGCAAACGACCCTGGATTTGAATGCAGGCTGCAGCCTTCTAACCGTGTGGTCTGGGGCAGGGCCTTTCATTGTTCCCAGCCTGAGTCTGTGTATGAGTGGGCACAGTGACACCAGTGAATGGACAGGGTCTGGGTAAAGGCCAGGTGAGAAGAAGGACGAAGCTCTTAGCGCAGCACCTGGCTGAGCTTGGCTGAGCTTGGCCGAGTAGCAGCAACGGTCACCGTTCTTTCTTCCAGAAGGTGCTCCAGATGACTTCATCCAGGTTGGCAGCTGACATAGGTCCTAACTAGGGGCACCTTCCACCGTCCACGAGGGCAAGATGCTAGTCCAAAGAGGGCCTTGCACCTGCTGTGTAACTAACCGCATTCACAGTTACCTCGTTTACCTCTCAGATTGCTCCATAGGAACTTGAGCTCCGAGGCCACTTCAGGCAGGAATGCTGGGAAGCAGATCCCTCAACTTGGGGCACCTATCACAAATCCAGCACTGACTTCTCTTTGCAGGAGTCACCAGCTATGAAAGATGGACATCCCAGAGACCCCTCATCGGTCAGCAGCACACCTGGGAAGGAGAGCAGAGACAGCGACAGGTAGGAAGTGGGCAGGTGGAGCAGGTTCCCTGAAAGCTGCAAGCCCACCCGGAGTCTGCTTCTCCTTCTGCCTCTCCCCCTGCTTGTGCTCCCTCTCTCACACTCTATCTCCCTCAAATAAATAAAAATCTAAAAAAAAGAAGAGTTGAACACTTAACTGACTAAGCCCTCTGCCCATCAGCATGCCAGGCTGCAGAGCTTTAGGTGTGCCTCCTCTCTCTCTTCTTTCTTCTGAGTCTCAGAATTATAAGTACTCAGGGAGAAAACATGGCAAGGACAGAAATGTGTGAGCAAACCCAAAAAATCACTAATAATCCCACCCTTAACACTATTGGTTCTAGCATGCCGTCTGCTGTTATTTCCTGATTGTGTGCTCAGATATTACCTACTTTAAAAATTACCCATGACAGTGTTTTCTTTTTCCAACCCCAGGCCAACCGTCCTCGGCCTCTTCTAAGTTCAAGTGCACTAAGGGGGTGTAAAAGACTCCCCCCAAAAGAACAGCTTTTTATTGTGAGTTTCTAGATGTGGTGTGTATATTGTGTTGTCAGACCACTTGAAAGTAAGTTACAGATGTGACACTCAGCCCCTAAATACTTCAGTGTGCCTCATAAAATGTTTTAATTTTTTTTAAGACTTATTTATTGGGGCACCTGAGTGGTGTAATCGGTTGGGTGTCTGCCTTTGCCTCAGGTCATGATCCCAGTGTCCCAGGATTGAGCCTCTTGTTGGGCTTCCTGCTCAGTGGGGAATTTGCTTCTCCCTCTCCCTCTGCTCCTCCTCCCCCCCCCCCCCCGCCCCAATTCATGCTTTCACCTGTACTTGGTCTGTCTCAAATAAATGAAATCTTGGGGGGAAAATTTATTTGAGAGACAGAGCGTGTGCATGTGGTGGGGGGATGGGGAGCAAAGGGAGAGAAAAATCACAAGCAGATTCACCACCCAGGACAGAGTCTGACATGGGGCTCAATCTCACAACCCAGAGATCATGACCTGAGCCAAAATCAAGAGTCAGACGCTTAGGGGCACCTGGATGGCTCAGTTGGTTAAGTGTCTACCTTTGGCTCAGGTTGTGATCCCGGGGTTCCCTGCTCAGCAGGGAGTCTGCTTCTCCTGCCTCTCCCCCTGCTTGTGCTCTCTCCCTCACACTCTCTCTCCCTCAAATAAATAAATAAAAATCTAAAAAAAAAAAAAAAAAAAAAAAAGAGTTGAACACTTAACTGACTAAGCCACCCAGGTACCCTCTCCAAAAATATTTATTTTTATTTATTTTTATTTTTTTTTATTTTTTTAAGATTTTATTTATTTATTCATAGAGACAGAGAGAGAAAGAGGCAGAGACACAGGCAGAGGGAGAAGCAGGCATCATACAGAGAGCCTGACATGGGACTCAATCCAGAGTCTCCAGGATCACGCCCTGGGCTGCAGGTGGCGCTAAACCGCTGCGCCACTGGGACTGCCCTCCAAAAATATTTTAAAAGCCTACTGGATTACAATACCATTATCATACCTAAGGAAATTTATAATAATTCCCTCATATCATCTGATATGCAAATCATCCTCCACTTCCCCACTTCTCCCTCAAGTTAACGTGTGTAGCTTATTTTTTGGGAACCCAGATCAGTCAGGAGTCAGCACATTTAACTATCTTTTTAACTCTTTTTAACGTTTTTGAGTATTGGCACCAGTCAAACCTAACCAGGTTTAGAAATATGTAGTAAATTTCTCCACGTGCAGGACCTGCAGATCCGCTCTGCCATCAGCAGCTTCATTTTGGCATCATCTTCTTAGTGAGATGTTCTGCAAGTTCAAGCTTTTCTTCCCTCTCTAGGCCAAGGTTCAGCTACCTCTGGGGTTCTGGGCACAGAGCTAGGCAGTTCCCACTTGTTAAACCTAAGCATAAATTGTGGAAGAGGTAGTAAAAATAAAATAGCAAGAGGCAGGAGAAACCATGGAAAGCCTATAGGGGCCTGCTGAGAAGAGCTGTCCGCCCAGCCCGTGGCCACTCTTTGGTGCTGTCCCCCTACCTAGCATCTGCGTGATCTGTCTGCCCAAGCTAAGATCTCCCCAGCTATTAAGAGATGGTGGGTGTTGTAGTTTAACACCTAGTAGCAAACAGTGTCTGTGCCAGGCAACAGGAGCTCACAGGTTCTGCCTCCAGCTGCTTTGAACCCAAGGACTCCATTTTTCAGAGTTGCAGATGGCCCTCGTGAGAAAAAGCAGAAGAGTAAGCACATTGACAGCTTAGAAACAATTACAAAAATGTTGTCCTCCCTCCACGAAGGCCAGTTCGCAGACTGGACACCGAAGGGACACATAGCAGATGATTCTTCCCAGGACTGTGTGTGGTTTTGCTCTGGGCCATCCTCGTCTTGCTGAAAACACAAATTTTTATGTCTCAGATACCTAGGGTTAAAGTGTGGCCTGTGACCAGAAGGCCAGTCTTTGTGCCTCACAGGATCCCTGGTGAAAAACATCAGAATGAAACGGGAATAAGGAAGAAAATGCTGGGGGGAAGCAAGGTGCCTATAGACCCAGGATCTGTCTGTGCCCGGAATGCCCCTCACCACCCTGCATTCCCCCTCTGATGGCAGTTCTCTCCTCTCCCCCTTCATTAGCAAACTCTTGCTCAGGGCTATGGGTCTCAGCTTGTCCATCCTGCCGCAGGGGCCTGCTGCCCTTCAGACTGGCTGGGTCTTTCTGCTCCTTTTAATGTCACTCTCTCCTGCTCAACCCAGCACCCCAAGGACAAGGGCCAGTCTGCCTGGTTCCTGCTTCTCAGTGCCACAGAAAGGTGGCCCTTAGAAAAGACTTGAGGAATGGTATTAATAGCCATGCGAACTCTCTCCCAACCCACTTGCCCTTTTGCTGTCCTGTCCTTGGGTGCCGACTGTGCATAGAGTGACTAATACCATCACTTATTTAAATAGCTCAATGGAACCTTCTTGGCCTCCTTTTCTTTTTCTTTTTTCTTTCTTTTTTAACAAAGTAGGCTCCACCATGGAGCCCAGTGGCAGAACTTGAACTCATAACCCTGAGATCAGGAACTAAACTGAGACCAAGTGTCAGATGCCTAGCCAACTGAGCCACCAATCTCCATCCCTTCCGTTTACAGGCAGAGCATCCACAGAGAGCAGAAGTGTCCCAAGGTCACACAGCTCATCAGTAGCAGTGCTGGAAATCCAGTCTGCATCCTAGCTTCCGGCCCCCTGTGCTGGAGGGTGGGAAGTGGCATGAGCTTCACATTGTAGCTGCAGTTCTGTGAGGACTTGCTCAGAAGTGATTGTACCTCAGTAGCCCTCATGCAGAGGGCTGTACTATCTCAGCCCCCTGGTGTCCCAGCCCCTGGGGCCTGTTGGACACTCGTGACACAAACTACTTCTCTCTAGGGCCTCAAGGTCACCAGATGGTTCAGAGTTGGCTCGGTTGGAGGAGGAAGTGGATGAGCTGTCCCTCATTGACCACAATGAAATTATGGCAAGGCTGACACTCAAGCAGGAGGTGAGTACAGGCCTTGTGCAGTCTGTCCATAAAGAGGGTAAGGGGGCTTTGAGGAGAGTATAACCTTGAGGTATCTCAGATAGGACCCAAGTGGCACCACTACCTCAGGTGGCCACCCCACACTTTGTGGGCTTTGCACACAGCATTTATCCTGGCCCCATGCTTGGGCCACTGGGGGTGCTCGAGGATACTGGGCAAATAGATGGACTTTTGGAAAAAGTGTACTGTCCCTTTCCCTGACACTTTTAGAGAGTAATCTCGGGCAAGTCACCTAACATCTCTAAACCCCAGACGACAGGACTCTGGAGGAGATTGTAACAGTGAACCCTGTGTAGTGTGCTCAGCACAGAGCTCATTCGCATAAGCTGTTTCACATTATTATTGACAGAATAACCCACTGCAATTTCAGTGGGAGGCACAGGCTGATTAAGAAATCCCAGGCCTGGCCACTGCAGCCACCTCTGCCCTGTGCCTTGTCAGGAGGGCCTTGTGACAATTCTGGAAACACAGAGGAACATCTTCATGTGATAGCCTTGAGCCACTCCTAGGGAAGTGACTGTGTTTCTGGACTCCAGCCTCAGGGCAGCACGCACACACACAGATGCACAGACAAGCATGCGCAATGCTGGGCTGTGCCGAGCGGAACAAGCCTGGTAGGGGCACTGAGGCAGCCGGCTTCTCTGCAGAGAGAAGTGATGTTTCATGACCCTTAACCAGGAATTCCTTCTGAAAAATTGGGTCATGGGCATAGCTGCCTTCACCCTTAGCTGGAAATCCAAGACATTTTAGGACTTTGGAATCTAAGGGTGAAAACAATGATGCCCTAGAGATGCCTAGAGAGGCAGGTACACCTCCAAAATTAAGGGCCGTGAACCCATGGGGGCTTGCAGGGTTTATTTCCTTCAGGATCAGAGGCAGGGGGTGTGGGGCTCTCAGGCAGGCCTAGGCTGTGCTGCCTGGGCTCCCATTCCTGGCTCTGCCGACAGCTCTCTCTGACTCTGGGCAGGTTTATGAGTTAAAGCCTCTCTGCCCACATGAAAGTAAAACTTATTCCTTAATTGGCAGAGGGCAGCCAGTATTATGTAGGCAACGTTAAACGTGTTTGTGACGCTTTACACTCCTCTAAGGCCTCCCTGTGGCAGAATTTGTGACATTTTGACAAGTGACTTCTTCCACCTGGGGAAACAGATAGAAATTTAGGGCGGCTTGCTGCAGTTTTAGGAACATGAGTGCACTTGGAAATAGGCCTGCTACCTCTACAGTCTTCTTAGGAATGGCTGGTGGCAGTCATGCCTGCCTCCCTGTGGGATTCCACCGTACCTAGCACAAGAACTTCCGTCCTCACCTCTCTGCCCCCTGGGTTGGTGAAGAGAGAGAGAGATTTAATGGTGTCATTGTCCCTCAACTTGACTGTGACCCAGTGCAACATGCCCTGGTGTGTGGGCAGCTCTCAGAAGAGTTCTGGTGTCTTGTCTGCTGAACACGGAGTGGTGGGCGGGCTGGATGGTCACACCTCTGCACTCAGCCACACTCCTCCTGGGTGAGGAAGAGCAGAAGGAAACAGGACCTGGGGTCTCCACAGGGCAGCGATTTGATCATCTCATCCCTGCCTAGGACTTCCTGATTTGACTGTCTCACGGCCAAATTCTGCTGCATGCCCTCCTTTGCTTTGTTGTTGCAGGGTGATGATGGGCCAGACGTCCGTGGAGGGTCTGGAGATATCCTACTGGTGCACGCTACTGAGACAGACAGGAAAGGTGCGGCAGCGCTCTATGCAGTGACCCTGGTCTCTGTCACAGCTCTCAGGGTGGGCTGGCCCCACAGCCCTGCCAGCCCTGGGGATCAGAACCTGGGCCTGGTACTCCAGAACTGTACAGAGAGCCCACCCTGGGGATGAAACCAGCCCTCTCAGTGTGAGTCCTCCATGGGTGAAGGGTAATGATGACCCCAAGGACCCTCAGGGCCAGCAGAGGGTGAGTTTCAAGTGCAGAGCTTGGCCAACAATATTAACATTATGAGAACACATAGGTAGCTGTTTCTACTTTTCCTGATGTTTGACGCATTATGTTATTCCAGATACTAGACAGGATTTCACTCATGGCCTCCACAAGGAGACCCTGGCATGTGTTCTGTCCAGAAGCCTTAGTCTTAAAGCAGGGGTGGCACTGTCATAGGATGGGGTTCTGACCCTCAGCACAAGGCCACCCCATTCAGCATACTGATCCATTGAAATGGCTAGAAAAGCAGGGGATCTACTGTTGGGTGGACTCTGTGCCAGCAAAAGAACAGTCATTCCACATCTTGTTCCGGCAGGGAGAGGGAAAGAAGATGCCGTGACTTTGACCTCTGTCAGGAAGGGGAAAGGGCGCTGCAGGGCCCACACTTGGCCCCCCCTTCACTCCTTTTCTTTCTATATCTTTGAAAGTTACTGAAAGGCGATGTGACAACAGTATTAAAGCCAGTTATGTAAAGAATTAAAACATCCCAATCCTGAAACCCTAACCCACCAATTTTATTTTTATATATGACCATTTCCCTCTTTTTACAGCAGATTTCCCAAAATATGTTAAATTATGAAAATAGTACAGAAATGGTCACATTGCAGAGAATTTGAAAAATAGACCAGCTGTTTGAAGAGGTCCCCAGTGGTCAGGGAGGTGCACAAAGCTGACATGAGGCAGTGTGCCACACGGGCCTAGTCAGGAAACAGTCATTGTGCTTTTCTGCAGCAGACCATCCTCCACACCTGCCTGGGCACTAGCCTCAGCTGGACAAGAGGGACAGTTTCAATTTTATCCAAAGGGCTGAAGTGGGAGCTGGCTCCTGTCCTCAGCTTTGAGCAGCAAGCTCTGCTGCTCCCACCGGGCCAGAAGGAACCCCGTGGGCAGGGCAGTCAAGAGCCTTCTCATTGGCCAGCAGTGCCCAGGAAAGGAGGCACTGCCACCAGCTGAAGACTCCCAGCTGGCCCCACCCTTCCATGGCACCTGAGTGCCCACTTGTGTGTGCCAACAGCATGCCAAGCTCTGCCCCTCCAGCCTTAGCCTAGATCTCTTAATATATGGAAGTTCCCAGGGTTTTTGTTCCTGGGCCCTGCCATCTAAAGTATTACCTATAATTTAGCTTCAAAATTCTGCTGAGGAGTTTGAATTATTTTCTCTGTGCCCATGATTAAGATTCTGAATCATCAGAGTCTTAGGACAGACAAGCAGCTCTTGACATGTGGTCAAGGATGGCAAATGTGTGAGGCAGGCATCACTAATCAGTTGTTCTTGACTCCAGATTTGGTGTTGTACTGTGAGGCCTTCTTGACCACCTACAGGACATTCATCACCCCAGAGGAGCTCATCAAGAAGCTGCAGTACAGATATCCTTTCCTGTGGCCCCCAACCCTGGCCCCACACCTCACACCTCTCACGGCACAGAGCGTTGGGAGCCAGCCAGGAGAGAGGGCCTTTTGTGCACGCTCACACAGGGAACTAGGAGGCTATGGTTGGTGCTCAGCCCTGCTCCATTGTGCCCCAGCTTTGTTACCTCAGGCCAGGCTTTATCTTCGAGCCTCGTTCCTTGTCTAAGGGCTGAGTGAGATGACATGAAGTGCTGGATCATGGGTGTGCTGTCTGACAGCAGTTGTGGTCACTTAGGAGTTCTGAGAAGGAGGTAGAAAGAATCGACACATCCCAAGATGGAGGGAACACAAAGACCCCGGCAGAGACCCAGGTCACCAGCATCTGTAGCTTGCTAGCTGAACCCCAGGCCATCGAGGTGATGAGTCCCAAGTGTGTGGGGCTTAAGGGAGTCAAGACTCAACAGCCTCAGGGAAGGCCATAGCCACTCCGCCTGGTGGCAGATGCAGCAGTGGACAAAAAGACCACATCCAGACCCAATTTGCTCCTACCCTTAAACTGTACAGCCCCACAGGCTCACCCTTTCAAGGATGACTCTGTGCAGTAGCAGTTAAGGAAGACCCCAGGCCCTAGGACCCACTGTCATGGACTTCCTCTCAAACTTGCCCCTCCTGTGGAGGCTAACCTGAGCAGCTGCTCTAAACAGTGGGCCAGCCCCTGGCCCCCTGTTCCAGGCCACCTCCTCCATTACAGCCCGTAACTGCCATCTACTGGACAGCTGTTGTGCCTGGGGCAGGAAGTCTGAGTCCTCCAGGCTGTCTCCCTTTTCTGTGTGCCCTGAGGCTCGGCCTCTTGCATCCTCTGACCCTCTGTCGCTCCTTTCACTGTCCCCATGCCCCAGCCCTAGAGAACCTCGTCCCTCAGAATTGAAGTGGACAGTCCCCACTGCAAAGACACATTCCCTACAGCCTCACATCACATGTTCAGCTGCTCACAGGCCTGGCTCTGCAGGTGATAGTAACTCTCATGTGCATGATGCAAAGCCCGTGCACATGAAGGCTCACTCAGCTATAAAACCACTTGATATCTCATTACCATGTTATATATGCCTTTATATTACTGCCTATTTCATGATCCAGGAAACAGGCTCAGAGAGAGTAAGTGACCAGCAGTTTGGTGGGAGAGTGGCCACCCTGTGCGCACAGCACACACTCCTGAGCTCAAGTTCCCAGCACCCACTCTCTGCAGCAGGCTCTGGGGACAGTCCTTGGTGTGAGGGTCCTTCATGAGCACCCAGAGATCCCTGGAGAGCAGGAAGGACAAACCAGAGCAGGGTCTGGAGAGTCAATGGTGATCACAAGAGGATGGCAAGAATCTATGCCCTCTGGGCAGAGACCACGACCTTGGAGAAGAGCTGGAGGTGGCCAGGTGTGTGGCTGCTGAGGGGTGGGGGCATCTGAAGCCACCCAGAGACTCTGGGAGGGAACTTACGGCAAGAGTGCCGGAAGCACCTCCCCCAGAGACCAGGGGCTTTAGGGCATGTGGTTTTTAACCACCTTTTTCCACCTGAGCCTCAGCCAGGCAGCCTGTGGCATTTCAGTAAGTCCCACAGGAAGCTTTGGTGGGAACTGACAGAAAGGCAGGGCCTTGGGGCACAGGGGAAGTGGTCCTGCAGGCATGGCTGCGGGGGAGGGTGTCTCACTCCCAGGGCTTCTGCACATCACGAGCACCCGGTAACTGGCAGTGGGGAGAAGGTCGCCCTCCCCTCCCATCACCCCATCCCTGCCCACATGAGAATAGCTTTCCCTAACCTACGCTTCACGTACGAGAAGTTCTCTCCCTTCGCTGACACCTTCAAGAAGCGCGTCAGCAAGAACACGTTCTTCGTGCTGGTGCGAGTGGTGGATGAGCTCTGGTGAGTGCTTCTGCCCACGAGGTGGCAGGGGGCCTCAGGCACCCCACTGGGGCTGCAGGCTTCCCTGCTGAGATTGGGGCATCCTGGCTCATTCCATCTGCTTCTCCTGGGCCGGGTATCCGCAGAGATCCCTGCAGCTCTGGATCCAGCTTGCTCCTGCCCACCTGAACAAGACCATTGGAGAGAATGATCCAGCCACGAGCCATGCCGGTCTCCTCGTGGAGGCCATCCCTCACACACCAGTAGCCATGGCAGCCCCCTCCTGCTCTCCTCAGCTCCGTTCACCCAGCCCCCCGGCCCTGACTCAGCACCCACTATTACCATTCACTTAACAAGTGCGCATCCAGCCAGTCCCTCTCCTAGGTCTGGAGAGCCAGGATGAAGGAAACCACAGGCCCCCTCCTTCAAGGCATTTCCCTTCTGAGGGGAGGCCGGCCTCAGCCCCGGAAGGCACAGCTGTGAGACCGGCATTTACAGAAAGCCTTGTGCGGAGGGAAGTCAGGAGGGTCCTGCGGGCAGCTGGTCAAAGGGGCCAGGGGCTTCCCCCGGGGCAGGATTTGAATGGGGTTGTCTTGGTAGCCCAGGCCCTAAGGTGTGCCCTGGTGCTTGTCCAGTGCCAGTGAGCACTTGCTGAGAGCACGGCAGTTACGTGTCACTAGTGGGACTACTCCCAGAGCTTCCAAGGATACAGGCAGCCGTCCAGACACCTTTTCTTGCTCTCTTCCTTTAAGAGGTCTCCTAGCCCTGCTGGTCCCTGCCATGTGACCCTCGGGTATTCTAAGGTGGATTCTGGGCCCAGTGGCGGCAGTCCTCTTCCTGTGCTGTGTCCCTGGCCCTCACTGTGTGGCCCTTGCTCCTCTAGCCTAGTGGAGTTGACAGAAGAGATCTTGAAGCTGCTCATGGAACTGGTCTTTCGCTTGGTGTGCAACGGGGAGCTCAGCCTGGCCCGCGTGCTCCGGAAGAACATCCTGGACAAGGTGGACCAGAAGAAGCTGCTCAGGTGTGCCAACTCCGACCAGCCCCTGGCAGCCAGGGGGGTAGCTGCCAGGTGAGCCACCAGCTGCCCCCCCCCACCCTGTGGCTTCTCCAGCCCACCCCTGGCAGGAGTTGTGCCTGGTAGCTACCTCTCCACTCCGTTTCCCCTAGTGTCCCTCCCCAGTCCTGGTCCCGCCAGGCTCTACAATGAGGTGTCTTATGGACAGCCCAATGAGTTCCCCAGGGGCTGGGCCTCTTCTCCAGGGTCATGATGTGTGATTATAAATAAATAAATAAATAAATAATAAATAAATAAATAAATAAATAAATAAATAAAGCTTTGCACAGTGGCAGTATTGAAGCCAATGAGGTTTATCTGAGGCTCAATTATTGCTAATTGAATTAAAAAAAAAAAAAAAAAAAAAACACTTTTTACCAGGAAGTGAGGAGGCAAGGCCAGGGGTTGGTGGAGGGGGTCACTTACTGAGACAGGCAAATACATTCTGGGCTGTGGTCAGCTCTGGTCTTCCCAGCACTAACATGGCAGCTGTGAATTCTTGGCCAGCCCCCCATGCCATCCTGAGCATTCCTAAGAACCTGTATATGGGCTCTAGTCTGTTGCTAGTCCTCTAGCCACACATGCTGACACATCACTTGCTTGTCATCGAGTGTTTGAGCCTTCATCTCTGTGGTACCATCTCTATTGCCACTGGGCCCCGGCAGTGGGGTCAGGCTGCATTCTCTGGCAGCACAGTTGTCCAGGGGAGCCACAGGACCCACCCAGCAGAGGTACCATGGTCACCAGCAGGAGTGTGGTCTCGTCCTGCCCTGCCATTGATCAGCTCTGAAGCTGCCATCCTCCTGCTGTGAAGCAAGGCTTGGGGCAGCTGCTCCCTCTGGCGCCAGCTTCTGAGGCTGCAGAAAGGCAGTCAGCCAGCTCCTGCCGTCCCTGTCCCGACTGCTCATCTCATTCCTCTGTCTTCCAGGCCAGGGACTTTGCATGACTTTCACAGCCATGAAATAGCCGAGCAGCTGACACTGCTGGATGCTGAGCTCTTTTATAAAATAGAGGTATGGCATTAAGTGGGGCTCGGGAGAAGGCTGTCCTTTGCCCCTGGTGAACAGCTGCTTCTTTTCCCTAAGGAGGAGAAACTGCCCATCGCAGGGCAGCCAGAGGGCCCCAGCTCCATCCAATCTATTTCCTTTTTCAGATTCCTGAGGTTTTGCTTTGGGCAAAAGAACAGAATGAGGAGAAAAGCCCCAACTTGACCCAGTTCACGGAGCACTTCAACAACATGTCGTACTGGTAAGAAGGAGTGGCTGTGCAAAGCCCCAGTTCTCTATCGTAGCACATCTGGCTGGGTTCCCATGCTCTCCTTCACAGAGCACTCCGGTGGCAAAGGGGAGATGCCATTTTCATTCCTCCCAGCTCCTTCCAGGGCCCTGGGCATTACTTGGGAACTGCAGGCAGCAGAGAACACGCTGGACGGGCTGCCGCCTAGAGGGCTAGTTGAGGAGTCTGAGACCAGGAGGAGTGCCAGGATCGATTAGTAGTGTCTGCCATAGATGGCAGCAGAGGCAGGGGTGTTGACTGTGCCATCCTGCACTGATCACAGCTCCCCCACACACCAGGCAGCCTCAGGGCTGAACATCACCTGCTCTCTGCCTAAAAGAGTACATTCTGTTAATACTTTAATTAGGCCTGAATCCTTAAAGAAAAATGAAGCCTAAAGGCATGTTTATACTATAATATGAAACAGAATAGTTAGCTTTTCAAGATGGGACTTAAAGGTGCCCACAGTCTCTCAGCATGAACCAAGGATAGTCAGAGCATAGCAGCTACACAGCCCCACACTGTGCCCAACCCCACCCTACACCCAGTTCACTACTGCTACTAACGTCTAACATTTTTTAAATGCTTCAAGGACTGTTTGTTGAAGGGAACTTGGGTCATCTCCCTCTTTGCTGGCTTTTCTCCCCACTGCATGAAGTGCTCTGCTCCTCAGCAAGTGAGCTTGACCGTAGCAAGCTACCATAGGACACAATGGCGTGTAGGGCAGACGGAAACTGCACACAGCCCTAGCCCAGCCTCCAACCCAGCCCCCTGCTGGGCACACCCCCCCACTCAGAGCCATGGTCCTCGGGGTGTGCTAAGGGCAGGTGCCCCTCAGTGGAGCCAAAGACAAAGCAGAAGCAGCACTCCCTCTGAGTGGACTGGCAATGGCTCCAGCCCACAGTGAGGTCCTCGTGCAAGGCTGGCTTCTTAGTTGCTGCTCTGGTTCTCAAGATGGCTTCCTAACCCACAGGCTCACTCACCTCCTGAGCTAGTCCTGAGGCCATGGGACCTCTTGGCCTGTCCCTGGGATTGCTTTGAGCTCCCCAAGAGCAGAGGCAAGGGCTGTACTTGGCACCTGGAAGCCGTGGGCATGCAGTGCAGGTGTCCACATCCCTCTCCACCGGGACCCCTTAGGTCAACTCAGCAATCTTTTCCCCTTTGGTTCATGCAGGGTCCGGTCAATAATCATGTTACAAGAAAAAGCCCAGGACAGGGAGCGACTGCTACTGAAGTTCATCAAGATCATGAAGGTAGGGGGATCCCTGGGTGGCTCAGCAGTTTAGCACCTGTTTTCAGCCCAGACCCTGATCCTGGAGTCCTGGGATCAAGTCCCACCTCGGGCTCCCTGCATGGAGCCTGCTTCTCCTTCTGCCTATGTCTCTGCCTCTCTCTCTCTCTCTCTCTCTCTCTCTCTGGGTCTCTCATGAATAAATAAATATTAAAAAAAAAAAAAGATCATGAAGGTAAACCATGGATGCCCTCCCCAGAGTCTGCTCCTTCAGGCCCTGCTCAGAGACCCCAGGCCTACCTCACGGCCTCCTCACCTCTCTCTGTAGCACTTACGGAAGCTGAACAACTTTAACTCCTACCTGGCCATCCTCTCGGCACTGGACTCAGCTCCCATCCGCAGGCTAGAGTGGCAGAAGCAGACCTCGGAGGTGAGTGGCTGGGAGGGAGGAGGCGGGAGGCCCACCTGGCCCCTGGCAAGCCAGCTGTTGGGGAAGGTACTCAGATTTCTGCTCTGTGGCCAGCCACCCCCACATTGGTTGCTGTAGCTCATCTCCCATCTCTGGGCCCGGAGGGACTTCATGGTTGGTGCTGGGGTCATCCACTCATAGGGTCCTCCCACCTGGGCTTCAGGCCTGTACCTGGGTCCCTGCTCACTGGTGCCTTCCTTCCTTGCACCCATGCTTCTGCAGGGGCTGCTCTGGGCTAAGGGCTGCATTAGTCCTTGGGGACATGCTTTGAACAGGCCAGACCTGTTAGATGATTTCTTTAGGCTAACTGCCAAAGGGGAAAGGATGGGGTGGTCTGCCCATTCTAGGGTCAGGGAGATCCCCTGAGGAAGCATCAATCCACCAAGACCCACACAGGAAGTATTTCCTGGGAAGGAAGGGAATTCCTGTCAGAGGCAACAGAAGAATATATAGACTGGCTCCCTCAAGCAGCAGGACAGACGCCGGCGTGGCCATGTCACTGGCGGGGAGACCCGCTCTGGACCATGAGGGCCTTGGGGTGGCCTGGAGAAGTACCTTGAGAAAAGAGGCAAAGCTCTCATGGGGGTTGGGTGTCCGCTGGGCCACCCAGGTGTTATCTCAAGGGCTGACATGAAGGGACAGTTGTAAGACTGTTGTATGGAGAAGTGTGGGACATTCACTGTGGCTGCCGCAGAAGCACCGGGGAGGTCCTGAGGAGATGACACACCAGGGTGAGAGGCAGCTAACGGGGATGGGCAAACAGAGAATGGGACTGGCCAGAACCCCACATTGCATGCAGAAGGGAGCAGTGGCACCTCGCTGAGATCCCCTACCATGCCTAGATAGCTATGTCTTGAGTGTGATGGGGAGCCAAGGCAGACTTGGAGCCAGGCTGGCACCCTGCAGGAGGCCAAGCTCCAGCCCCGGTACCCACGGTGGGCATGAGGTGCTCAGAGCTGTGGTTCTGCAGCACGCACAAGCAGTCCTGGGGGCTGTTTCTCCATAGAAGGCGTGGTCTCTCAGGCAGGGCCCAGGGCTATCTCTGGGGTGCTGGGTGAGGGCTTGGTCAGTGAGGAGGCTGGAACTGGTGCCCCAGCACCATCCCGGCCCTCACACACTGTCCCTGCTGCCCAGGGCCTGGCCGAGTACTGTACACTGATCGACAGCTCGTCCTCCTTCCGCGCCTACCGGGCCGCCCTGTCCGAGGTGGAGCCGCCCTGCATCCCATACCTGTAAGTAGAGACCCCACTCCAGCCCACATAGACCAGCCCCCCGGGGGCTCTGGGCAAGACGTGTGTGTAGATAGAGAAACCCTCCCTTGTAGATTTCCAGCTTAGACAGTTCTATTTTTAAACTGTGTAATGAGGAGTGTGTTTTACTTCTAAACAGAAAGGAAGGGTCCGGTGAAAATGGTCCTGCTCTCCCATCTCCCAGTCCCACATCTGTTTCCTTCCCTCCTCCGCCAGGAGGGCGATTTCTCTCCCCCCTCCCTGGCCCCGAACCCTAGGGGTCCTCAGCTTGGCTGTACCTTACAGTGAGCTGAGGGCCCTACCACCAGTCACCCAGGAGCCCTGAGAGTGTTTCCCCACGTGTGAGCCATGGAATGGAGGAAATGGGTTTGGGGAAAACAACCTTAGTCACATAGCAAGGAAATAGTGGACAGGGTCAAAACTACACAGGTCTGTTACCAGAGCCCTTAATAAGCTGGCAGATAATTGAGAATCTCCATAAAGGGGTAGAAGACTCTGCAGTGGCCCAGTGGGGGCTGCCTTTAAGTCCCCTGCCTTTCTGCCCTTACTGCTTCCCCCTCAAGGGTAGACAGCTGGGCTCCTGAGTGTGTCATCTGTGCCCCGTCACTCACCCTATGGCTTCACATCCTCTTTAGTGAGAAGCACCTGTAACAAAGAGAAGATCCCCCCATGCCTCCCTCCCAAGTTTTGGGGTTTTTTGTTTTTTTTTTGTTGTTCATTTATTAATTTTACAAGGCTCTCATAGCAGAGCTGGCTTTCCCAGGGACCCACAGTTTCTAGGTCAGGAGTTCACACTGGAAGAGACCAACAGATGCCAGATGTGCTTTCTGAAGCAGTAACTGGACTTCTCCATCCTCCCAGGGGGCTTATCCTGCAGGACCTCACCTTTGTTCACCTGGGAAACCCAGACTATATTGACGGGAAGGTGAATTTTTCCAAACGGTGGCAGCAGTTCAACATTCTGGACAGCATGCGGTGTTTCCAACAAGCGTGAGTATTGCCACCTGTGGGGCAGGGCTGGGGCCACACCGGAGCCCTCAGCACCTGGCCCCCAAGCAGAGAGAGGGGAGGTGATGAAGGAGTGAGGGGGGCATGGCAGAGGAATGGGGTCTGCACCCCGAGATGGTGGCCAGCCTAGCCTGTTCTCTGCACACTACATACTGGGAGCCTGCAGGACATGGGCCTGCGAGATGGGGTCTTCCTGGGGCAGCATGTAGAAGGGCACCCAGAATGCTGCAGCAAGCCCTCCCCCTATGAGGAGCCCCACTGTCCAGGGTCTGCTCTGGTAGCTGGGATGATGCACGTGGCCCCTCGGGGAGGCTTCTGGCCCCTGCTGGCCCTGACTGGAGGCCCCCCCCCCCAGGCACTATGATATCCGAAGAAATGATGACATCATAAACTTCTTCAATGACTTCAGTGACCACCTGGCGGAGGAGGCTCTGTGGGAACTCTCTCTGAAAATCAAACCTAGGAACATAACAAGGAGAAAAACAGACCGAGAGGAGAAGACCTAGAAGCAGGTGCCACGAGCGAGGAGAACGCTCAAGAGAGGCTCTGAGACCGGGAGGGACTTTGGACCTGTCCCCGGGTGGGCTGCACGGGTGCCGGCCCCAGGGCCCAGCCCACCCTCCACTGTGCTGGGCAGGAGCCCCAGCAGCTTCCTGCTTCCCTCCTCCGTGGGAGCGGACGCCAGGCCCGCAGCGGAGCCAGCAGGCAGGTCTTGTTCCTGATTTGTGAACCCGTGGTTTGGTTTTGGTTTTGGTTTCTGCTTTCACTTCTGTATTCCCCTCTCCCTTCTGCCTGGGAGCAGCACAGGGCAGTCAGCAGACCATGGAACGGTGGGACTCTTCACCCCTTCTTAAGTTCCAGGGTCCTGGGTCTGTTGAAATGACAAGTGAGTGGAAGACCCTCAAAAGGTCAGCGGGGGCTGTACTCCTGGTGACTTCGAACGAAAGGGACTTTCAGTGGAGTGGGCAGAAAGCAGAGAAGACCCAGGGAGGCTCCATTAGCTTTCCCTGCCCTGCCCTGCTTTTTAAAATGCAAGATGGTGTGAGCTTTGGTTGGGGCCAGAAAGGTTCAGCCGGTAGCCTTTCAGTAGCCCTGGAGCCGGTGCTCCAAACTGCCCTCTCCCTGTCCCTTCGTCTCCCTGACCACCTGTCGCTCTGGGGAGCTGGGAAGAAGATGGAGCAAGGGAGGACTTCGGTTTATGAGCTGGGGCCAAGAGCTCCTGGGTGAGTTATGTTGGAGAGTGGAGGGGCACTTCTGTCCTGGGGAAGGCCAGCGGCCCCTCCTCCATCACTTCCTGTGTGCCTTAAACTCCAGCTTCTGTCCCCCTGCCCCATGGGCTCCCCTCCTACCTTGCTCCATCCCGCTGGAGCCAGGAACTGCTCTTCAGGCCTCTCCACCAGTGCTGTGGGCTCTGCCCAGGGGAGGATGGGATGTCCCCAAGGGGGCTAGGGTCGACGTGGCTATGGAGGGGGCCACGGCTCCTACCCCAGGGCAGGCTTGCTCTCTCCATCCTCTTCACTGGAAACCATGCTCGCTGGAAAGGTGGACAGTCAGAGGCAGGTTTGCCTGGAAGTCCCCTCCAGGCTGCTGCCCACCCCCTGCCCCATGGGTCCTGGTTTGTGTGACAGTGCTCACTTCTGGACAAATGCCAGGATCCAGCTTCTTAACCATGTCACTCTGAGACCTTCATAGGTTTTGAGCGGCTTTCTTCACTCTTGTTTTGGGGTCTTGTACATAGAGGGGAGAAGATCCGTGAAAGGCCAGCGATGCCCCCTCCGGCAGCAATCTGGCTGTAGCAGGCCGAATGTGTCACTTTCTTATTTAAAGCGTGTGGTCGAGGTTCTTCAGCAGTGCTGGGGTCGGCTTGGTGCCCACTTTGAGTCCCCTCACTGCCGTCTTGTCCTGTCTTGCCTCGCGCCTGACCCAGTTCTGCTGGATGCTGCTTTGTGTGTAGGGGCTGCTGGGGCGCCAATACTAAAGTGGAGTTTCTGCCTCACACACCTGTAAGCAGGTGGATGTAGGAGTAGAGGGGCCTTTACCTGCCCTCCCCTCTCCTCTGGGAGCCCTGCCAGGTGGAAGGAGGCAGTGCCGGGGGGTGGGGGGGGGTAAGGGAACAAGGGGCTGGTGTGTCAGGGTGGCCTCTGGGTGAGAACCACAGGGGCCGTATGTGTTTAACTTATTGGCTGACAGGCTTCCCATCCTCCGCCTCCTTAGGACACCGTCCAGGTTCTGGGATTGCCCAACCCTGTGCCAGCACTGCAGTGTGGCTGTGATCCATCTGTCTTGGGGATCAGGACAGGGTATTACCTGCAGATGGGGCTGGAGCCAGGGAAAGGGCAGGCACATGCCAGGTCAGAACGAACCCAACTTTTCAGAAGCACCTCCCTTTCCCCCACACCTCCCCCGTGTTACATTGTAATATATATATATTCCCACTAACCTGGCTGATAGTGGCATCTTCCTGCAGACATTTCAAACCTGTAACTTTTATATGAAAGGAAAATAAACACCAATGAAAGCTGCGTCCAAGTGACAATCGGAGCTGCCCCCCTAACAGGCGGGGCTCTGGCACACTTAGGGTGCAGGTCGTGTATCCCAGTTCCCACACCCGAGTGCTACTGTTGGGGGAGTTTGGGAAGGGTGGACAGAGGCCACCAGCCTGTCTAGAATTTTCCTTCCTCAGTCTTGTGCTCCGTAAGTCAATTACTGCGCTAATCCTCTACTGCCCCCTAGCATCCATTTCTAGGGTGGCATTTGGGGTCACAGAGGTACTTAGAGCTACTTTTCAAAGCCCCTAAAGCATGTCTGAAGATACACCTCTAAGATTCCATCCCCATACCACCCCAAGGCAGCATGCACAGGCTTGGAAACAGCCCAATGGGTTCTAATCTTTTCTCTGTCTGATATGGGCTATGGCTCCTCCACTCATGATGAGCCGATGGACTTAATCCCAGCCTGTGTGTCATCCCCTTTTGCCATCCTGCCCATCTCCCAGTGTCTGAGAGGTAGGGCCATCAGCTGCTGAGTCCTCTACTAGCTGCCTCTACCAAGAACCAGCCTGGTGTGGCCCTCAGCTCCCTGCAGGTGACTGGAGGTCACAGGCCAGGTACAGACATCTGAACTGAGCTTGCCAACCAGAACCACAGGGCATGGCTGCTACCACCCACCCTGGCTAAATGCCTGGGTTCCACTGCCACCTTCAGAGGGGACTAGGAATCTGCATACTTAACCCAGCAAAACTCAGGATGCTCAGGTGACCTGTGAATGACCCTTCTCTCGCCCCCACCCCCCCCCCACCCCATTCAGATCTCAGCCATTGGGTGGTACAGGGTCAGTCTTCTCCGGGTGTGATGACCCCCCACCCCATTCCCTCCAGCAGAGTGAGAGGCAAACCCTACACATTCATTTAAACCATCACCCATTCATCAATTTGTTTTGTTCACTAGGGGTACATGATTTAGGAACCTGGTCAGGGAGGGTTTGGGTCATTCTGGTCCTGCATTTGCCAGGACATACTGGAGGGCCTTCACCCTAGGCTACTAAGGGCTCTGGTCCTGGTTCTGCAGCTGATATGCGAAGTGACCTTACGTAAGCGGCCCCCTCTCTGCGTCCTGGTGTTCCAGGGGCTAGGAGAGAGATAACAACAGCTTCTACCTCATAGGTCTGAGGCGGCTCAGTGAGTTAATCCCTGGTACAGGGTCAGGCAGGCCTCTGCCAGTGTCATCATTTACACGTGTGCCACACACACAGAGATCCTGGGTCCTTAGCATTCTGTAGGCCAGTTTACGTCATTCAGCCCTCTTAACTGAAAATCCCCACCAGTGAACTATTCCAGCCATGCTAAATGCTACCGAGAGGAGGTACTTGACATTAAAGAAATTAAGTCTGATTTGAAATCCACTCCTAGACATTTCAAGTCCAGACAGGCTTACCAGCAATTCATGCCAAACAAGTAGCTTTAGTCTTACATGCTTGCCCCTGAGAACAGAAGAGGAAACACCTCTTGACTCGTCTGGAGTGAAATACAGTCTTGACATCAAACCCAGATAAGAGTAAGGAAAATTGTAGGCAAATATTTGTGTAAAACTTCTAAAATAATCTTAGCAACCTCAAACCAGCAGTGTATAAAAATCAGTACTCCCTAAACAAGCTGGGTTTACCCTCAAATGCAAGGATGGACTATCAGTATGCTGGTGAATGTACTAGACACCTTATTCGGGTGCCGCCATCTGGTGCACCTCTCCTTCCTGGGCACCGGAGAGACTCTGCTTCCCAGCCCCCCTGCAGGCAGGTCCATGAGGTCTGAGGGGCCACATACATGTCACTGGGGCTGGGAACTCAGCATGTGTGCCACCCTTCTGCTCACTCTTTCCCCACCGTGACACACTTAGATTCCAGATGTTGAAGTGGCAGAGTTCCAAGTGGAGAGAAACCAGACTGAGACCACCCCAACTGCCCCATACTAGACTTTACATGAATAAAAAATGAACTTGTGCTAACTAACCTACTGAGACTTGACGGTTTATAAATTTTCACATGGCCTAGCTGCTCCTGAATGTACCATATTAACAAAGGAACAACACCATAAAATCACCTCAGTAGTCAGGTCTTTGTTAGAAATGCAACACCCTAATTTTTGTTTAAAACTCTTAGATAGAAATTAAGAACTTCCTTAACCTGATAAAAGTTACTTTACAAAATCCTATGCAGATGTTATACTTAATGTTAAAATACTCAGAGCATTTCCTTTAAAAACAAGAACAAGTTAAGGATCCTACTATCACTTGATTCATTGTGCCGGAGATCCTAGCCAATGCTGCAGGAAAAGAAAAATAACAAGATTACCAAGAAAATTTACCAGGCTGCCTGGCTGCCACAGTAGAGCATGCAACTCTTCATCTCAGGGTCATGTGTTCAAGCCTCAAGTTGGGCATAGAGCCAACTTAAAAAAATTATAAAATTTAGGGGCTCCTGGGTGGCTCAGTCAGGTAAGCATTCAACTCTTGATTTCAGCTCAGATCATAATCTCAGGGTTGTAGGACTGAGACCCTCACTGGGCTCTGTGCTGGGCATGGAGCCTGCTTGGGATTCTCATTCTCATTCTCTCTCTCTCTCTCTCTCTCTCTCTCCCTCTCCCTCTCCCTCCCTCCCCCCCCCCCTTTGTGCACTCTCTTAAAAAGAAAATAAAAGAATCTTCCAAGGTAGTTAGTTGTACAGTCTGATAAAAAATTGAATATGTTCCTAGTCAACAATTAAAAACCAATTCTTGAAGACTCATTTATGCTAGCATCACAAGTCTTAAGTGAGACCTTTGTCCTCCAAAAAAGAGGATATAGCAATAGTAAATACTTTTGTACCCAACATAGGAACACCTTTATACACAGCAAATATTAATAGACCTAAAAAGGGACAAGAACAGCAATAGAAGAATACAGGATTTAAGTACATCACTCACATCAATGGATACATAATCCAACAGAAAATCAATCAGGAACCATCAGACTTAAAGGACATATTAGACTAGATGGACTTAACAGAACGTTCCATCCAAAAGCAACAGAATACACATTCTCAAACATATGGAACATTCTCCATGGTACATAAAATATTAAGCCACAAAATAGTCTTAATGGATTTAAGAATACTGAAATCCTATCAAGCATCTTCTCCAGCCAGAATGGTATGTGGAGAGTAAATAACATGCTACTCAACAACCAATGGGTCAAGGGAGAAATCAGAAAATACCTTAAATGAAAATGGAAACACAATGTACCAAACATGGGGTGCAGCAAAAGCAGTTCAAAGAGGGAAAGTGATAGGAAAAAAACTAAAATAAACAACTTGCCTTTAACCTCAAAGAACTAGGAAAAGAGCAAATGAAGCCCAAAGTTAGAAGAAGAAAGGAAATCCCAAAGATCAGAAAGAGACGAAAAGACAATAGAAAAGATCAATGAAACTAAGAGCTAGTCTTTTTTTTTTCTTTAGAGCTAGTTCTTTTAAAAAGATAAAACTGACAAGCCTTTAGTTAGATTCCCTGAGAGAATACTCAATCAGAAATGAAAAATGTTACAGGGAAACGCCTGGGTGGCTCAGCAGTTTAGCGCCTGCCTTCAGCCCAGGGCGTGATCCCGGAGTTCCAGGATCGAGTCCCACATCAGGCTCCCTGCACGGAGCCTGCTTCTCCCTCTGCCTGTGTCTCTGCCTCTCTCTCTCTCTCTCATGAATAAATAAAATCTCTTAAAAAAAAAAAAAAAAAGAAAAGAATGTTACAGCTAAAAAGGGGGAGGGAAGGGGCACCTGACTGGCTCAGTTGATAGAGCATGGGACTCTTCAGGGTCATGAGTTCAAGCCCCATGTTGGGTGTTCGAGCTTATTTAAAAAGAAAAAAAGTTGATGTTACAATGGATACCACAAATACAAAGGATCATAAAGAGACTATTATGAACAATTATATTCCAACAATTTGACAACCTAGAAGAGCTCAATCAATTCCTAAAAACATACAACCTACCAAGAGAATCATGAAGATTTAGAAAGTGAACAGACCAACTACTAGTAAGGAGATGGAGTCAGTTCACCAAACGCCTTCCAACAAACAAAAGTCCAGAACCAGACGGCTCCACTGGTGAGTCCTACCAGTCAGAGAACTAACAGTCCTCCTCAAATGCTTCCCAAAATAGAAGCGGAGGGAACACTTCCACACTCATTTTACAAGGCCAGCATTACCCAGATACCAAAACCAGGTGAGGATGCCACAAGAAAAAAATCCCAGGCCAGTCAGTGGCCCTGATTCACACAGATGCAAACATCCTCAATAAAATGGCAGCAAACCAAATTCAACAGTACATTAAAAGGATCACACACCAGGACCTGAGTGGAATGGGATTCCAGGGATGGTTCAAACTTACACACAGAAAACCCAATATGATACACTCACTACATTAACAAAATGAAGGGGGAAAAAATCATAGGATCATCTCAATAGGTGCAGAAAAAGTATTGACAAAAGTCAATATCCATTTAGGATAAAAACCCAACCAACAAAATGGGTATAGAGGAAACACACTTCAACATAAGGAGGGCCACGATAGATGCCAAGCCCACAGCTAGCATCATACTCACTTCTGAAAAGCTGGAAGCTTTTCCTCCAAGAACAAGAACAAATTGAGGATGCCCACTCCCGTCACTTTAATTCAACATAATTCTGGAAGTCCTAGCCACAGCAGTCAGGCAACAACAACAAAAATAGAAGGCATCCACATTGAAAAGGAAAAAAATAAAGGGTCATTATTTGCAGATGACATGATATAATAACTAGAAAACCCTAAAAGTTCTGCCAAAAAAACTTAGAACTAATGAATGAGTTGACTGAAGTTGCAGGATACAAAATAAATACACAAAATCTGTTGCATATCTGTCCACTAATAATTATCAGAAAGAGACATTAAGAAAATAACACATTTACAGTTGCATCAAAAAGAAAATACCTAAAATTAAATTTAACCAAGGTGAAAGACCTGTACTCTGAAAATGAGAAGACATTAATAAAAGAAATTGAAGACACAAATAAATGAAAAGCTACCCTATGCTTGTCAGTGGGAAGAACACTGTTAAAATATCCATACTACCCAAAGCAATGCACAGACTCAGTGCAGTCTGTATGGAACCACAAAAGACCCTGTATAGCCAAAGCAATCTTGAGAAAGAACAAAGCATCGCACTCCCTGATTTCACACTATATCACAAAGAGATTGCAATTTAAAAAACAAAACACATATATCAATGAAACCGAGAACCCAGAATAATCCCACGTATATATGGTCAATTAATTTATAGCGGAGGAGCCAATATCAGACAGTGGAGAAATCAGAGTCTCTTTAATTAATAGTGTTGGGAAAACTGAAGAGCCACATGCAAAAGAATGAAACTGGAGCAGGGTACTTGGGTGGCTCAGTCAGCTAAACATCGGACTATTGATCTCCACTCAGGTCTTGATCTCAAGGTCATGAGTTCAAGCCCCATGTTGGGCTCCACACTGGGTGTGGAGATTACTTTTTAAAAAGTTTACACTAGGCCACTTTCTTACACCATACACAAAAATTCACTCAAAATGGATTAAAGACGAATTAAAGACCTGAAACCATAACACTTCTAGAGGAAAACATAGGCAGAAAGCTCCTTGACATCAGTCTTGACTATGAATTTTTGGATTTAACACCAAAAGCAAAAGCAACAAAAGTAAAAACAAATGAGATTACATAGTCAAACTCAAAAACCTACACAGCAAAAGAAACCATCAACAAAATGAAGAGCCAACATACTGAATGAGAGAAAATATTTGCAAATCATATGTGATGAGGGGCTATTATCCAAACTACATAAAGCACTCTACAACTTCATAGCAAAAAACAATCTGATGGGGAAAAAAAATGGGCAGAGGAGCTGAATAGACATTTTTCTAAAAACTCACAAATGGCCAACAGGTGCATGAGAAGATGCTCAACATCACTCATCATCAGGGAAATGCAAATCAAAACACCTGTTAGGTGGGATGCCTGGGTGGCTCAGTGGTTGAGCGTCTGCCTTTGGCTCAGGGTGTGATCCTGAAGACCTGGGATCGAGTCCCGCATCGGGCTCCCTGCATGGAGCCTGCTTCTCCCTCTGTCTCTGCCTCTCTCTCTGTGTCTCTCATGAATAAATAAATTTTAAAAATCTTTAAAAAAAAAAAAAACACCTGTTAGGATGGCTAGCATGAAAAAGAAGAAATAACGAGTGTTTGTGAGGATGTGAGAAAAAGGAATCCTTGTGCTCAGCTGGGAATGTAAACCAGTGCAACCACTGTGGAAAACAGTATGGAGGTTCCCAAAAATATGAAAAGTAGGGGCAGCCCTGGTGGCCCAGTGGTTTGAGCGCCGCCTTCAGCCCGGGGCCTGATCCTAGAGACCCAGGATCAAGTCCCATGTTGGGCTCCCTGTATGGAGCCTGCTTCTCCCTCTGCCTGTGTCTCTGCCTCTTTCTCTCATCTCTATGTATTCTCATGAATAAATAAATAAAATCTTTAAAAAAAAACAAAAAATATATGAAAAGTAGAAGTATCATATGAGCCAGTGATTCCTCTCATGGATATTTATCCAAAGATGACAAAGGCACTAGTTCAAACATGCACTGCATGTTCTGGTGGTTGCCAGAGGCAGGGAATGGCAGGCAGGCGAAATGGGTGAATCAGAGGGTCAAAAGGTGCAGAACCTCTGATTATAAGTCATGGGGATATAATGTACAGCATGGTGACCATAATCAACACTGTATCACATATTTGAAAGTTGCGAACAGGGTAGGTCTTAAAAGTCATCATCACAAGAAAAAAAGCTTGTAACTACATATAGTGACAGATGTTCACTAGACTTAATATGGAGATCATTTTTGCAGGATATACAAATATTGAATCCTTACCTGTACACCTGAAATATGGTGCTGTATGTCAGTTATACCTCAGTATATAAATTAAAAATGATGTTTTTATTTTAAAAGACTTTAATAAGTTGAGAGATACACATCTTTTGTGGGTAGGAAGATAAGCTTTCTTAAAGGTGTCAGTTATTCCCTAGTTTCAAATATACATTTGAAAGTATTCCAGAGGGGACACCTGGGTGGCTCAGCAGTTGAGCATCTGCCTTTGGCCCAGGGCGTGATCCCAGGATGCTGGAATCGAGTCCCACATCGGGCTCCTTGTGGGGAGCCTGTTTCTCCATCTGCCTGTGTCTTTGCCTCTCTCTCTCTCTGTGTGTCTCTCATGAATAAATAAAATCTTTAAAAAAAAAAAAAAGAAAGAAAGAAAGTATTCCAGAGAAATTCCAAAAGATGTCATATGGTCCTTAACAAGTTTATTCTAAAAATGTGTAAGAATTTCTACTTCTGGCAGCGGCAGATTTGGTAATTCAGACCAGCCCTCCTGCTAGGAAAGCTGTACAAAATAGTTTTAATCACTGCCTGAATTCATTAGAAAGCCAGCAGATAAATGAATTATTGGGCCTGGATTCAGCAGGAGACAAACCCAGAGAGGTAAGCCTGACATTTGGAGCTACATAGTAAAGGCACCTGCCAATTCCAGAAGGTAGCTGAGAAGCTCTGTAGCACATCTGACCGGGAATTTAGGGGCACCTGGGAGGCTCGATCAGTGAAGTGTCTGCCTTTGTCCCAGGGTCCTGGGATTGAGCCCCATGTCAGACTCCCTGCTCAGTGGGGAGCCTGCTTCTCCCTTTCCCTCTGCTTGTGCTCTAAATAAATAAATAAAACCTTAAAAAAAAAAAGATAAAATAAGGGACGCCTGGATGGCTAGGCAGTTGAGCATCTGCCTTCAGCTCAGGTTGTGATCCCGGGGTCCGGGAATCGAGTCCCATATCTGGCTTCTCCAGCTGCCTCTGTCTCTGCCTCTTTCTCTCTCTCTCTTATGAGTAAATAAAATAATAAATTAATTTAAAAAGATAAGAGAGTCCAGAACTCACCATGCCTTGAATTGAGAACCCAAAGAAGCACCCTCCAGGTATAAAGGAGACTATGAGTATACTGGCCCTCATGGGGACTGAGCCCACTTCAAATCATCTCAGTCCCTGAAAGTGCACTGCTGTCATCCCAGGCACCTGCCAGAAGCAAATACAAAGCCTCACCAGAGGAGATTAACATCATCCTAGGCTTCAAATTATTTTTTTTTAGTTTTTCATATATGATAAAAAATAACCAGGAAAGCAAGAAGACAAGCAGCACAAACAGAAAAAGGCCCACAGCAGGGCATCTGGTGGCTCAATCAGTTGAGCATCCGACTCTTAGTTTCGGCTCAGGTCATGATCTCAGGATGCTGGGATCAAGCCCCACATCAGGCTCGGTGCTCAGAGCAGAGTCTGCTTAAGATTTTCCCCCCCTCCCCCTCTGCTCTTCCTCCCACCATGCTCACACTCTCTCTCTCTCTGTAAAATAAATAAAAATAAAGATATAAAATCTTCTTAAAAAAAAAAAAAAGACCCACAGGGGCTGGGATTTTGCAAGCAGTGTCTACTCTGTTCTAGGAGTAAGACAAGATTGAGAATTTGGGTGAATAATTGGAAAATATAAACAGAGGACAAGTAGAAATTCCAGAACCAAAACAGCCAATAAGAATTCAGCGAACATGTTTAACAGAATTAATGAGCTGGAGACAGGAAGAGCTACAGGGAGAATGAAGCACCAAGAGAGGAAAGGACAGACACCACAGGTCAGAAGAGACCTGGGCATGCCAAGTCTAAGTGTGACAATCCAGAAACCAATATTGCACTGTATGTTAACTACCAAACATTTAAGAAAAATTTATGAAAAATAAAATGTTTAAAATACCAAAGTGTAGGCCAGCCCCGGTGGCGTAGCGGTTTAGCGCCGCCTGCAGCCCAGGGCATGATCCTGGAGACCCTGGATCGAGTCCCACGTCAGGCTCCCTGCATGGAGGCTGCTTCTCCCTCTGCCTGTGTCTCTGCCTCTCTCTCTCTCTGTCTCTATGAATAAATAAATAAAATATTTAAAAAATAATAAAATAAAATAAAATACCAAAGTGTAACTGGAGCACCAAAAGAAAAGGAAGGATAGAGCAGAGACCATGTCCAGAGCTCCATTATTTGTAACAGCCCCACATGGAAAAGATCCAAATGTCCACCAACTCATAAAAGGATGAACAAATGTGTTGTTTCCATATAATGGAGCCCTATTTAATAAGAAATGACCTGCCATGCTACAGTGTGGATGAACCTCAAAAATATGGATGTGAAACACTGCATATTCCATACTTTTATATGAAGTGTACAGAAAAAGTGCATTTAGAGATGAAAGCCAATTGGTGGGCACCTGGGAGTGCAACAGAGAGACTGCAAATGGGCATGAGGCATCTTCGGAGAGATGGAATTTTTAAGAACTGGATCATATTGATGGTAACTTCACTAAATAGAACTGTGCACTCAAAATGAGTTTTAGGATCTGTAAATTATAGCTCAGTAAAGCTATTTAAAAAAAAAAAACCCTCCAAAACTGATCATACCAGTTAGCAATTTGCTGCTTCTCATGCCCAGGTCTACTCTTTACTTGCATTTCCCCTTTGCGGTGTTTTGTCAGTGAAGAGCCCTAGAGGGACATGGCAGGAGGGAGGGGGTGTGGCTGTGATGCCCGTTTCAGTCTTGCTCTGGCCATGTGGCTGTAGGAGGCACGTGTGGAGAGCCCTCCAGTGGCATTCTGCCCAGCCATGCACCCATCCCCTACAGTCTCAGCAAGCTTACAGCTTGACCCTGGCCTGATAACCATCTCACTGTGGCCCCCCCAGATGTGGATGTGCACACTTCAGGACTTGTGCCACCCTGCTGGCAAGTAGGTTCCCAACTCCTCATGCATGCTCACCTACCAGCGTTGGATTGTCTGTACCTCTAAGGGCTCCATCCTGCTCATCCAGCTCTGACCCAGCTCTGGTCTGGGCAACACAGTGAGTTTCTTTACAACCACACCATCTCCAGTGACTTCTGAATCCCAACCCTTGGAAACTTGGCCTGATGACCATCTCATGTTTGCTTTCTTTAGGTATTTTCCTTCAGCCCTAGGGTAACTTTATCATTCTCTTTATACCTTCATAGTTCTCTCCTGTCATGGTTAACAATTATTCATATTAATCTTTCTCTGTTCAAATTACTCCATTGTTTATGTCTCCTGATTGGTTGGTCCTTGACTTAAAAAAAAAAAAAAAAAAAAAAAAAAAGCAAGCCCTAGATTCAAGAAACCTTATGCCAAGCAGCATAATTTAAAAAAATATATATCTAAGCACAGCATGGTTAAACTTCTGAAAACCAAAGGCAAAAAGAACATCTTTAAGCAGACAGAGAAGCAAAAAAAAGGCACATTATCTTCAAAAGTACAACAATTAGGCTCAACAGAAGCAAGGAGACAGAAGTCAATGGGAATGAGATCTTCAAGTGCTGAAAGAAAACGACCAATAACCAAAATTCTGTATCCACTCAAAATCTTCCAAGAGTGCAGATGAAAATCAGGATATTGTCAGCCAGAAACAGAATTCATCCTCAGACTTATGCAAAACAAACAAACAACCTAAAATCATGTTTTTAGGCAGAAGGAAAATAATCCCAAATGGAAGGTCTAACATGTAAGAAGGAATAAACAAAACGCAGCCAATAAGCGGATAAACCTAAATGAGCATCAACTATTTGAAACAAAAATGAGGGCAGCCCCGGTGGCGCAGCGGTTTAGCGCTGCCTGCAGCCCAGGGCGTGATCCTGGAGACCCGGGATCGAGTCCCACGTCGGGCTTCCTGCATGGAGCCCACTTCTCCCTCTGCCTCTCTCTCTCTCTCTCTCTGAATGAATAAATAAGTAAATCTTTAAAAAAATAATTAAAACAAAAATGATTATCTTGTCTTAGGGGTTTAAAAATAGAGAATCAACATACCTAACAACGGTATGGGATTCAGGAAGGTGATGCATGGAGGTATTCTTGAATTAGTTCTTGAATTGTCTAGAAAGAAGATACAAGTCCTAAGAACATTTGGCTTTGAGAAGGGAACACAAGCTATAATCTCTAGAGAACCACTCAAATTGTGAAAGGATGTCTAACTGCCAAGCTAATAGGAAGAAATGGAGTAACAACAGCTGATCTGGAAGGAGGCAGAAAAGGAGAGTATGAAACATAGCACAGGTGGAACCAGGAGAAAGCAAATAGGGTGGTGCGATTCAAACTCAAAAACACTTTTTTTTTTAAGTAGGCTTCCCACCCAGCATGGAGCCCAACATGGGGCTTGAACTTGGGACCCTGAGATTAAGACTTGAGCTAAGATCTAGAGTCAGATGCTTAACCGACTGAGACACCCAGGTGCTCCCCAAACACATTTTTTTAAAGGATTTATTTATTTGAGAAAGAGAGACAGCATTTATATACAAGCCAGGGGGGAGGGCAGAAGGAGAGGATCTTCAAGCAGACTCCCCACTGAGTGTGTGTGCTCAATCCATGACTCATGAGATCATGACCTGAGCTGAAACCAAGAATTGGACGCTTACCCAACTGAGCCACCCAAACACACCAAACAAATTTTTTGTTGCGCCTGAGTGGCTCAGTCGGTTAAGTATCTATCTGACTCTTGGTTTCAGCTCAGGTCTTGATCTCACAATCACAGGATCAAGCTTCATGTTAGGCTCCACGTTCAGTGTGGAGTCTGCTTCAGATTCATTTTCCCTCTCCCTCTGCCCCTCCTTGCACGTGTGCTCTCTTTCTTTAAAATAAATAAATACGGGGCAGCCCCAGAGGCGCATGTAAGTCTAACATGTAAGAAGGAATAAACAAAACACAGCCAATAAGCGGATAAACCTAAATGAGCATCAACTATTTAAACAAAAATGAGGGCAGCCCCAGTGGTGCAGTGGTTTAGCGCCACCTGCAGCCCAGGGCGTGATCCTGGAGACCCGGGATCGAGTCCCACGTCGGGCTCCCCGCATGGTGCCTGCTTCTCCCTCTGCCTGTGTCTCTGCCTCTCTCTCTCTCTCTCTCTCTCTGTGTCCCTATGAATAAATAAATAAAAATCTTTAAAATAAATAAATACGGGTGGCTCAGCAGTTTAGTGCCACCTTTAGCCCAGGGCGTGATCTTGGAGACAGGGGATTGAGTCTCATGTCAGGCTTCCTGTGTGGAGCCTGCTTGTGTCTCTGCCTCTCTGTCTCTGTGTCTCTCATGAATAAATAAATATTTAAAAAAAAAGAGAGAGAGAGAAAATAAATAAATAAAATCATTAAATAAACTAAACAGGAGCACCCGGCTGGCTCAGTCAGTGGAGCATGTGACTCTTGATCAAAGCCCCACGTTGGGTGTAGACATGACTTTAAAAAAGAAAATTAAAAAAAAAAAACCTAAATGGACTAAATTCTCCATCAGACTATATTTTTTAAATGTACATGCCATTAACAAGATGTATTTATCTTAAATGTAAAGGTACGGAGAGATTGAAAGCAAAAATTGGAAAAAATACAGTCTACAAATACAGCCCCCGACAAAAGTTAGCATAGCTGCTATAAATAGCAGAAGTAGTAGACTTTAAGGCAAAAGGTATTACTAGTTATAAAGACACACTTGAGAATATATGAAGTACATTCAACCAAAAGATTTAATGTTTAAATCTATATGCATCTAATTACATAGTCTCAAAGTATCTAAAGCAAAAGCCAACAGAACATGATGAAACAGACAAATCCATGATCCTGCTGGGAGGTTACACATACGGTTCTGGGGGACATGTAAGAAATGACTATAATCTTACACAACGTTTCCTAAAAAAAGAAGAAAATGAGAAACATTTCCAAACTCTTGTGATGAGGCCAAGAAAACTCTAATACCAAAACCATAACAAGGATGAAATCACAGACCATTTCACTCATGAACACAGATGCTAAACTCCTAAACAAAACAACTAACTGAATCTAGTAATACATAAAAAAGGACAATACATCATGATCAAGATGGGTTTATTCCAGGAGTGAGAAGTCACTTTAATATTTGAAAATCAATGCTGACTCACCACAAAATAAATCATAATTTTCTCAGAGGATACATGAAAGTAATTTAGTAAAACTCAATATGCATGCACAATTTTTTTTAACTCTTAGCAAACTAGTAATAGAAGGGTAGTTCCTTAATCTGAAAAAGCCTATTTTTTTTTTAAAGACATACTGTTGAAAGCCTGCCCTCTGAGACTAGGAGAAAGGTAAGGCTGCCACTGTGGGCACCTCTTTCCAGGATTGTTCTTGGAGTCCAAGCTAGCGCAGGAAGCAAACACACACACACACACACACCTGGTAAAGGTTAAGAAGGAAGACAACTCATTACATGTAAATAATACTGTGTAAGTAGAAAATTCAACAGAACCTACCAATAAACTATCAGAATTAGTAAGTAAATATAGAAAGATTGCTAGATAAAAAGTCAGCAATCAAGAATCAATTGTATTACTATATACTAACAAGTAACAAAAAAAAAAAACAAGTAACAAAAGATGTTAAATGACATTTATAATAGCGTCAAATCAAATACCCAGGGATATGAACAAAATATGTACAATATTTCTACACAGAAAACTACAAAATCAAGGGGAAAAAAATTAAGACCTAAAAAAATAAGGAAATTCACCATTTTTGTTGGGAAACTGTAAAGATACCAATTGTTCCCAAATTAATCCATAGGTTTAAAGCAATCATAGTCAAAATCCCAATCTTTATTTTGGTGAAAACTGACGAGTTAATTCCAAAATTCACTATAAATACAAATGATTTTAAATGGCCAACCCCTTTTAAAGATAGCGGAAAGGCTTGACCTTCCCAATACCAAGACTTACTGTCACGCCACGGTAATGAAGTGTGACACTGAAACAAAAATAGACAAATGGACCTCTGGAGTCTAGTCCAGGTAGGTGAGAGATCCAGGTGTGAAAATACACCACCAGTAAAACTTCTAGATCTAGAAGACAATATAAGAGAGTATCTTCATAACCTCGGAATAGGGGAATTTTTCTTAAGCCACAAAAAAGCATTATCCATAAAGGAAAAGATAAATTTGTGTATATTACAACTGAGCACTTCTTTTTATCAGATGACCCCACAGAGAGTGAAAAGGGAGACTACAGGACCCATTGCCAGAGTCCATAAAGAACTCCTCTAGCTTGATATGAAGGCAGGCCAGCATAAAAATGGGCACAAGTCTTGCACAGGCGCAACATAAAAAGATGTCATCTTGCACATGATAAAAATCATTCGTCATCAGAGAGACGCAAAGTAAAGCCACAGTGAAACACCATTACAGTCTCACTCCCAGCAGTGCTTAAACTAAAAACACTGACAAATCCGGGGGTTGAGGACATGGAGCATCTACTGCCTTCCTCCACTGCTGGGGGGAATGCAGAAGGATACAGCCCCTTGAGGGTGCAGGTTGGCAGCATCCCCTTGCACTTTTTAACAGATCCCCAGGGGCCTCAGGAAAGCCTTTCTTTATCAGGCTCAGGTCAGACACCTCAAGGCCGTGCTAGAGCAGCTAAGAAAATATACGTATTTTAACATCTCTGAAGTTGTGATGCACCTGGATCCGTTTTCCCTCGGTTCACTCAACATTTCAGACTTGACCAGTGCCCTCTCTTTCGTGGCACTTTGGCTTAGTTGGTAACTACGCTGTCTGCTATATGCCTCCCACGCTGGACTGGAAGCTTCAGGAAAACAGACTGTCGTCCTTCCCTGCTGCAACCCCTAAAACTGGAATTGCCAGGTCAAAAGGCACGCACATTTTTCAGTTACTTTTAATTACACGACTCACGAACACATCTCTATTCTAAAGTGCAGCAATATATTGCACAAACCCTCCCCGTCCCGCTCCCTCCTTGAGGGCAGCCACTGTCAGCAGTTTAGAATATATCCTTCTAGACTGTTCTTTGCATGTACATGCATGTGAATACATGGTACGCGTATTATTCAGAGAGGCCAACTGTCTACTTGCCACAAATACTGTGGCAGCGCACGCACCAGCAATAAATGAGAGGGTCTGTGTTGCGTCCCTTGCCAAATCTGGATGTATTCTATCAGTTTTTCTCCAATCTGGCAATAGAAGCCACCGGATGGTTCAGATCTATATTCCCCGGATATACTGTCTTTTGGGGTGGTTTTCCAGATACAAGTATCCTCCTCTCCATCCCGCCCCAGCACCCTGAGTTACAGACCTCCCCCTACTCCTTCCTCTGTCACCAGTGGAGGGCTATTTTACAGTGAGCTCTTTAACCCATCCGGAATTTATTTTTACATGCAATTATAAAGAGAATTCTTTTTTCCAACCAGATAACCAACTCTGCGTATTATGATCCTTCCTTGATTCTCCCAACTTAAATGCCATTTTGATCAGATATTAACTTCCTATGCACACTCAGAATGTTTTCTGAACTTTCTATTACTTTTCACTGATCTGTCTTTGGGGCAGAGCCTTGATTATTGTAGCTTTATGGTAAGTTTTAGCACCAGGGACCAAAATTCCCCCTCATTAAACTTAAAAAATTTTTATTAGCAATTTTTGCACATTTTCCTTCCACATTAATTTTTTTCCTTCCACATTAATTTTAAAAACGCTTTTTGCCATAGTTTAAAAAGTTCCTATAAGGAAACCATGTTCCTTGTGGGAACTTAATTAAATCTCTATGTAAGAAGGCTGAATATCTTTACATTACACATATTCCTATCCAGATATTTAGTCCAGTTGTTCGTTTTAGTCTTTTGGTATTTTTAAAAATCATTCTTCATTTGGTTCTCCATCTTTCTTGTTCAATTTATTCCTAGATTTTGCTGTTTTTATCACTATTGTGTGTGGAATTTTCTATTTTTTTCTACTTTTAGCTGATTATTGCTGTTGGCTATTTGTAGATTTTATATCCGACCATTTTACTAAGTTCTCTTATTCTGATTTATTCTAATTTTTTTTCATTGACTCTTAGATATGAATCTTAGCTAGAGAATCATTGTTTCTTCTAGTTTTTATACTACAAATTTCACTTTGCTATTTTTTACATTAGCTAGAAGCTCACTGGGGGGATCCACCAGCTTTATCCTGGTTATAATGACTTTTAATGGTTTTAATAATTTTCCACTTAACGTGGCATTTGCTCTCAGTGCCTCTTTCAGCTTCAGTATCGCTGAGAGCTCATTAGAAATGCAGAATCTAAAAAAAAAAAAAATGCAGACTCTGAGGTCCTACTGACTGAACCAGAATCTGCATGTTAACAAGATCTGCCTGGTATTTCCCACATAAAGTTCAAGGAACACTGGTCTAGGTGATTTCTTTCTATCCCGATTTTGAGTTTAGTAAGAAAAGCTGTGGCTGCTGAATTCTACCAAACTTTTTGGCATCTATTGATCCCTAAAAATTGGATTCCTCCTTAGTGGCTGCCATGCATTCTAGTGTCTGATACCCTAATTCTGGGCCAGCCCTGCACCCTACAGCAGGAGGCCACCTTTCAACCCCCCAAGCATTGTCCTCACCACTTACTTCCCCATCCATGTCTCGGGCTCCCCAAAGCATCTCCAGGTTGAGACGGGTATTCTCCGCTTGAGGTGCCAGGGCTGTGAGCAGCACACAGTGGGTGCTCAGAAGTCACTTGATTTAACTCGATCTGTCATCCTTGTACGGCTGAGCTGACAGGGGAGCCGGGGGCGGACTTCCTCCTCTCCATGCAGATGGCTTTTTATCTTGTTGAGTCACAGACCTCTTTGAGAACCTGGACACCTTCCCAGGAAAACAGCCATTAATGGCTTTCCCTCCCTGCTGGTTGGGAAGCTCCTGGCTGTCCTTAAGCCCATGGTAAGACCCTTGCTCCCTGCTCTCCCAAAACCTTTGGCTGTGGGACATCCTACAGAAATCCCCACCAGCAGTACCCAGCTGGTACTGGGTATTCTGAGGCTTCACCACAAGCCAGGCGTTGTGCTGAACACCCACGGGGGCTCCACTGAGTCTACCCACAACTCAAGAGGGCAGATGGTACTACCAACCCATTTTACAGATTGGGAAAACCAATTTCCTCAAGAAACCAGAAACTCCTTGATGGCAAGGTCTGATGTTTTGTGGCTGGGGCCTGGACCAGCTAGAATGTCACTGCTGATTATGAGGCCTGGCTGGGAAGCTGCAGGGGCCTCCACGCCCTGTCCCCTAAGCCCCTTGCACCTCTGCAGACAGTTCTGAATCTGGTTAAAATGGACCACAGCTGACTGGACCAGGGTGCCAGGTGGGACTCGGGGACATTCACACGTAGCTCTATAGGCCATCCAGCAGTCTCTAGGGTGACCCAAGTGCTCTCTAGTCTGGGTGGCCCTCACCACACAGGACCAAGCTGACCCTCCTTTGGTGGGCAATAAAGTTAGGGACAGAAGGAGCAAGCAGATGACAGGGAGGAGGAGGGGGGCAGAGCTGAAAGGCTACCGACAGAAGGAGGAAGTAGAGGGCAGGGAGGAGGGGAGAGAAACTTCTGGTAAAACAGCCCCATGAGAAGTGGGTCACATCTCAGAGGGGCCACACAACATGAGCAGCAAACAGACCCTGGCCAGACCTGCCTTCATGCAAACAGCATCTCGGGGGGGGGCAGCCTCAGGAGCCCCCAGAGCCCAGCTGGGGACCGATGTGCCACTCGCACTGAAAGTGAACCAGAAGTAGCGACATGAAGCCCTGCCCAAGGGGTTGCTTTTTGTTTATTGACCAGACACAGTGGCCTTGGTTTCTGGACATAGAGTCAGCATGAGAGCGCCTGTCTCCTGGGATGGGGCAGGGGTCCAGAATGATCGGCCAGGAGCTACCAAGGAGAGAAGACACCACTCAACTCCTCCACAGGGAAGAAGAAACACCAGCAGCTTTGCCCTACAATCACCAGGCAGGTAGAGGAGACTGGAGTTTGCAAGGTCCTTCCAGATGGCTCCAAGGACAAAGGGAGCTCTGGTCCCTTTGATGGTCTCCCGGGTGTAAGGTAAAGGCAAGGGCTACGGAGCCCAGCCAGCACAGTCCCAGAAAGAGTTTAGGGGGATGCACAGAGGCCCAGGAGCTCTGGTGTGCCCCCATCCCACAATGAGCCTGGGCTCTGGGGCCAGTTCAGGTGAGGACGCTGCCTGAGGCCACCTGTAGCGGCGGAGGCCTAGCTATGGGTGTGTCAAGGGTGACAAATCCCACCTTCTTCTGGCCCTGGGTTCCCTCTGTAGGCAACAGATAGCCACCAGCAGGGATCAAAGTCCACAGAAACAGTCTGTCCAGGTTGGGTGTCCTTGTGCGTCCTGGCATCCCCAAAGGAGCCAGCAGCTCTCAGGGGAGGTAGAGTGCCACCACCACATAGATGACCCAGCTGGTGGACACAAAGACCCCGAAGAGCAGACTGAAGAGCACGAGTGAGCGGGCCTTCCGGGAAGCCTCCTCAGCCTGGGCCAGGTCCCCCCGGCTCAGGGCAGCACGGGTCTGCAACGAGACGGAGGCAGGGAGTGGACATGGAGCTCCCCCAACTCCCACACACCACCAACAGCGCTGGGGCCCGGTGCACAGCCTGGAATGCTGGCACCCTGAGATGCTCAGGACCTGCCCGGGGCCACCATGTATGAAGGAGGCCACGACTGCCAGCTCTGGGGCACCTGCCTTGGGCCTGGCACAGAACCATGCCCTTGGCCTCACCTACAGCCCTCACAACAATCCTGAGACTGGGGTCCCTGTTGCCCCCACTTTGTAGATGAGGAAACAAAGGCCCAGTTAAGGGCCCCACCCAGGGCCCCACAGCTAGGGGTGGAGCCAGAACTCAGAGGCAGGCAGGCAGTGGCCTCCAGACTCCCACCTCTGTCTGAGCAGTCGTGAGAGCTGCCTTCTCCACAGCATCCCAGCTTTATGATGGAGGAGCCTGACCAGTGCAGGGAAGTCAGGGCCACAGCCAGGTCTGCTTTGGGCGGAAGCCCCCAGGGGCCTGCCTACTCTGTTTATTGGGATGTCTTCACAGTGGCATCACTTGGTCCCTAGGGACCAACCCCATGCCTGGGAATGGTCAGGAATATCAGGAGGAAGGAAGGAAGCTATGCAGGGGATGGATGGATGGATGGATGGATGGATGGATGGACGGATGGACAGATAGGGGTGGATAGACAAGGAAAGATGGATGGGTGAGTTATTAGATAATAGAGGGGTGGGTGGAAGAGTGGATGGACAGATGGAGGGATGAAAGGAGGCTCGGGAGGTAGTCAGCGGATGGACGGTGGGTAGACAGGTGAGCAGCTAGATGGCTAGAAGGAATGCGTGCACAGACAGTCTCTACCCCATTAAACACAAGCCGCCACTGAGGCAGGCGGTTCCTTGGGCCTTATCAATCATTCACACCTTTGTTGTAAATTGGTTTAGCCAAATGTTCCGGAGTAGATCTCCAGTGGTACGGAGCAGACAGGAGAGGGGAGGAGTGGCCATCCAAGAGGCTCCACGGACAACTGAGCACTGATGCCCCAGTTCCTGGCACCCTCCTGAGATCCCCAGGGGCTGGGACAGGGCCTCTGTGGCCCCCCACCTACCTCGTGAGAGTAGACGATCGCGATGAGCCCCGTGAGCAGGCAGCAGAAGAGGGTCACCAGCACGGACTCCATCATGTAGTCCTTGGGCAGGGGCCTGTGCTCCACCGCGGTGGGGGCTGGCATGCCAGCCACGGGGCTGTTGTACTGCGGGGACAGAGGTCACCACACTGCGGTGAGGACGCAGCCAACCAGGGCCATGGAAGGGTCCCTCTGTCCACTCCCCCACACCTGGCTCCCACCCAGTGAGGCTGTGGGTCACTGAGCGGTCAGGTCGGGGCCCCCCTTCAGCCCTCTTGCTGTGCCCCCCACCTGTCACCAGCCCCTAGGGGTCTTCTCACTTCTGGCCTCTACAAACTGCTCATCTCCATATCTCCCTGCCCTGACTGGGCTCCCATGGGGTGAGGGGGCCTCTAAGCTCTTCCCCACAAGCACCCAGGGGCCTTTCAGTGTTTCTAAAAATCTAATCAAGTCATCTCCCACCCAAAGGCCCTGAGGCCCTCACCATGGGCCTCCACCCTCCTATCCCGCCCTCCTAAGCTGACCCCCACTACCCCCAGGCCTGTGCCCAGAGCGCCCCTCCTCCTCTTCACCTGAAGGCTCCTCCTCATCCCTCAGAACTCAGCTCAAATGCCCCCACCTCTGGGAAGCCTTCCAGGCTTGCCCTCTCCCCAGACTGTGGAATCCTTTCCCTCTCCTCATCTGGGCCCCGCAGCCCAGCTTGTGGTCACCTTTCATCATGTGTGCCAAGCTCTCCCCGGGGCAGGGCGGCAGTGGCGAGGGGGGGCAGCGAGGGGGGCCGCGTGGGAAGTGGGCGTGGCGCAGGGGGGCCCCACTCACCACCGGGAAGGGTGTGAAGAGCGGCGGCGCGGCAGGTGCTGGGTACAGGGGCGCGGCGGGCGGCGGCGGGTACAGGGCCTGGGCCGAGGGCCCGGGCTGGAAGAGGACGGGCCCCTGCGGGAAGGGCGGGTAGAGCAGGTGCACGGCCTTGGGGTCGGGCGGCGCGTAGGGCGGGGGCTCGCCCACGAAGCCGATGTTGGGCACCCCGCCAGCTGCCGCCTTGGGCCCCTGCGGGGCCTCGCCCGTAGCCTGGGTCTGGGGAGCCGACGAGGAGGCCTCGGCCTGGGCATCTGCCGGCGGGTCCTCGGGGGCCGGGGAGCTGCCCCCATCCGCGGCCGCTTCCTCGCTGGGTCCTCGGTCCTCATCCAGGAGCTGCGGGCGCCGCGGGAGCTGCGGGAGCTGCGGGAGCGCAGGGCTCCGGGGGTCCTCGGGGGATGCGGGGCCGCCGCCTCCTTTTGCGTCTGCTCCTGGGAAGACAGGCCAGGTGCCGTGAGCCCCAAGCACCACGGACCCAGTGGGACCCCTCCCCGCCCCCAAATCACAGCCCCTCCAGGGAGAAAGTCCCAACACCGCTGCCAGCCCCCACTCTTCCCAGGGGGAGGCTGCACTCAGGTCTCTCCCCACGGGGTGTTGGAAGAATCTACCCAAAGTATAGGGGTAGGAGGGGAAAACAGGTGCCGAGGGGAAGGTGCTTGCTGGCAGTCATGCAGCCAAAGCATCCCCGGGCTGGGACGGAACACAGGCCTGACCTTGGGCCCAAGGCTGCCACTGGGGAGCAGTCCTGCCCCCCCACCCCCCCGCCCTGTCGCTGGTAGACTGGACAGGGAAGGGTGTGTCCAGGGCAGCCCCTGAGAGCCGATCTGAGGAGATGATCTGAGCCAAACAGACTCCTGGCTTGGGAGGCAGGGAAGATGGGGTGCTCCAGAGTAGCCGGACCCTGGCTAACGGACTGACCTCAAAGAACCAGGAGGTCACCAAGGGCCAAATGCCAGCTGAGGCACAGAGGGGACAGAAGCCCGAATGGGGGTGGGGAAGAGGCAGAGAGCAGAGCAGTAGGTGGGGAAAAGCCCACTAGCAGTGGAAACTGAGAGCTCAGAGGCCCTCGATTGCCTGGCTGCCCATCAGCACCCCTGGGATAAACTCCTGTGGAAACCATAAAGGGAAAGCTCACTAAGGTGGCAGCAGGATGCCAGATGGGAGAACTGCTCACCCCCCCACGTCAATTCCAGGAAGAACTGTTAGTTACAGACCCCAGCAGGCGCACCTGCAACAGAAGAGGAAGAGGACTACAGACCCAGCAGTGAGGGTGGATGTTGCATCTCCTACGAGGAATCCGCCCTGAGCTCCTGCTTTTCTCCAGTGGCCTTCAGGTTCAGGACAGCCCTTCCCAACATCTCTTCCTTCTCCACAAAATAACACTCCTCTCCTTCCTTTGTTGGATTTGCCTGGGGTTTGCCATAGCTTGCATTTCCCAAATTGCAATTGTCTGCTATTCCCGAACAAACCCACATGTGCTGGCAAAATAACGGACTTCTATTTTTTAGGGTGTCTCTCCAGAGGTACCCAAACAGGTTCTTCAAGTCTTGAAGGGACCCTGCACCTCCCGAGAGCACCCTGGCCAGCTGAGTACCCTTAAGTATCAGGAAGGGCCTGTAAGAGAAACCCTGGTAGGTATACAAGGCCCCACAGTAGGGTGGGTGGCCCAGGGCCTGGCTTTAGAGGTTTATTTCCCAAATGTCCTTAAAGGTCACAGGAGGCAGAGAGAGAAGCAGAACAGCTGGAGCAGCAACAGTTCAGGAGAGGTGGTAGGAGCCCTGCTGACATAGCCCACCGGTCCCAGGAGGCCTTGGAGGGACTGAGTTAGAGGCCAGGGATCCTCAGAGAAGGGATCCCCAACAGCAAGGAGTGCTGAACTCCTGAGAACTCCCCACCCACCCACTCCCAGCAGCCAGGGTGTCACTCACAGGCCTGCAGTGGGGTTCATGCCTCCATACCCTCACCCATGGCCACCTGCTATCTCCGTACTCCCTGAATCTGGACGGGACACGTGACATGCTTTGGCCAACAGAATGCCAATAAACATCTCCCAGGGGTGCCTGGGTGGCTCAGTCAGTTCAGTGTCTGACTCTTGATTTCGGCTCAGGTCATGATCTCAGGGGTCCCCCAGCTCATTAGCCCTGCCACCTGTCCACTTGGTGCAGCCCCCCCTCTTCCTCAGTCCCTCCTGAGCTTCCAGCGTAAGGGGGCCAGTTTTGGATCATGCCAGAGCGGCTCCCAAGGAGCAAACAAACCAGCACCTAGAAAGGAAGGAGCTGCAGAGGGGATCCCCTACTTGTGTGTGTGAATCGGGGTGACCAATATATCTGTTTTCCCAGGGCTCACATTTGCTACTAAAACTCTCATATCCTGGGAAAACCCTTAGTCTCAGATAAACCAGGGTGATTAGTCACCCCAGACTGTATCCACGCAGATCTTGAACTCTCCCCCTCCAAGCTGCATGTGTAGGCGACAGACCTAGACCAGCATAAAGGACAACCAAACCGGACCACCAAACCAGCCAGGAAGCAACTAACCAAAGGCAATAAGTACACACCTATCAATAATTAACCTAAATGTCAACGGGGGAGGGGGGGGGGGCACTGGCGGGCTCAGGTGGTTAAGCCTCTGCCTTAGTCTTGGGTCACGGTCCTGGGGTTGAGCCTCATGTTGGGCTTCACACTCAGTGAGGAACCTACTTCTCCCTCTCCCTCTGCCCTCTACCTCAATGCTCATGTGCTCTCACTCTCTCATTTCCTCTCGAATGAATAAAAAAATAAAATCTTAAAAAAATAATTAACTTAAATGTCAATGGCATAAATTCTCCAGTCAAAATACACTGAGAACCTGAAAGGGGAAAAAAAAGACCCATTTATATACTGCCTACAAGAGACTTGCTTAAGATGGACACACACAGGCTGAAACTGGGATGGAAAAAGGTATTCCGTGCAAATGCAGACCCCCAAAAAGCTGGTGTAGCTGTATTTATATAAAAGTAAACTTTAAAACAAAAACTGTGGGGCTCCAGGGAGGCTCCATCAGTTAAGTGCCTGACTCTTGGTTGCGGTTCAGGTCATGATCTCGGGGTCCTGGGATTGAGCCTCACATTAGGCTCCATGCTAGGCATGGAGTCTACTTGAGATTCTCATTCTCTCTCTGTCTCTCTCTCTCTCTCTCTCTCCCCTGCCCCCCCTCGCTTTTCCCCAATAAACACACACTCTCTCACACTCTCTAAAAATAATTAATCAACATAAAGACTACAATAAGAGACAAAGAAGGGTATTACATAATGATACAGAGATCTGACCCAAGGATATAGCAATTATGCTCCCAACACAGGAGCACCTAAATATACAAGCAAATATCAAAAGACCAAAAGGATGAAGCAGACAGCAATATCACAACAGTTATGGAACTTCAGTACTCACATACACCAGTGGATAGATCATCCAGAGAGAAAATTAATATGGAAACATGAGCCTTCAACACGTCAGGCCAGATGGACTTAGATCTACACAGAACATTCCACCCAAACCCAGCAGAATACATACTACTCCCAAGTGCACAAGGCACATTCACCAGTATAGAACATATGTTAGGCCACAAACAAGTCTCAATAAATCCAAGACTGAAATCTTACCAAAGATCTTCTCGAACCACGGTGGTACAAAAATAGAAACTGCAACTGCAAGGAAAAAACTGGAAAATTCACAAAAACGTGGACAATCAACAACCTGCTGCTGAACAACCAGTGAATCAAAGATGAAATCAAAAGGCAAATTTAAAAATACCTCATGACAAGTGAATATGGAAATACAACGTCCCAAACTTCAGGGATGCAGCAAAAGCAGTTCTAGGAGAGAATTTTGAGGTAATAAATGCCTCAATAATTAAAAAAAAAAAAAAAGAAAGAAAAAAAAAAAACAAGAAAAATCTCTAATTAACCACCTGACTTTACACTTTAGGAAATTAGGAGAAAAGATGAAGAAATGAAGTCCAAAGTTAGGAGAAGGAAGGATATAACAAAGATGAGAGCAGAAATAAGTAGACTAGGGACTAAAAAAACAAAAGATCAATGAAACTAAGAGCTAGTTCTTTGAAAAGATAAAACTGACAAACGTACAGCTAGACTCACAAAAGGAAAAAGAACTCAAAATCAAAAACAAAAGACATTACAAAGATACCACAGAAACACAAAGGATTGTAAAGAGACCATGAACGCCAACAATTTGACAACCTAGAAGAGCTCAATCAATTCCTAAAAACATACAACCTACCAAGACAATCATGAGATCTAGAAAGTGAACAGACCAAGTACTAGTAAGGAGATGGAGTCAGTTCACCAAACGCCTTCCAACAAACAAAAGTCCAGAACCAGACGGCTCCACTGGTGAGTCCTACCAGTCAGAGAACTAACAGTCCTCCTCAAATGCTTCCCAAAATAGAAGCGGAGGGAACACTTCCACACTCATTTTACAAGGCCAGCATTACCCAGATACCAAAACCAGGTGAGGATGCCACAAGAAAAAAATCCCAGGCCAGTCAGTGGCCCTGATTCACACAGATGCAAACATCCTCAATAAAATGGCAGCAAACCAAATTCAACAGTACATTTTTTTTTTAATTTTTTTTTCTTTTTTTTTTAAATTTATTTATTCATGATAGTCACACGGAGAGAGAGACAGAGGCAGAGACACAGGCAGAGGGAGAAGCAGGCTCCAAGCACCGGGAGCCCGACGTGGGATTCGATCCCGGGTCTCCAGGATCGCGCCCTGGGCCAAAGGCAGGCGCCAAACCGCTGCGCCACCCAGGGATCCCCAACAGTACATTAAAAGGATCACACACCAGGACCTGAGTGGAATGGGATTCCAGGGATGGTTCAAACTTACACACAGAAAACCCAATATGATACACTCACTACATTAACAAAATGAAGGGGGAAAAAATCATAGGATCATCTCAATAGGTGCAGAAAAAGTATTGACAAAAGTCAATATCCATTTAGGATAAAAACCCAACCAACAAAATGGGTATAGAGGAAACACACTTCAACATAAGGAGGGCCACGATAGATGCCAAGCCCACAGCTAGCATCATACTCACTTCTGAAAAGCTGGAAGCTTTTCCTCCAAGAACAAGAACAAATTGAGGATGCCCACTCCCGTCACTTTAATTCAACATAATTCTGGAAGTCCTAGCCACAGCAGTCAGGCAACAACAACAAAAATAGAAGGCATCCACATTGAAAAGGAAAAAAATAAAGGGTCATTATTTGCAGATGACATGATATAATAACTAGAAAACCCTAAAAGTTCTGCCAAAAAAACTTAGAACTAATGAATGAATTGACTGAAGTTGCAGGATACAAAATCAATACACAAAAATCCATTGCATTTCTGTCCACTGATAATGAATTATCAGAGTCACTAAGAAAATAACACATTTAGGGGCACCTGGCTGGCTCAGTTGTTGGAGAATGTGACTCTTGATCTCGGGGTTCTAGGTTCAAGCCCCACTTTGGGTGTAGAGATTACTTATAAATAAAATCTTAAAAAAAGAAAAAAGAAAAAAGAAAGGGACACTTGGGTGGCTCAGTGGTTGAGTGTCTGCCTTTGACTCAGAGCATGATCCTGGAGTCCTAGGATCGAGTCCCGCATTGGGCTCCCTGCATGGAGCCTGCTTCTCCCTCTGCCTGTGCCTCTGCCTTTCTCTCTGTGTCTCTCATGAATAAATAAATAAAATCTTTAAAAATAAATAAATAAAAATTGAAAGCAAGCAAGCAACTCATTTGCAATTGCATCAAAAAGAATAAAATACCAGGAGTACGTGGGTGGCTCAGACAGTTAAGAGTCTACCTTCGGCTCAGGTAGTGATCCCAGGGTCCTAGGGTGAAGCCCCACATCAGGCTCCCTGCTCAACTAGGGGTCTGCTTCTCCCTCTACCCTTCCCCCCTGCTTGGATCTCTCTCTTTCTCTCGGTCAAATGAATAAATAAAAATTTTTTAAAAGGACTAAAATAACTCCCCTTGAAAAGAATAAAATATCTAGGAATAAATGTATCCTTTTTTAAAAATAAACTCTACCCTCAACGTGGGGCTCAAAGTCGCGATCCCAAGATCAAGAGTTGCATGCTCCACTAACTGATCCAGCGTGGTGCCCCAAGGAATAAATTTTTTTAAGGGGGCAGGGACAGAGGGAGAAGGAACAAGAGAATCTTAAGCAGACTCCAGGTCCAGCTTGGGGCTTGATTTCACAACCCTGAGATCATGAACCTGAGCAAACTCAAGAGTCTCACACTTAACCGACTGAGCCCCCAGGCAGTCCCCCTCCCAGGAATAAATTTAACCATGAAGGTAATAGACCTGTACACCAAAAATAAAATGACATTAGTGAAAGAAAATGAAGACAAATTAATAGAAAGACATCCCCATGCTCATGGATTGGAAGAATTAATACTGTTGAAATGTTCATACCACCCAAAGCAATGTACAGATTCAGTGCAATCCTTATCAAAACCCCAATGGCATTTTCTAGAGAAATGATGCTAAAATCTGTACAGAACCACAAAAGACCCTGAATAGCCAAAGCAATCTCAAGAGAAAGCAAAGCTCGCGGCATCACACGCCCTGATTTCATACTATATGGCAGAGATTTTAATCTAAAAAAAAGACACACAGGAAATAACAGGTGTTGGCGAGGATGCGGAAAAAGGGGAATGCTCTTCCGATGCTAGTGGGGATGCACACTGGTGCAGCCACTCTGGAAAACAGTATGGAGGTTCCTCAGAAAGTTAAAAGTAGAGCTACCCTATGATCTAGCAATTGCACCATTAGGTATTTACCCAAAGGATACAAAACTACAGATGTGAAGGGGGACCTGCACCCCCAATGTTTAGAGCAGCAATGTCCACAACAGCCAAACTATGAAAAGAGCCCCGATGTCCATGACTGATGAATGGATAAAGAAGAGGTGGTTTAGGGGCACCTGGATGACTCAGTCGTTAAGAGTCTGCCTTCGGCTCAGGTCATGCCAGGGATCTGGGATGGAGACTCTCACTGGGCTCCCTGTTCAGCTGGGGATCTGCTTCTCCTTCTCGCTTTGCTCATCCTCTCTCTTGGTCTCTCTCTCTTCCAAATAAATAAAATCTTAAAAAAAAAAAGGAAGGGGCACCTGGGTGGCTCAATAGTTGAGCGTCTGCCTTCAGGCTTGGGTTGTGATCCCAGGGTCCTGGAATCGAGTCCCACATCGGGCTCTCAGGGAGCCTGCTTCTCTCGCTGCCTGTGTCTCTGTCTCTCTGTGTGTCTATCATAAATAAATGTATAAAATCTTAAAATTAAAAAAAATGTGGTCTATATATGTGATGGAATATTACTCAGCCATCAAAAACAAAATCTTGCCATTTGCAACAACATAGATGGAACTAGAAGGTATTATGCTAAGCAAAATAAGCCAGTCAGAGAAAGACAAATACCATATGATTTCACTCACGTGTGAATTTAGGAAACAAAACAGATGAATATATGAGAGGAAAAAAAAGAGAAACAAACTGTAAGAGACTCTTGACTAGAGGAGCCTGGATGGCTCAGTCAGTTAAGTGTTTGACTCTTGGCTTTGACTCAGGTGATGATCTCAGGGTTGTGAGCCCCACATCAGGCTTCGTGCTCAGTGTGGAGTTGGTTTGGGATTTCCTCCCTCTTTCTCTGCCCCTCCCCCTACTCACATGCTCTCTCACTCTCTCTCTCTCTCTCTCAAACAACTAAAAAAAAAAAAAAAAAAAAAAAAGAAACAAAAACAGACTGCTGGAGGGGAGGTGGACAGGGCAATGGGTTAAACTGGTGATGGGGATTAAGGAGGGGCCTTGTGATGAGCCCTGGGTGTTGTATGTAAGTGATGCATCACTGAATTCTACTCCTGAAACCAATATGACCCTATGTGTTAACTAACTAGAATTTAAATGTAATTTTGGAAAAAACAAAAACAAAAAAACCAGACACCTGGGTCAATGAAACAGAGAGCCTAGAAATAAAGCCATACATATATGGTCACTAAACTTATGGCAGAGAAGCCAAGAATGTACAACAGAGAAATGAGTCTCCTTAATAAACAGTGGGGAAAACCAAACAGCCACATGCAAAAGAATGAAACTGGACCACTTTCTTCCACCACACACAAAAATTAACTCAAAATGGATTAAAGACTTGAACGTAAGGCCTGAAACCATAACATTTCTAGAGAAAAACATAGGCAGAAAGCTCCCTGACATCAGTCTTGGCTATGATTTTTTTAGATTTAACACCAAAAGTGAAATGAAAGCAACAAAATAAGTGGGACCACATCAAACTAAAAGGCTTCAGCACAGCAAAAGAGACTGTGCACAAAATGAAAAGGCAACGTGCTGGATGGGAAAACAGTGCTTGCTTCGGCAGCACGTATACAGAATGGGAGAATGTATTTGCAAATCACGTGTCTGATGAGGGGTTAATATCCAAAATCTGCAAAGAATTCATCCAACTTAATAGCAAAAAGCAAAACAAAACAAAACCATACAATCCAACTAAAACATAGATAGGAGATCTGAATAGACATTTCTCCAAAGCAGACATCCAGAAGGCCAACAGGGGCATGGCAAGATGCTCAGCATCCCTCATCATCAGGGAGATGCAAATCAAGAGTGCAATAAGATGCCCCCCATACTGGTTAGGATGGCTAGCATGAAAAAGAAGAAATAACAAGTGTTGGTGGGGATGTGGAGAAAAAGGAACCCTTGTGCACTGAGGGTGAAAATGCAAACTGGGGCAGCCACTAGGAAACAGTAGAGCCTCCTGAAAGAATTAAAAATAGAACTACCAAGGGGCGCTGGGGTGGCTCAGTCGGTTGAACGTCCAACTCTAGGTTTCGGCTCAGGTCTCGATCTCCAGGTTGGGAGATCCAGCCCCGTGTCTGGCTCCGGACTCAGCGTGGAGCCTGTTTAAGACAGCTTCTCCCTCCCTCTTTGCCTCTCCCCTCGTGCTCTCACTCTCTCTCTCAAATAAATAAATCTTAAAAAAAAAAAAAACCACCATGTGATCCAGCATGCCACTTCTAGGTATTTATCCAAATAAATCGAAAACACTCATTCAAAAAGATATGTGTGCCCCCATATTCACCGCAGCATTATGTATAACAGCCAAGACACGGAGACAACCTAAGTGTCCACCAGCAGATGACCAGGTGGCGACACACACACACACACACACACACACACAATGGAACATTATTCAGCCATAAAAAGAATGAAATCTTGCCATTTTCAACAACATGAATGGACCTTAAGGGGTATATGCTAAGTGAAATAAGTAGTTAGAGAAAGACAAATATCAAGTGATCTCACTTCTATGTGGAGTCTAAAAAAAAAAAAAAAATGCCCATGATCACAGAGAACAGACTGGTTGCGGTTGCCTGGAGCAGAGGATGGGCACATGGGCGAAATGGAGAAAGAGTGTCAAAATTATGAATCTCCAGTTACGCGATAAAGTCATGGGGACGTGACGCGCAGCACGGTGACCGCTGTTAATACTGTGTCATGTATCTGAAATAGCCAGGAGACAGGATCTTAAAAGTTCCCCTAAGAAAAAACTTTTGTACTAGGTATGGTGATGGATGCTACGCCGAGGTCCCATGGTGGTTGGTAGGCAACATAGGGGAAAACCGAGTGCACGCACACTGCACGCCTGACACCAACACGATGGTACGTCAGTTATACATCAATACAACACGGAGGGGAGGGAAGGAAGGGAAGAAAAGATGGAAAAATAAAGAAAGAGGGGTGCCTGGGTGGCTCAGTCAGTTAGGAGCCCGACTTTTGGTTTCAGCTTAGGTCCTGATCTTAGGGTCGTGGGATCGAGTCCTGTGTTGGCTCCACGCTCAGAGGGGAGTCTGCTTGAAGATTCTCCCTCTCCCTCTGCCCCTCCCCCTGCTTGCACTCTCTCCCCCACCCAATAAATAAATAAATAAATAATATTTAACAAGAAAGAAAACAGGACCACAGTTGGAAGCATCACAACAGAACTGGTGATCTGAAGGCAACAGAGGATCGCCTGCTAGAACGCCACAAATCAACATACCCGGGAATTAGAACGAGGCTAAGAATCTACACAATCTAATACTCACGATGACTGGGATACGAGATGAGACAATTTGCTACACAAAGAACCAGGGCGATGTGCCCAGTCCTATGGGGAAAAAAATGGATCAGCAGAGGCCCCCCAAGAGGACCTACGTGCAGGAATCACCGGAAAGGTAGCCATCAGCACACACTCCAAGAGGTAAAGAGAAATGCACTTGAAATAGTTCTCAACAGAGGATTAGAAATGATTTTTTAAAAAAGGAACCAAATGGAAATTTTCAACTGAGGCATATAATGTCTGAAATTAAAAATTCATTGGTAGGCTTCAATTACAGAATGGAGGTGACGGGGGGGGGTGGCAGGGGGGAGACCAAATCTCTGAATGTGCAGAACAGAGAGAAGAAAAGGAAAGGTGGAAAAAGGAAAAACAAAACAAAACAAAACAAAACCTCAGTGACCTGTGTGGTAACACGAGAAGGTCTAAAAAGATAGGTCAGGGAAGTCCCAGGAGAGATCTGGGGGAAAAAAACTATATTTGAAGCACTAAAGGCGCCACACACCACAAAGTTGGTGAAAAACAAATCTACAGATTCATAAAACTTGGAAAATCCAAAGCAGGGACTCTGAAGGGGGAAACTATGCTTAAATTCTTAGAACCAATAATAGCAATGAAGTCTTGAAAACAGAGAAGAAAATAAGAGACCTCGATTTACGGGGCAACGATGATTTGGATTTCCATAACACTCAGTAGACAGCCGTCAGGAGACCAGAGGCCAGGATCTCACAGTGCCAACCCAGAAACAGAGACCTTAAGAAAACATGCTTGAGGAATTAAGGTATGTATTAGTCTTCTAGCATATTCTTTAAAAAAAAAAAAAAAAAAGATGTATGAGAGAGAGGCAGAGACACAGGCAGAGGGAGAAACAGGCTCCACGCAGGGAGCCTGACGCAGGACTCGATCCCAGGTCTCCAGGATCATGCCCCGGGCTGAAGGCGGCGCTAAACCGCTGAACCACCTGGGCTGCCCTCTTCTAGCATATTCTAACGAAGTAACCACACACACAGTAGCTTAAAACCACCCATTTACCTCACACCCATTATCATCACTATGAGTGGAAAAAAAAACCTAAGCAAAACAAAAAACCAGAGACAAGGATGAAGAGAAATTGGGACGTCATGCATCACTGGTCGGAAAGTCAAATGGTGCAGCCACTGTGGAAAACATACAGCAGTTCCTCAAAAAAAGTAAAAAAGATAATTTCTAGGTGATCCCATAATTCCACTTCTGGGTATATATATGTCCCCAAAGGATTGAAAGTAGGGGCTCCAAGAGGTATGTGACCTCCCGAGTTTGTAGAAGCAGCATCCACGACAGCTAGAAGGAGGAAGCAACCCAAGGGCTCTACTGATGGATGAGCCGAGAACAGCCGGGCTGTCGCCACATGACGGGATATGACTCAGCCTGAGAAAGGAAGGCGATCCTGACACGCTCTGTGATGTGGAGTACCTGTGAGGACATGATGCTGAGTGACATAAGGTGGTCGTGCAAAAAGACAAGTACTCTGTGAGTCCATCGACACGAGGTCCCTGGAGTCATCACACTCAGAGGCCCCAGGAGCTGGGGTGGGAGGCACAGGGAGTAATTGTTTAATGGGGACAGAGTTTCGGTTTGGGAAGATGAAAAGTGTTCTGCAGATGGATGTTGCTGATGGTTGCACTAGAAGGTAAATGCACTGGGGCGCCTGGGTGGCTCAGGCGGTGAAGTGTCTGACTTCGGCTCAGGTCATGATCCTGGGGTCCTGGGATCGAGCCCCACATCGGGCTCCCTGCTCAGTAGGGAGCTTGCTTCTCCTTTTATTATATGTATTTTAAAAAGATGAATGCATTGAACATAACTTTCCAAATGATACATTTTATGTATATTTTACCACAGTTTTTTATTTTTAAGATTTTCTTTCTTTATTTGACAGAGAGAGAGAGCACAAGCATGGGGAGGGGCAGAAAGGGGGAGAAGCAGACTCCTCGCTGAGGAGGGAGCCAATAAAAATCACAGACTGCAAAAGAAGGAGTAAAACTCTCCTTGTTTGCAGATGATCCACTTGTTACACGGAGAATCCAGGAAATCCACACCGATTCCTAAAGCGAATAAATGGATTTAATATGGTCAAAGGTCACAAGGTTAATAATATACAGAATCAATTATGTTCTAATGCACCAGTAGCAAATAACTGGAAAACAAAATTAAAACTAAAATCCAACTCACAGGGCAGCCTGGGTGGCTCAGCGGTTTAGTGCCTGCCTTCAGCCCACGGCGTGATCCTGGAGTCCCGGGATCGAGTCCCACATCAGGCTCCCTGCATGGAGCCTGCTTCTCCCTCTGCCTGTGTCTCTGTCTTTCTCTCTCTGTGTGTCTCTCATGAATAAATAAATAAAATCTTTAAAATAAAATAAAATAAAATAAAATAAAATAAAATAAAATAAAATAAAATAAAATAAAATAAAATAAAATAAAATAAAATCCAACTCACAGTAGCACCAACACAACTGTAAGATAACTGGGGATAAGTTGAACCAATGAATTCCAAAACATCTACATTGAAAATTATAAAGCACTGCTGAGAAATTTAAGTCTCAAACAGAAAGATATATACCATGTTCATCGTTTGGAACACTCAAACTGTTAGGATAACAATTTTTCCCACATTCATCTATAGATTCATCGCAATCATATTCAAAATTCTAGGGCAGCCCCGGTGGCGCAGCGGTTTGGCGCCGCCTGCAGCCAGGGGCGTGATCCTGGAGACCTGGGATCGAGTCCCACATCAGGCTCCCTGCATGGAGCCTGCTTCTCCCTCTGCCTGTGTCTCTGCCTCTCTCTCTAGCTGTGTCTCTATGAATAAATAAATTTAAAAAATTCTAGCAGGCTTTTTTAAAAAAAGATTTTATTTATTTTGGGGTGGGGGAGAAGAAGAGAGAATCCCAAGTGGACTCTGCACCAAGTGTGGAGCCTGACACAGAGCTCCATCCCACGACCCCGAGACCATGACCCAAGCTGAAACCCAGAGTCGCTGCTCAACCAACAGAGTCACCCATGCACCTCATATACAGCAGGCTTTTTTAAAATATAGAAAGTGACAAGATCATTATAAAATTGTTATGAAAATATAAAGCACCTAGAATCACCAAAACAATTTTCAAAAGGACAAAAAAATTAGAAGAATCTATCTGATTTCAAGACTTACTATAAATCCAGGGTAAACCAGACAGTTCATCACTAATGAAATGACGGACACATACATCGTGGAGCATTAAAACATCAGAGTGCAGAAACAGACACACACATATTTGCTCAGTTGAGTTTTGTGAGGTTTCCAAGGCAATTCAGTGAAGAAGGAAAGTCTTTTTAATAACTGGTATAGGGTGAACCGACTAGCTGCATGGAGAAAAGTGAATATTGACTTTTCCTCACAACATCCACAGAAGTTAACTCCAAAGGGATCATAAACCTGAATGTCATCCTCAAACTATAAAACTCCCAGGATAAACATGGAAGACCCGTGGGATCTTAGGATGGATAAAGATTTCTTATATATGACACCGAAAGCATGAATCATACAAGAAAAAAAATCTGTAAAATTTCAAAATCAAAAAAGACAAAAACACTTTGCCCCTTCAAAAGACATTTCTAGGGACCCTGGATGGCTCAGTGGTTGAGTGTCTGCCTTTGGCTCAGGGCGTGATCCTGGGGTCCTGGGATCGAGTCCTGTATCAGGCTTCCCTCAGGGAGCCTGCTTCTCCCTCTGCCTGTGTCTCTGCCTCTCTCTCCCTGCATCTCTATGAATGAATAAGTTAAAATCTTTAAAAAAAAAAAAAAAAGGATTTGTATCTGAAATGTGTCAAGAATTTATACAACACCAAAAAAAAAAAAATCCAAACCACAAATAATCTGATTATTTACATCTTCTGCCCATTTTCAGATGTTTCTCTGAAGACATATGGACGACCAACAGACACATGAACTGATGCTCATCATCACTGACCATCAGGGAAATCCAAATCAAATCCATGAGGTATCATCTCACACCAGTCAGAATGGCTAAAACCAACACAAGAAAAAGTGTTGGCAAAGACATGGAGAAAAAGACTCTCCGAGCGCTGTTGGTGGAAATGCAAACTGGTACAGCCGCCGTGGAAGATGGTGTGGTGGCTCCTCAAACAAGTACAAAGAGGGGCACCTGAGTGGCTCAGTTGGTTAAGCCTCTGACTCTTGATCTCAGCTCAGGTCTTGATCTTACGGTCATGAGTTCAAGTCCCCTGTTCAAGCTCCCCCTCCCAGCATGGAGCCTACTTAAATAAAATTTTAAAAAAATTTTTTAAAAAAAGGTAAAAACAGCACTACCTATGATCCGGGAATTCCGCTACTGGGTATTTACCAAAGAATACAAAAACACTAATTCAGAGGGGTACACACACCCCTATGTTTACCGCAGCATTATTTACAATAGCCAAACCATGGAAGCAGCCCAAGCGTCCATCAGTAGACAAATGGATAAAGAAAAGGGGGTAAAGAGAGAGAATGGAATGTTACTCAGCCATGAAAAGGATGAAATTTTGCCATTTGCAGTGACATGGATGGATCTAGAGAGTGTAATGCTAAGGGAAATAAGTCAGAGAAAGACAAATATCCTATGATTTCACTCAGATGTGGAATTTAAGCAACAAAAGAAATGAACAAAGAAGGGGAAAGAGAGAGAGAGAGAGGAGACAAACCAAAAGCCAAGCCGTACTGTTAACTCTAGAGAACAGATGGTTAGTGGGGGAAGGTGGGGGGTGAGACAGGTGATGGGGATTAGGACACGTACCTCGATGAGCACTAGTTATGGAATTGTTGAATCACTAAACTGTACGCCTGGCACTAGTACGACACTCCATTAACTACACTAGGATTTTTTTTAAGGCCGGCATTAAAAGAGAAAATCATCACTAAGGACATACAAAGCCCCAAGTCACGGAATGGGAGAAAATATTCATGACACATGGATCAAACAGAGGAGTTGTGTCAACGATGCCTAACACTCTCACGGCTCAGTAAGTCAAATGTCCCAACGAGAACATGGGTGGTTGATTTGCGAACACTTCACCAAAGAGGATACTGAAAGGATCGATAAGCACATCCAAAGATGCTTGACGTCATTAGTTACCAGCAACGCCATCAAAATTAGAAATGCCAACTCAGGGATCCCTGGGTGGCGCAGCGGTTTAGCGCCTGCCTTTGGCCCAGGGCGCGATCCTGGAGACCCGGGATCGAATCCCACTTCGGGCTCCCGGTGCATGGAGCCTGCTTCTCCCTCTGCCTATGTCTCTGCCTCTCTTTCTCTCTCTCTCTGTGTGACTATCATAAATAAATTAAAAAACTTAAAAAAAAAAACTTAAAAAAAAAAAAGAAATGCCAACTCAAACCAGGAGGCATCACTACACACCCATTAGAACAGCTGGAATTCTCCACTAACGGAGAACCTGACCCGCTGTGGTGCGTGTGTAAAACACCTGCCGCTCTCAGACACTGCGAGTGGGAAAGGAAAGCAGTGCAACCGCTTTGGGAAACACTTCAAATTTTCCTTTAAAAGTTAAGCACGGGGGCACCCCAGCTGGTTAAGCGTCTGCCTTCGGCTCAGGTCATGATCCCAGGGTCCCCAGATCGAGCCCCACATCGGGCTCCCTGCTTGGCAGGGAGTCTGCTTCACCCTCGGCCTCTCTCTCACTCCCTCAAGTAAATAAGTAAAACCTTTAAAAACAAATAAATAGGGATCCCCGGGTGGCTCAGCAGTTGAGTGTCTGCCTCCGGCCCAGGGCCTGATCTTGGAGACCCAGGATCGAGTCCCACATCGGGCTCCCTGCATGGAGCTTGCATCTCCCTCTGCCTGTGTCTCAGCCTTTCTCTCTCTCTCTCTCTCTCTCTCTCTCTCTCTCTCTCTCTGTCTCATGAATAAATAAATAAAATCTTTTAAAAACAAACAAATAAAAGCTAAGCATACACCTGCCATAGGATCCAGCTATTTCACTCCCGGGTATTTACCAAGAGAAATAGAAAATGTGACTCGGTGGAGAATTGTTCACAAATATCTGTAGCAGGTGGGGAAACCTGTGCACCTGTTGTGTGAAGCCGCTCAGTTTGGGCTGGTTCGTTACACAGCCAAGCAGACTGACACGGGGGCTGCTTTCCCAGCCGGGGCCCAGGTGTGGGGAGGGGTGGGAGTGAGCCTGGGGAGCGGGGAGGAGCAGGCACAGGGCAAAGGGAGAGGTGACAGTGGCTGGAGCAGAAGGCAGGGGTGTGCGCGCGGCCAGGCCCAGCAGGACTGACGGGCCACAGGGCCGCCAGCAGGTAGAGCACCGTCGGAGGGCCCGGCACCCACAGCCCCCTCATCTCCTCCGGGCTGGTTCCATCAGGAGCTGGAGCTCAGGGCCCAGGCCACCAGGGCCGCTTCATCTCCCTGTGCCTCAGTCTCCTCGTCCTTGCGGTGAGGATGCGCCTCAAAGTGCTCACCCCCACCAACTCCTGCTGCCTGAGGCTGGGAGGAGACCCCGGGAGGAGGAAGACCCCAGCCAGCCCCCCAGCCCTGTAGAGGCCTCCAGCTATGCTCCGGGGCCTTCCAGGGCCCCAACCTCACCACCCCCCAAGGGCTGGGGTTCTTGGATAAGCAAGTCTACGGGCAGAGACACCACTGGGGGGAGGGGGGAGTCGTGTCCGCTGTCTACAGGGGAGGCTTCCTCTAGCCCAGAGCCACTGGAGCCCCAAATCCCATTGTGTGTCTGTGGTGCCCGCAGATGCCCGGCCAGCCAGCGCTTCAACCCCACAGGCCTCTGGTGAGCGCCCCCTGCCCACCGGGGTCCGAGGCTCGAACAATTCTGTGCACAAGCCCCCCGAAGAGACGGCGATTTCAGCAGGCTCAGGCACCCGGGGGCTGCCGAGGAAGCTTTGCAAGCACCCGGCCAAGTGCTTGCATCGCCCTGAACCGCGGACGGGGGACACCGGGACATCAGGTGCCGCCGGCGCAGGCCGACAGTCCCTGCGCACGATCGCGCAGCGGGCGCCACGTCCGGCTGCGCCACCTGAGGCCCCTGACAAACCCCACAAGCCTCGGGTGCCTCATCTGTGAAATGGGAAGAGCAACGGTCACTTCAAAAATAATGACCGTGAACTCGCGGCCCTCTCTGTCCTAGCATCGTGGGTCGTGGTCAGGTGCGCCCAGCTGGCCACGGGCCCCTGCACAGGTGCGGGGAGGGAGGCGGGAGGCGGGCGCAGGTCCGGGGCGCCAGGTGCAGGTGCGCTGCGGAGGCCGGTCCCTGGCGGAGGCCGGTCCCAGGCGGAGGCCGGCCCGCCGCTGCCCCAGTTATCACAGCAGACGCCGCAGCTTCCCGGGCCCCGCCGGGGCGAATGCCTGGCCCGATGGCGCGGAGATAGCGCTGCTGAGTAAATAAATTTGCTGGCGGAGCTGCTGGGCCCGCGGCCTCGAGTTCTCGACACCCGAGCCTCCGCGGACATTCCAGCCGCGAGGCGGGGGAGGCGGGAGCAGGGGCGGGGACGGGGGGGGGGCCGGGCGCATCCCCCACCCGGGGCTCCGGGCCCCCGCCGCCGGCCTGGGGCCCCCGGGGCCAGGGCTCAGTCCTGCGCAGGGGGGACGGGGGAGCCGTTGGAGCCCCCGGAAGGAGCCTCTCCGCTCAGTCCCCGCACCCCGTCGCGCCGCGCCTCCCTCCCCGGGCCCCTCTCCGTCCCAGCCCGCCCCCCACTCCCCACCCCGGCCCGGCCAGGCCCCTGCCCTCACCCTCGCCCGCTTCGGCGTGGCCGGAGGGGCGGACAGTCCCCAGGGGAGGGACGGGGCGTGGGGGACCCGGGGGGAATGCGCCCCAACTGGCCTGCGCGGGGCACCTCGCCGCCCCTCCCCCGCCCCTCCCGCAGGGCGCGGCCGGCGTTGCCGGGACTCCCACAGCATCCTCCGGTGTGCCCGGTCCCGGAGCGGGGGTCCCCGGGAGGAGCCGCCGCCGGCCGTGGCGCGGGGACCCCGGGAGCGCTCACCTGCGTCCATGGCGCACGCCTCCCGCCGCCGTCGGGCCGGGCTCGCCTGGGGCCGCGGGCTCGGCTTTCCCGGACGCGGCTGCGCGGCGGGTTAATGATTGACCGCCCGGGGCCACCTGCGGCCGGCGCGCAGCGGGGAGGCGGGGAGGGGCCGGGGGACCCCGCGCGGGGGGGGCCGGGACCCAGGGCGCCCGGGGACCGCGGCTGCCCAGCCCGCCTGCCCGTTTCCCGCCGCCAGAAATGCCAGAGAGAAGGGTTTCGCGGGCCACGTCCTGAGTTTGAAACCGCGAGTGTGCGTGTCCGCGGCCGGCGGCCGCCACCGCCCGGGGTCCGTGGCGCACGAGGAAGGCTCCGCCCGCGGCCCACGCGCTTCGCGGCTTCCCGCTGAGCCTCCGGGAGGAAGGGCCCGCGGAGGTGGGTCGGGCAGGAAGCCTGGGGGGTGCCCGCCACGGGGGTGCATCCTTCGAAGGGGATTTAAAGACCGTGAAAGTGACTAGCAGTTGCCCTGCTTTTCATCACGACTGGCATTCCCAAGGCCATCAAATATATTCAAGATTTTTTTTTTTCAGGATTTTAATAAATTTGCGTTAGGGGCACCTGGGTGGCTCTGGTTGAGCGGCTGCCTTCAGCTCAGGTCGTGATCCCGGGGTCCTGGAATCGAGTCCGCATGGGGCTCCCTGCATGGAGCCTGCTTCTCCCTCTGCCTGTGTCTCTGCCTCTCTCTCTGTCTCATGAGTAAATAAACTAAATCTTAAAAAAAAAAAAAAAAAAAAAAGGTCTTCGTTTTTATTGTGCTAAAAGGTAATGGACAAGCTAAGGCAAAAAATTTAAAAAAAAAGTAGCAATGTGCCAAATGATTCTAGCACATTAAAAAAAAAAAAAACACTTTGTTTGACAGAGGGAGAGCACACAAGGGGAAGGGCAGAGGGAGGGGGAGAAGAAGGGGCCCTGCTGAGCAGGGAGCCCCGTGCGGGCTGATCCCAGGACCCTGAGGGGAATAGAAAATCACCATGAGAACAGCCCAGTGATCATTGCCACAGGCCAGACCCACCAACAGATGCTAAGCTGAGCAGGTGAAAGTTGTTTAAGCAGAAACTCTATCTGGATGGTCTCGAAGTGCCTCCTTCAGAATACTTTCCAGTACAAAGAAGGACAGTAAGTTTACAGTGGAAACCCTAGCAGATGTCCCTGTAGCCAGGGGATGGAGATTAGCATCACTAGTGACACCTGAGGCCCTCACGTGCCCCGGTGTGAGGCCTGCTCAGCGGAGGTTCCCTCCCAAGGACACAAACTCCATCACACCAAGAGAAAGGCTCAGGGGCACCCGGCTGGCTCAGTCGGTGGTGTGTGACTCCTGATCTTGGGTTATGGGTTCGAGCCCCACGTCGGGTGTAGAGATGACTTAATTTTTTTTTTAATCTCTTAAGAAAACCTCAGACAAATCCATCAGAGGGGCATTCTACAAAGCATTTTCACGTCTTCACTTTCTTTGCACAGCAAGAATTTCCATTTCGTCTTTTTTGGCAGATTGTATTTTTATTTAAGATTTTATTTGAGAGAGAGAGAGAGAGAGAACACAAGCAGAGGGAGGGACAGAGGCAGAGGGAGAAGCAGACCCCCCACTGAGCAGGAGGCAGACACTTCACCGACTGAGCCACCCAGGCGCCCCTGTACATTTTAAGTAATCTCTATACTCAACATGGGGCTCGAACTCACAAACCTGAGATCAAGAGTCACATACTCTACCAACTGAACCAGCCAGGTGCTCCCCACCCCCCGTGCCACCCATTTGGTTCTTTTAAGTCTACAGTTTTTTCCTATATTTTTTTCTGTTGTTACATTAGTCCACGTGCTTCCTCTTCCAGTGGTTTTTAAACTTTTCACTTGAAAGTAATTTCAGGGATCCCTGGGTGGCGCAGCGGTTTGGCGCCTGCCTTTGGCCCAGGGCGCGATCCTGGAGACCCGGGATCGAATCCCACATCAGGCTCCCGGTGCATGGAGCCTGCTTCTCCCTCTGCCTCTCTCTCTCTCTGTGACTATCATAAATAAATAAAAATAAAAAAAAAAAAGAAAGTAATTTCAGACTCAGGGAAAAGTTGCATGGGTGACACACATGGCGGGTAAGGCTTTCCTGGCACATTTTCCCAGCATGGAATCCACTCCAGGACTGGGCGCTGCATTTAGTTGCTATGCCTTCACTTTTCTAGACCTCTTTTAAAAATCTTTCCAGGGCAGCGCCAGTGGTGCAGTGGTTTAGTGCTGCCTGCAGCCCGGGGTGTGATCCTGGGGAACCAGGATCAAGTCCCACATCAGGCTCCCTGCATGGAGCCTGCTTCTCCCTCTGCCTGTGTCTCAGCCTCTCTCTCTCTCTGTGTCTCTCATGAATAAATAAATAAAATCTTTAAAAAAATAAATAAATAAATAAAAATCTTTCCAAATCGGTGTGCTGTCACTAGTTCCTCAGACATGACGGGGCCCCTCTGCCACATCAGGGGACTCTTCCGTGTGTGGCAGGTACCCCCAGAGCCTTTGTCACCGTGTGAGTTAGCCTGTATCTTCTCAAGGCGCCCTGGGACGTGAGACAGTTCTGCATCGGCCTCCATGGATCCTCACCAAAGTCACCGCCATGGACCGTTTTACAGTAGCGTCTCCTCTGGGGCTTCTGCTCCACATGCGTGGCCATGTGCAATGCACCCCCAGAGTTCCACTTTCTTAGGGGTGACTCTACCCAGAGCCACGGGTATTGTGGTTGGCTCACGTTCACCAAAGGGCAGTCTCTTTCAGGCTCCAGCTGTATGCAGAGAGCAAGTGGCTTTGACTCCCACCCCCAAAGCATAGTCTGGGCCTGGTCCCCCCACGGGCTGCTTGGCTCCAACCCCTGCTTACAAGGACCTTCCTCATTCAAGGGCCTGGATGTCATATTTCCCTGTCTTAGAACAGAGATTATGCACTTCTCAGTGTTGGGAGGGTGCATGGGTGCGGTGTGTTGACTTTCTATACCTACTAGCTCGGCAATCTTGACTGGAAGCCTTGGGCCAGCCATGTGATGATGTCTCTGTGCCTCAGTTTCCCCATCAGGAAAATGCAATAATAATAGTAGCCATATCATAGGGCTGTTGTAAGGCTTTACGATTGTGTAAAAATCACGATTACATGATTGTGTAAGATATGGAACCAAACCTTGTTTATCATCTCACTGTCTATCCACAGCCCTGGGGGACCAGGGGATCAGCGCTGGAATATGAAACCACTGCCTTCCCCGGGCAAGGGGTGATTTCAGTGTGTGTGTGTGTGTGTGTGTGTGTGTGCATGCACACACACACATTTTCTGCAATGAGCATGGGTTACTTCTAAGATTAGGGAGATGGAGTAAATGCTTCTTCACACATGGGCTCCTGGGGCGCCTGGGTGCTCAGTCAGTTAAGTGGCCCTGATGGTTATTTTGGTTCAGGTCTCAATCTCAAGGTCCTGGGAACAAGCTCCGCTAACAGGAAGTCTACTTGAGGATTCTCTCTCTCTCTCCCTCTGCTCCTCCCCCCCCCCCCCCCGCTTGTGCGTGTGCTCTCTCGCTCTTTCTCAAATAAATAAATCTTTTAAAAAATAAAAACATGGGAACCTGGGTGGCTCAGTCAGTTAAGTGTCTGCCTTCAGCTCAGGTCATGTTCCCGGGGTCCTGGGATGGGGCCCCATGAGGGGCTCCCTGCTCAGCGGGACTCTGCTTCTCCCTCTGCCCCTCCTCCTGCTTGTGCACATGCTCTCTCTCAAATTAAAAAAAAAATTTTTTTACCAAAAAACTGACACCTGGTCAGCTCTGTAAGTGTTGAGTACCAGCCTGTGTTCAATAAAAGCTTAGAGGAATGCCTGGGTGGCTCAGCGGTTGAGCATCTGCCTTTGGCTCAGGTCATGATCCCCGGGATCCTGGAATCAAGTGCTACATTGGGCTCCTGGTGAGGCACCTGCTTCTCCCTCTGCCTGTGTCTCTGCCTCTCTCTCTGTGTCTCTCATGAATAAATAAATAAAATCTTTTAAAAAATAAATAAAACAAAATAAATAAATAAATAAATAAATAAATAAATAAATAAATAAAAGCTTAAAGATCTACTTGGAATGAATGGACATTTTTGCAGGTGATTGGGCTGGCAAAGTGGGTGGGGAAGGAAGGCAGCCTTGGAGGGCAGGGGGAGGGCGAGGAGGAGGACAGGGGCAGAGAATGCCAGAGGGTTCCTTTTACCAGTCCTGCCTCATTTGCTTCTGAGAAACCCAAAGGTTGCTCAACCCTGTGCCCAATCCAGCGACAACAAACATTTACTGTGGGGAGGGGAGGCTCAGCCCAGCGAGCCAGCCGGGGCCTGCCCTCGTGGGGCTTCTGCTCTGCAGACCAGCATCAAGCAATTGCAGAATCCACAGCTTACCTGCAGCTGTGTCGGGAGGGCCCCCCCCCTTCCAGGAGAAATGCCCAGGCCTCTGAGGACCTAGACGGGCCCCGCTTCGTCCAGCTGGGGAGGGCTGCTGGGAGGAGTTAGCCCTCCAAGGGGAAGGATGCGACAGTGGGGAGGAAGGGTCCAGGCCTGAGGCTTGGGGGCAGTCGGTGAGAGTCAGAGAAGCAGTGGTTGGGGACTGGCCGGCTTGCGGGTGAAAGACGCGCTGGCTTTGTGGTCTCCGAGCACCAGTTAGCCTTGGAGGGCAGTCTCCCCGGGCCTATAAGGCCCCCGAGGCCAGAGCATCAAGAATACCAAGAAAATACGAAAATATAGTTAATGTAATTGGCCCTGTGAGGAATGGATGCCAAAGAGACGAATACAGAATGGAAGAACACGCAGACCAGGCTCCGCCTCAGGGCCGGGTCCACAGCAAGCCCTTGGTGTGCTTTCGGCATAAAAGCAGCTTATCAGGGGCGCCCGGGTGGCTCCGTCACTTAAGTGTCTGCTTCTGGCTTAGGTCGTGATCCCGGGATCCTGGGATCAAATCCTACATTGGGCTCCCCACTCAGCGGGGAGCCTGGGTCTCCCTCTGCCTCACCCTGCTCGTGTTCTCTCTCCCTCATTCACTCTCCCTCTCAAATTAAAAAAAAAAAAAAGATTTTATTTATTTATTCATGAGAGACACAGAGAGAGAGAGAGGGAGAAGCAGGTTTCTCGCAGGGAGCCCGATGCAGGACTTGATCCCTCGACTGGGATCACGACCTGAGCTGAAGGCAAGATGCTCAACCACTGAGCCACACAGGCATCTCTCAAATAAAATCTTTTTTTTTTTTAAGATTTTATTTATTTATTCATGACACACAGAGAGAGAGGCAGAGACACAGGCAGAGGGAGAAGCGGGCTCCATGCCGGGAGCCTGACATGGGACTCGATTCCGGGACTCCAGGATCCTGCCCTGGGCCAAAGGCAGGCGCCAAACCACTGAGCCACCCAGGGATCCCGGGTTCTCCCTGTTTTACGCTCCTGCGTGATTTCCTCTCATGCCCCCTCATCCTCTTGTCTGTCCAGGTCACAGACTCAGGAGGTCCCAGTCCCCTTGCACCCCTGCCCCCTGATCAGCAGACGCTGCCGTAGCCCCTCCTGAGATGGGTTAGTGCCTCTGAAGTTACATCAACAGCGACGTCGCCTGGTGTCTGCACTTACTGTGATCTCTCGATTTCATGCTTCATCAAATATTCAGGAGGGCTCCCAGGGCACTAGGAGCTGCATCTACAGTCTTGGTGCTTTGGGGAAATACCCAATTTGAACCCGTCAGCATTGATCCTCTCTGTGCAGGTGCCGCGGGGTCAGGGGTACCCTCTCCTGTACTCCAGGTCTCACAGCCTGGAGTCAGAGGTCATGGTTGTCAGCAGCCCGTGCTGAGGAGGTTCAGGAGGCGACACCTGCTGCAGGGGGTGAGGGAGGCAGCGCCAGGCGGCCGCGCCGTCGGGGAGGACGCGGGGTGGGAGCAGGAGCCCCGCCGCGCTCTCGGGGTGGCCGCCCACCAGGCCGTGAAGTCGGGGAGTTTCCGACTCCGGGCTCAGGGTGCCGACTTGCGGGCCTGGCGCTACCCCTGCCCCGGCCGGGCTCTCCCCTGGGCGGGTCATCCCCGACGCCCCAGGCCCCAGGGGCGCGGACCCAGGGAACTTGGCGGTGTCCGCCTCCGCAGGTGAGCCGGCCTGCCCCGCGCAGGCGCAGCGCCCTCGTCGCCTCGGACTACAACTCCCGCCTTGCCCCGCGCGCTCCCGCCGCCGCGCCGCGCGCCTCCGGGACGTGGAGCCCCGGGCGGGGGGCGGCGGCTGCTTCGGGGAGGCGGCGGGAGTCGGGCCGCCGATGCGGGCGGGCGGAGCCCGGGATGGCTTCGGCTGGAGGCGGCGACTGCGAGGCCGCGGCTCCGGAGGCGGACCGCCCTCACCAGCGGCCCTTCCTGATCGGGGTGAGCGGCGGCACCGCGAGCGGGAAGGTAAGGGGCCGGCGGGGCCGGCGCGACCCCAGACCCTCGGGCCCCCGGGCGGACGGCCCCGCCTCCTCCAGGGCGGGGGCTGCGGGCGGGGGGCTGCGGCCGTGGCGGCGGGCGGCGGGCGGGGGGCGGGGGCGCTGCCCTCGGCCCCCGGCCTCCCCGCGGGCCTCGCCCCTCCGGGCCTCTGCCGGTGCCTCCCGGGCAGCCGCGGGGGCCGGTGGGTCAGGTCGGAGGCCAGCCCCGGGCAGGCGCAGCAGGGCCAGGCGGGAATCCCGTGTGTTCCCAGTCCACCGTGTGCGAGAAGATCATGGAGCTGCTGGGCCAGAACGAAGTGGACCACCGGCAGCGGAAGCTGGTCATCCTGAGTCAAGACAGGTTCTACAAGGTCCTGACCCCAGAACAGAAGGCCAAGGCGTTGAAGGGACAGTACAATTTCGACCACCCAGGTGCAGCAGAGGACCCTGAGGGGAGTGAGGGAGGGGGAGAGACCAAGGGGTTGGCGGGGGATGCAGAGAGACCCCAGCGGTGCCCTGAGGTTTCTGAGGTGGCCTGAGTTGGAGCTGGAGCAGGCTGTGCATTAGGTCAGAAAGAACTTTGCCTGGTTCTCTGCGCCCTGAGTGGCCCGGCGGGAGCTGCTGGCTCCCGCAGTCGGAGCCAGTCAGGAAGTCTTTGCTGTTGGAGGGGCCGTGGGGACCCCTGCTCTGCCGTGAAGTCACGGAGAAAGTCCCCCACCTTCCTGCTGTTTGGGGTCCTTTGTATACAGCAGGGCATTTCCCCACCTGCCCCCGGGGCAGAGTCCTTGAGAGGGGAGCTGGGCAGGCAGTGGGTAAACAAGAGGACCAGGTCTGGTCTGGCCCGATCAGGGGGCAGGTGCAAATGGGGCAGATAGATGAGGGGAAAGAGCCAGCCTGTCCTTGCCTGGCACTGCGAGAAGATTCCACCCTGTGGAATGAGGCTCCCATCCTCACTTCTTTCTCGGGGGACATGGTGGGGGAAAGGCCTGAGGAGCACCAGTCGGTGGTTAGTTCCCAGAAATAGAAGCAGGTGCCTAACCCACCTACCTCCCAGTGCAGGCCGAGCACGAAATGCCCAGTTCCAAACTTCTGTGTAGGATAGCAGCCCGGGTGGGTGGCCCCGCGAATGTGAACGGGGGTGGGGGTGGGGGATGGAGGGACTCTCAAGTCCACATGTTCCCGAGGGTCGCTGGGCTGCCTGACCCAGACGCAGAGGAAGTTCGCTCCCGTCCCCATCACAAGGACACCTGGATAGTCTCGCCTCTGGTTCCATTCCTGCAGATGCCTTTGATAATGACTTGATGCACAGGACTCTGAAGAACATCGTGGAGGGCAAAACAGTCGAGGTCCCAACCTACGATTTTGTGACCCATTCAAGGTGAGCACAGTGACTCCTGGGAGAGGGGCCGTGCAGCAGCCTTGCCCTGGTGGTTTCTGTGCACAGCCCTCCCCTGTGCTGTGACCTGTCCCCCTCCGCAGTCAGCACCCTGGGGTGGGGGTGGGGGACTAGAGCGATGGCACCTGGGCCCCCACCTTCCGCATGTCCTGCAGCGGCACCCGTGTCCTGGTCTCGCCTCCCAGGTTAGCGGAGACCACAGTGGTGTACCCTGCAGATGTGGTCCTGTTCGAGGGCATCTTGGTGTTCTACAGCCAGGAGGTCCGGGACATGTTTCACCTGCGCCTCTTCGTGGACACGGACTCCGACGTCAGGCTGTCGAGAAGAGGTAGGGTGGCTGTGGGGGCCCCCCGTGCCCCTGGACAAGGCCAGCCGCAAGCCCTGACTGCCTCCCTCCTGCCTCAGTTCTCCGGGATGTGCACCGCGGGAGGGACCTGGAGCAGATCCTGACCCAGTACACCACCTTCGTCAAGCCAGCCTTCGAAGAGTTCTGCCTGCCGGTACCCCTCTCGCTTACTTGGGGAGCTTCCTTTTCTCACTTTTCAAGAGGACTCTCGGCGCCCTGTCCTGTGAGCGCTGAATTACGGGTGAACAGGGTCTGATTTATAAGCAGAGAAGTTCGCTTGTGACACCCCGTCGCAGGGCCTGGGCTCGGCTCTGGGGGCGTTGTCTGTAGGTCTCCCTTCCTCCGCACCCTTGCGTCCATGCAGCTCACCTTCCTGCTGCAGGCCTTGCCCAGGGTCACCCTGAGGACCTTCTGCTCCCAGCCCGCCTGCTTCCCTGCTCCCTAGGGCACCTCTGCCCGGTGGGGCTCTTTGCGCTCTGCATGCCCCCTCAGGATGGGGCAGAGCCCAAGCGCGTGGGGGGTTGGGTCCATTCACGGCCCATGGGCACATCCCTGGCATGTCGTGGGCACTTGCTGACGTCACCCACGCTGCATGTGTCTACAGGCTGCTCTGGGCTGGCACCCGGGGTCCTGTAGCCACCTCTTTCCCTCCTGCTTTCCAGCTCTTGCTAAATAATCTAGAACTTACAGGAAGCCAGAAAGGGAAGCTTAACTTTTTTTTTTTTAAGATTTTATTTATTTATTCATGAGAGACATAGAGAAAGGCAGAGACACAGGGGGAGGGAGAGGCAGGCTCCCTGCGGGGAGCCCAATGCAGGACTCGATCCCAGGACCCGGGATCACGCCCTGTGCCAAAGGCAGACGCTCAACCACTGAGCCACCCAGGTGTCCCAACGTTTTGCTTCTTAAAAGTAAAATACAGCACAAGGGAAGCAGAAGCAGCTTCCTGCCTCAGTCGAGGACAGCAGTGCTGTCTGCCTGCTGTTGGTAGAGAACGTTTGTTATTTTACATTCGTGTTCTCTGAAGCATCTAGAAAATGATGGGAAAAGTACGTTGATAATCGTACTGTTAGTCGCAGAAAGACATTTGGCAGAGCAAGTAGTTTAGAGTCAAACTCTGGACAACCCAGTCCGACCTGGTGACCCTGGGTGACCCTGGGTGTGGGCTGGGCCCCAGCACCATCCTCACACTTCCCACACACCGAGTCCAGCCAGGGTGACGGTGTCCCTCCCTCACCCCTACAGCCCTTCTCCCGCCCTGGCCAACCCCACCAGAGCCAGCCCTGGCCCTCTTGTGCCCATGTCTTCTGTGGGTCCCTGCTGCCCGCAGACACAGCTGCCCTGGGATTGGGTCCCCACCTGCCTGTGTGGCTCAGGGCTTTCTCGATCCCGGTCCACACACCCGCCACACTCCGCTCAGACCGCTTCCTTTTCCTCTCCCTTGGCTTTGCCTGATTGAGGTGTGTCCGCCTCAGTAGCATCCCTTTGGAGTCCCCTTGGTGGCCCATTCTTCCTGGTATCTCTCCCTGCCCTTACCTAGTAGAGCACCTGCCGGGGAGCAGGTGTGAGCGCGGGCCAGGTACCACAGATGGCCTGGCTCTGCTGTCCAGGGCGTTTGCTGCTGCCTGAGCTGCTCACTGCTCCAGGCTTCTTGCAGGAAGGTTCCTAGTGCAGAGGAAGGAGGTCACGTGTTGCAAGAGGATGCCACACGTCACTTGGCTCAGTGAATCGTTAACGCAGAGAACTGTTACTGGTGGGGGGAGGGGGGGGGTGCCAGAAAAGCACAAGCCGGGAGCATTTCGGAGATGCCAGGAGAAAAACACGTCTTTTCTGGCTGCCCCAGCTTCTCCTCCTGCCTCACCCCTGCCTCCCGCCACCCCCCCCCCCACCCGTCTGCCACCCCTCCCTCCAGTGAGTCTAGCATCCCAGAGCCAGAAGGCCCTGAGGGGACAGATCCTCACAGGATCCTTTTTGCCTTGCAGACCAAGAAGTATGCGGATGTGATCATCCCTCGGGGGGTCGACAACATGGGTAAGAATCAAGCCTAAGAGCTGCCCCGACTCCTCAATCAGCTCCCCAGAGCCCCGAAGCAGACCTTGCCCTGTGCCAGCAGTTACGCTGAGGTGATGAGGGTCGCCTATCTGCAGACGTTTATGGCACAGGTTTAAAGAATACCTAAAAAATAGATTTTTAAATTGCACATTGTACACTTTTAACTGACCTCCTCTTGTTTGTCAGCTACATTTCAGTAAACCTGGAAACAGATATTTATGTTGACAGGGACTCACTTGTGAGCAGAAAGTATTTTACCCAGGCTCTTGGTTGACAGAAAGCCTCACAGACCAGGTCAGGAACGTCGTGCTCCTTCCCTGACACGAGTTTTTCTGTGTGCCAAGACTTGGCGCCCTGGGGAAGCCTCCCAGGGGGGCCTGTGCCCCCGGCCCTGAGCACCGTGGGAAGGTGCAGCCTGGTGAGCCTGGCCTGGAGGGCCCAACGGGGAGCGGATGTGGCTAAGCGTGCTTGTCTTTGCTACAGTGGCCATCAACCTGATCGTGCAGCACATCCAGGACATCCTGAGTGGCGACATCTGCAAGTGGCACCGAGGGTCCAATGGGCGGAGCTACAAGAGGACCTTCCCTGAGCCCGGAGACCGCCCTGGGGTGCTGACCTCTGGCAAGCGATCGCACTTGGAGTCCAGCAGCAGACCCCACTGAGGAACCCCGATAGACCATGCTCAGGGTCTGGCCCACCCGCCCCATAGACGCTGCCGCTGCTTCTTCTCGGCGTCATACGGTACAGACAGGGTGGTGCGAGGATCACAGGGTCCTCCCTGATGCGGGCAGACCTCCCGTTCCTCATGCTTGGCGGGATGTTGGCAGGCCCCCCGTTTTCACCTGCTTCCTCACGTTAAGGCGGTTAAAAGTCTGAGTTACTGGGAAATGCCACAGAATGTGTGCTGAGCCTGTCACGCCTCTTGGGGACATGGGGCACAAGCCTGCACACTGTGGCTGTCCTGGCGTGTGTGACACCATCCCAGAGCAAGAGAGATTCTAGCATGATCTGGTTCCCACACGTGACTGAAGCAGAGGTTTGAAGAGAGAGTACGTCATGTCTCCCTCCCCCCTTGTTACACGTGCGAATGTTTCGTTATTTACCGTGTTAGTTGTGACCTAGTAACCGAGTTTCGTGCCCCACCAGCGGGTGTGATCCAGTGTGGCACACACTGACGGAAGGAGCTACAGGAGCTTTCCTTCCTCCCGGGCTGTGCGCCAAGGCAGGAGCCAAGGAAGGAGCCCCGGGAAACAAGCTCTCCTTAACCAGCATCAGACGCGGGAGGCAGCACCTGTTCCCTCAAGCAGGGCGGGACGCAGGCTGCTGGGTGCCGTGTCCACACACAGGCCTCCTCAGGCGTCCGGGGCTGGGGGGGCTGTGTGGACAGGGCTTCGCTGGGGTAGCCTGGGCCCATCCGGGGCATGCCGTCCAAAGCCAGCTGGCCTCCTTGCACACGCCAAGTCCATAGCTGCACGAACGGTGCCTGCGGTCTGCGTTGTCCTGGTTTGTCTCCCTCCCAGACGGCACTGTATGAAAGTGACACTTTCCTGTTGCCCCCCGGCCAACCTGCATGGGCGATCCTGGTTTCCTTCTATCGAGTACTAAGTGTAGTTACACAGATAGGACCTCAGTTGAGTTTGGCCGAGCTCTGTGCCCTCTTGGAGAGCGTATCAATAAATAACATCAAACACCGGTGCCAGTTTGTCCCCTTTTTAATTGTACACAGAAGGCAGAGTCAGGACAAGGGCATGTGAGGGTGACAAGTCCTGCCTGCTGGAAGTGCTGCTGGCTCGTGCGTCCCAGCCGAGTCTCGCAGGGGCAAGGGCCAAGAGTCGGCGGCACTGAGGTGCACCAGGGTCTTTGTGCAGGGATCAGAATCAAAGGCCTGTCACTCGGAGCAGAGACAGCTATGGCTCAGTATTGGGTCCAGTGGGCGCCCAGGGAGGGGACCAGGCCCAACACCAGGACTGGGGCCTCAGCAGCTTCAGCGCTAACTCACCCCACGGCTGCCCGCTGCCTTCCGGTGTCACAAGTCCTATGCTAGCCCTCCATGTGCCCTGGTTCAGGGGGCTCTAGTGGCAGTGGATGCAGGGCGTGTTCTTTACCACCTGGGAAACAGAAACCTGGCTCAAAACTGCCCGCCTATCAGCAGACTGAAGAATAAAACCACCATAGCCCAGCCAGTCCGCCAGGCTTTGGGGCAACTGTCAAAGATGAACACGTTTACGAACGACCACTCTACCTCGCCTGACCCCAGCCCCCACTTTTACCGTTTGTGTCCTGCTAGTGTTTCCGGATCAAGATGTCCCAGCTGTCTTTCCAGCGAAGGGCCTTGAGTTCACTGGGTGAGAGTGACTTGTCTCCGTAGGTCAGTGGGCGCAGCGTGTTGAACACGTGACAGGCACAGGAGTACCAGGCCACAACCAGGGCGCTGAAGAGGCTCCTCAGGAGCTGGGACCTGTGGGTACCAGCAGAGCATGGACACGTGGGGCATGGGACGTGGCTCCTCCTCACCACGATTTGCACACAGCCCCTGCCTTTCCACCCTTCTCACCCCTGCCTGATGTACTGAATGTGACCCTCCCTGTGCATCTTCCAGAATCTCCCATCTGCACTCGGATGCCAGAGTAGCGTCCCTGTACCCAACATGATCATATTGCAGCCCTCCCGAGAGGCTCTGTAACTCCCAGCCCCCCAACATGCTGAGGACACCCCCTTTGGTCCAGCTTCCAGAACTCACTCTGGTTTACAAAGCTTTCTGGTTCAGTTCTACTGCACACCATGCAACCTGGCCAATTCCACTGGCTGTCCCAGAGCCATAAGCACCCTTCCCCATCTCCCACAGCACCCCCTGCTCTCCCAGCCTCCCCAGCCAGCCACACCTTCCTCCCCTGTGCCTCCTCTGTGCCTCCTTTGTGACCTTAAGCCCTTCCACGCCACACCCAAGTCAACACTGAGGACTCCCCTGGAGCTGGTGCCCCTGAGAGGTGTGGCTGTGCAGGCCCTGTACCTGCACAGGTGGTCGCTGACGTGCTGCAAGACCACAGGGAGCAGGAGGATCTGGAAGGTGAGCGCGGGAAGGTAGTGGTAGAGGAAGAGCGTCTTCTCCATCATGAAGAAGGGGAGGTAGTTCACTGCCCAGCCGCCGGCACACAGAGCCCCGGCCAGCACCCAGCGCAGCCAGGAATCTGCGGGAGGAGGCCGCCCTGAGCCAGTGCTGCCGGCCAGGGCCTCCCTGCAAAGTTATCGGCCAGTCCCACTGAGCTGCTTTCCTCATCCTTGAGGGACACTCACTCTCCATTTCCCCCACCTCCCGCCCCTTCCTGTGATGTAAGGACCTCCTGTGGCTTCCTGCAGGGTTCTCACCATCCAGACCCCCTGCACCGTTCCAGCCTCCTGGGGGCCCCAGCTCTGCCAGGATCAGCAGCAAGTGGGGCCGGAGCTGGACTGTGAGGGTCTGTATCTGTGCACCCACCTCACCCACTGAGGCGGGCATCAGCAGGAAGAGTAGGCACGGTGCCACACTGCTCCCGAGGCCTCTGGGGCCCACCCTGCCCTGAGTCTTTATTCCTTTTGTCTCAAGATGGTCTGCAGTGGTTTCTGTTATATAAACCACCGCCACCCGAGTAACTTGGCACCCGCTGGCCCCTCTCTGCCATCCAGCCATTCCAGAGCGTGCAAGTGCTAAGGCTGTGCTCACATCCTGGGGTCACAGCAATCCCTGCCTGGTCCTTGCATTTCCCCGAAGAAGCCTCTAACAGTGTGGGAATGCAACGGCAACATTTTGTCTCTAGGGAGATAAAAATAGATTTAAGCTCCTTCCACAAGGAAACTAGGAGGTCGCCTTAAGGCACAGGCTCCTGCTGAGTGAGGCTGGGCTGTCGCCCATCAAAAGCAAGCTGCACTAACCCTCAGGGATGTCGCAGATACTCCTTCGGCGTCTGAGCAGGTACCAGAAGAAGAGCAGGACGTAGACCACCATGGCGAGGCTGGCCGAAGCCCAGATCACAATGTTTCCAAGCAGGTGGATCTGAGCCTGTGAGGGCAGCGGGAGGCACCATTGGCCACCGGCCACTCAGAGGGACAAACCCTCAACGACGCTCGCCTGCTTGCCAGCCTTCAGCCGAAACATGGGTGCAGGCTGGGCCTCCAGCCCACGGCTGATGGACGTGGCTATTCCCAATGAGACTCCCCCAGGAAAAGTGCTAAGGTCCTCGATTCTGTAAGTGGAAACACAACTGGGAGTAGCTGACATTCTTGCTTTAACAACAGCTGCTCGCAGACGGCTAACCCAGGGCCTAAGGACTCAGCTTCACAGCCAGTGACTGTGACCGTGTCTCCACTACAGGCGATGGGGGTGGGGCAGAGAAAGGGGAGCGTTTTCAGTGTGAACTCATTTGGGGAGTATCTGTGGAGCGCCAAGTGCCAGCTCCAGGCCTGTTCGTTCTGTGGGTGAAGAGGGACAACGCAGATGTGACAAAGCTCTGATGAACTCAGCTGCTAGCGCTCTGCACAAAATTAAAGAGGGATAATTTTAAAAACCACTTTTGTCAGGAAAGGGGGAACAATGTGCTCCCCCAAAGTGGTAAAGCCTGGTTTCCCTCACCACACAGACGTGTCAGGACCTTACTCCTCACATGTGACAGGAGTACTGGCCCCGTGCTGCCCCATCCATTAGGCAGGGCCTGGAGACAGCGAGGGCCAGGGTGGAGGCAGGGCTGTTCTTCATGCCAGGGGAGTCTCCAGCGAGCGCTCAACCTGCAGCCTGCACCAGCGCCCACTTACGCTGGTCCTGGGGTGCAGCCAGTAGGCGATGCTGGTGTCCAGGGTGACCCAGTCCAGCGGCGAGGAGCTGTACTTGTGCTCCGAGTCATCACTCTTTGCCGTAAGCATCCTCCACTGCAAGAAGGCCAGAGGCTGAAGTCGAGTGGCCAGCCGGACATCGTCCTTGCTCAGTCGGAGGGGCTGGGGTGTCCAGTTTCACATTCATCTGGATCATGTAGCCCAGGTGGCAGCTGAGCCCTAGTCCCCAGGCCCCCAACACCCTGACTGCGGGGTAAGGGATTGAACTTGGTGCTGAGGATGCTATTAGATTCAGGACCCCGAGATTCCGATCCTGACCTCTCTAGCGCTCCATCATGTTGACGTTGGTGCACTCTGACCTGACCTGGGGGGTTCCAAACATACTTTGGCCATGTGGCAATGCAACATCGCCTGGTTCCTGACTATTGTGCCCGCAAAGCCACAGGCCCGGGGCCAGCAGAGTGGTGCTGGCCACTAATGGCAGGGGAGAGGAACCCTCCCTGCCCGGCCACGTCCCAGTGTAAAGGCTGACGACGGGAAGGGAGGGGCTCTGCCGAGCACAGTACTCTGTCTGGAGAGGAGCCAGCTCGCCCAGGCAGAGCCATGCTGCCCCGCCTCACCTGCAGCTCCAGGAACCTGGCCATGAAGCTTAGGTTTCTGCTGACGTCCATCTGTGCCGGTGAGTGCAGCTCCAGCTCCCTCTCCTTTTGCTCCTGGCCTAACAGAAAGAGGTGACCCAAAAGAACACAGGAGTGAAAAGTCAGGGGGCTCACAACAGAAGCTGTCAGCCTGGAGCAAAGCCAACTTCCCACTTTTCCAACCGACCCACATGACTCCCTTTGGCTTTCCCCACCACAAGCGCGATGGCACCCATCAAATCCAGATCTTTTCACTGGGAAAGCTCAGCTTGCACTGCCTTCTGGTGGCAAGACCTCAGTGACAGCTTCGCTTGTTTCAGGCTCAGCTCAGCAGAGTGTGGACAGCGTGTCTGGTACCCCCCAGAACCACAGCCCGCGGGGGTGGCATCTCGGTATAGCAGCAGCAACGGCAAGCCCGTGGGCTGGGCCGACTCACTTTTGCCATATCGATGTTCTTCCACATTCCACACCATGCTCTCGTGGTAGCCCCGGGACAGCTTCTCCCCAACGACCTCCAGCTGCTGGAACCCCCAGTCTGGGAGGTGTGCCCCGCTCAGCTGGCAAAACGGGGGGAAACAGGGTATGACGTGGAGGCCCCAGGCCCCAACTCGTCCCCAGCCCAGCCACCCGGTCACTTTGTCCACAGCCAGCGAGGGTGGCAGCCTCCCCTCTGCGGGCCTTGCTGCGTTCCAGATTCAGTTCTGAGCAGTTAAAGAACTCCTGAGTGCAGGAAACGTGGATGTAGGGTCCGCTAAACTGATTTTGTGAGCCCCCAGCCAAGACGGGCAAGCCCAACACGGTGCCCTTTTACCTTTAGGACGGCAGAGGTGTTCACGTGCACCAGGCGGACCTCGGACAAGATGGTCTTCCAAACCTCTGTGTCGGATTCTCGGTTTACAATGTCCTGTAAAAATAGGTCCTGTGGATGAGCCTCTTCTTTCCCCAATTTCCTTATGTATCAAGTGAGGACCAGTCACCAGACGATGCCGCTGCCCAGGTCTGTGGGGCTGAGCTCCGGGGAGCTGACAGGATGGCACCCCTGACCTTGTGCCAGGACACCCACACAGCAAGGTGCTGGTGCGGCCGGGGGTGGGGGCACCACCCTGCCTTCTCTGACAAATGCACAGACAGTCTGGGCAAGGGTCAGAGGTGGTCCCCAAGAGGTGACTTTGGAGGGGACCCCCCGTGGTGAGGGGGCTCTCACTAACACCGTGAGAGCACTTGGCCTTGTCCTAGCTTAACTTCTCACAGCCCTGCGATGATGTGTGAGCACATGTGGCTGTGGGCGAGAACCAGAGGACCCATGGGCTCTGTAGGAGCATGCAGGTGGCCTGGCCACAGGCACACCCTGCGTCAGCCATCCTCCCTCCTTGCTAAGTGAGCCGCAGTTCCTGAAATGTGGGGCTTGTGGGGCTGAAGGTGAGGAGGAGTGAGGAGAGGGAGGAAGGGGGAGAGGGAGGAGGAAGGGGGAGAGAAAAGGAGAGAAAGGAGGGGAAGGAGGGAGGGGGAGGGGAAGGAGAGGAGGGGGAGGAGAGAAAGAGTAGAAGAGGAGTCAGGGGAGGAGGAGGAGGAGGAGGAGTCAGCCACAGACCACAGGATGGCAGAAGGGCAGTGGGTGGGACACTCAGTAGAAGTCCCCGGGGAGAGCTCCCAGGGACCAGGCCTAGGAGCACAGCGCTCCATCCCACGGGGACAGCCAAGGAGACGGGAGAACCAGAAGGGAGGCAGGCGCGTGCAGCACAGAGAAGGTGCCCCCCACCCCCACACACAGTCCAACGGCAGCCTCGCGCCCTGGCTCTGCTGGGGGGCCGCTGAGCACACCGTGCCAGTCATACCGAGAGAACCTGAAGCGGGACAGGGAGGCTGGTGTGGGGTGGGCAGCTGCTGCGGCAGTCGGAGGCTGGAAGGATGGAAGGAGAGAGCCAGCCTCTCGTCGGGGACAGGCCCCAGCGCGTTAGTGTGCTCACTGACCGGAGCTGTGGCTGTGCCCGTCCGTGAACTCACAGTGGCGCCCGGGCCCAGAACAGCACTCTTTCCTCCTGCCGGCTCTCCCAGGACGCCGCGTGCAGGCCTGGAGGGACTCTGGGAGCAGCACGTGCCCCTGGACGCTCGAGGAAAGGCCCTCATAGGCCTGGCTGCCTCAGGAAGTGCAACCCCAAGGAACCACCCTGGCTGGAGCCCCAAGCCGTCCCTGGGGAGACCCTGGGACCAGGGTGCTGGTTCACACCAGGCTTTACAAGAGGGGAGGTGGCCGGGGGCCCTGACCCTGTGGGTTCAGTGAATGAGCCACCAAGTCAGAGGGAACCTTCACCTGGCAGGCCACGAAGGCCATGGGAACACCAACAGGCCGTTCCACAAACTCATCCCTCTCACATAGGAGCTCTCTGCTCCCCACAAAAACATGGAGGACCTTTTTATGGGCTAAAAAATCACTAATTGCACATCTGAATGACAATTATTCTCAACATGGTTTTGAACATCCTGTGTGAGAAAGGATGTGTCCCTGATGGCCGGCATGACGGGCTTCCGGCGGGGACTCACCAGTCTCCAGAGGTTCTGGGAGGGCATGGAGATGTTGTAATCAACGTAGCAGGACACCTCCTGCGAGTGGGGGCTCAGGGGCGCCGCCACGTCGTGCCTGCAAAACCAAACAGTCTCGTGGACGGAGCTCCTCACTCAGTAGGCCTTGGGGGGAAAATCCACTTTTCAGAACTGGAGCCAGCTCAGCCTGACCGAGCACTCGGACCCAAGGGTGCTACCTGATGCCATGCTGATACACGAGACACTGAGACGGCAGCGGCTCCCTGGGAACCGCACCCCAGGGAAGAGGACACGTGATGTGCTGTCCAAGAGACAGGAATCCGCACTAGGTGGGTGTCGCTGTTCCACCACAGAACAACAAACCAGGCTTCAGAGCAGGGTGCCCACTGTCCTGGGAGCATGAGGACTGCGCACCCAGCAGCCCCCTGACACCTGGGCCTTGGAACCATCCGCAGTACTGGGAATGCCGTCGGGGGTAAGGTGCCCTCGGGGTCGGCGACCTCCAACATCCACAAATACCCACCTCCCTCATTCACTTGGCTGTTACACTTTATCCTACTTTGCGCCAAGCACTAGGGAGGAGCTGGAGACCCCATGGTGAGCAAAGACAGTCCTTACGGGCAGGGACCTTCACGCAGGGACAAGACAGTGCCAGGCTATGTGGTGCTACCAATAAAACCAAAGCACCCAGGAAAGGCTTTGAGGGGACATTTCAGCTGACGTGTGACTACAGCAAGTGAGTCAGGAACACTCCTGGCCCACGGGAGCCGCACTCGATCACTTTGGGACAGCAGGGCGGCCGAGGCCCTGGAGTTAAGGTCCCAGATCCCAAGGGACCTGCAGCCCAGGAGAAGTAGGGACGTTATTCTGAGTAGAAGTCACTGGAGAACTTTCGGCCGAGAAACGAGGCCGGGCCTGTAGACTGTGTGTGTTCCCAGGGTGCCGCTGTGGGGTGAGGGGCACAGAGGCACGAAGTCGGGGCACAGGGATCCCTCGTGGACTGGGCCATGGCAGGAGGGCAAGGAAGAAAGAGAGGAACTGGGGTGGTGGCTGGGCAACTGGCTCTTTCCAGGGAGAAGGAAGCCAGAGGCCAGGAGCCTGCTGGTGGCTTTCACAGGAAGTGGGGACTTGGGGCACAATCTGGGAGTCAGGAGGAGCCAGTAGGAGATGACCCAAGAAGCTGGGTGGTGGCCCAGGAATGTCTATATGCAGAGATGGCTCAGGTCAGGTAAGGGCCAAGAACCTACAATGAAAGACCCTTCCTGACCCTAATTAGCCAGGATCGAAATCCTTCTTGAATTCACATACACGGTAAGGGATTCAACCTTATGGAAGCACCTGCACTTCCTTTTGTGTGAGCAGCACTCCCGTGCTCCCCCTTGTCTATCAAAGCTTCCCCCACTGGGCTTCCCACTGCGGGGTGGACCCCTCCATGGGAGCTCCCAGGCTACCCCGCTAAGGCTCCATTTCCGGCCTACTCGCCCTGTGCTGCCCTCACTGGGGGGCCCTCCAGACCCTGAGCACCCATCAATCGCAGGCCACAGTGCAGGTCTGCCCCAAGGCAGCAAGAACAACCGTGGGGCCTGCAGCAGGGGGTGGGCTGTGCTCTGGACAGAGAACCCCAGGGGAGCACCCAAGCGAGGGAAGAGGGCGAGGGCAGGCACTCACGTGTTGAGGAAGCGGGTGGTCATACCGTGCACCAGCTGCACCACGTCCCCGTGCCGCACGGGCCTCGGGGGGTTGTTCACCACCAGCTGGTGCCTGCGGAGACAGAGGCCGGCAGGCTGGCACGCATGCCACACAACATAACGACACCCGCATTCTCCCATCAGGGCCAATCTGGCCCACTCAACCGGTGCCTTATGCGAGATCAATTCACGTAAAAACAAAACACACACGTTTCCTAAACTCCTTTCTGAAACCCAAGGTCTCTTTCCAAGCTTCCGAAAGGGACTCCTGTGCGCCATCACCACATTATGGTTGCTGTGTGTCTACAGACGGCACAGTGACAAGCACAGCCGTGCCCCCGAGAAATCCTTCTAACACGTGGACTCTTTTGTCCACACAAGTGTACTGTGGGCCCCTCAGGGTGGTGCCAACATGGTCAAACAGCCAGACACAGCCCGCCACTCTCGTGTTACTGCAGGAAGTGGCAAATGCGACAGACAAGACAGCGTGCTCATCAGCCATCCTGGCTGTACTGCGATGGACGCAGGAGCCACGACGGGGAGGAGGGCGGCCAAGGCAGCCTCCTAGAGGAGGGGACCATCAGGTTTTAAGGAGTCGGCTGGGCAGGACTGTTCCAGCCTGAGGGGCAGCAGAAACGCGGGGCAGGGGGAGCACTGTAAGCATGGGCCAGGTGCAGAGCAGGAAGGAGGCTGGGAGCTGCAGGCCACCACCGGGGGTCTGGATGACCCTGGAGGGGCAATGGAAGCTAGGAAGGACCATGACCTGCCACAAGTGACATTTTAAAAGACCACATGGGGCCGCAAAGCTGGAGTGGGAGGAGAGAGTTGGGGAGGCGGCAGGTGGTAGAGACGGAGGCCAGGATGGTTCGAGATCTCCTCTGCAGGTGGAGTCCAGAGACCAGGGAGTCTTCCATCTGAGGCCTCAGCAAGGGAATGCCTGGGGACGGGGGGGAAGCACGGGAGCGCTGGCAGAGGAGAGTCTGTCTGGGATGTGCCTGGGGAGTACCCAGGGGAGATACTGGGTGGGCAGTTCACTGAGGAAGCATCCAACCCCTTGACCATGGGCTCATCAGCGCAGAGCTGCTCTCGAAGCCTCCAGGGAGGAAGCGTACAGGGAGAGGGGGCCACGAGGTGAGCCCCACTCTGGAGACCCAGGACCTGCACGCACCTCCCGGGATCCTTCACGATCCACCAGTTGTTGACGTCTTTGAAGGGGTAACAAGTCACCTGCTGCTGGTGCGAGCTGCCTCGGCCGTTCTCGTATCTGTGTGAAGGAATCAACACAACACTGCGTCTGGTGTGCACAGCAATCAGCCTTTCTCTCGAGGTTCCTGCTAATACCACCCGGCAAAGTGTCCGGGTCAAAACAGGGATGGGCACGAAGCGTGGGTCTAGGAAAGACTGGACAACGGGAACCTAAGCAGTGCTCCAGGCAGGACAACGTGCTCAGCATGCAAGTCACAGAGCAGATGAGTGACAGCCTGGGCCCTCTGCTCCCTTAAGATGCTCTATTTCATACACAGAAATGACAAGATTCGTTGGTAATCAGAATCTGAGAGCTCAGTGCCTGTCTCAGAAATTTACAAAGAAAACTGGTAACAGCAAAAATACAAAAAAAAAAAAAGCAAACGCGTTATGATCTTCTATTTACAACGGCCACTTTCCTTACATCATGGGGTAGGTGCTCTGGTGGGAATGAAGCCAGCAGGGCACAGGTTTGCCAAAGACATTCTTCAGAGTGACCTGGGAACCGTAGGCCACCTCCAGGGGCTGACCCTGCGTGATCCGGGCTAGTCCTCCCTAAGATAAAAGCAAAAGGTGGCAAGTGAGAGCCTCTCCAACAGGCACACCTCCATGGGTGGGGGGGGGCGTATTCAGGGTGGTGGCAGTCATTATTATGTCACATTATGACAACGCAGGATCTACTCTGCTCAGGTTACGTTATTGTAATCAGAACACAGCTGCTGTGGACTGGATGCTGCCTCCAGGGCCAGGCATCCCCCACCCTTCCACACACACCCTCAGTTGCTTGGGCATCTTTGGAGAAAGAGCAACCCTGTAAAGGTGAGACTCTCAAATAACTCTTTTTTTAAAAATGGGGCACCTGGGTGACTCAGTCCGTTAAGTGTCCAACTCTTGGTTTCGGCTCAGGTCATGGTCTCAGGGTGGCAGGATTAAGCCCCATACCATAGTGGGCTCCACACTCAGCAGGCAGCCTGCTGGAGACTCTCTCTCTCTCTGCCCTGCCCCCTGCTCATCCATGTTTATTTATCCTAAATAAATAAATCTTTAAGGAAAAAAAAAAAGGTGAGGAAACTAGCATTGGGATGAGCTAAGAAATTTGCCCAACATGGACACCTAGCTGTCAGCAGAGCCAGCACTCAGGAGCGCGTCCATCTGCTCTCCTGTCCTCACCACCCCAATCGGTACGTTTCACTATCTCTGCAAAAGTCAGTAGGAGCGAACGCCAGAGTCTGGCTTGTCCTGTGAAGCATGTGCACCTGTCCCGAGGCTGCAGGACTTCATGATGTCCAGAGGGGGTCACACTGAAGAGCTGACCCCCTCGTCTATTTCCATACCATCAGCACACACAGAATTAGCTTAGAAAAATACTAGTGGATTCTTCACATCTTGATTTGGTTTTCCTGCGAACCCTTGATGATGTTTACGTAAGAAAAATCTGAGTCTAGGGGCACCTGGGTGGCTTAGTCAGTTATGCACCTGCCTTCAGCTCAGGGCATGATCCTGGGGTTCCAGATCGAGCCCCATGTCGGGCTTCCTGCTCAGCGGGAGTCTGCTTCTCCCTCTGCCCCTCCCCGTGCTTGTGCAGATTCTCTCAAATAAATAAATTCTTAAAAAATAAAAAACCCCAAATCTACTCTTGTCCCTTCTCTGAGGTGGCCGTGGCACCCCATCTTACCTCCAGACTGGCCTGGAAAGCACTGGACATGATTTGATCGTGGGGCCCAGAGCGGTAGACCAGGATCAAGTGGACGTAGAAGAACAGCAAGTACATGAGGGTGGGGATGACAAGCAGAGCGGCGGCTCGGGCAAGCAGGTGACAGAGCACACAGACCTGCCGGGAGCCAGAGGGCAGGTCACATCCTGCCGCTCGGGAAGGTGCACCCACTTCACATAGGATCTCAGGGAGCCAGCAGCAGAGCTCTGGGCTCCTCGAAGCTGCTGGTGGGAGGCTTATGAAGGCCCATCTTCTTGGGAAGCCTTTCTCCCCAGATGCTCCCATCACACTGACCCTCACCCACCCGGGGATGGCTACATGTCCCGCCTGACTGCGACACCCACATTTGACAGAGTCTGGTCTCCGATCAGGTGCCAGGCATGGACACTAGCAACTGCGAGCACGAGCAGGTATGTGAAAATACCCATGTACTTGACGCTGAAAAGACATGAGAAAAAACGTGAAAATAAGGCAGAGAATGAGGAGGATGCCAGGGCTGCCTCCGACCCACAGACCAGACTCACCCCACCGCACAGGAGCAGGCCACTCCTGTCAGCATCAGCCAAAACCACCAGCTCAAGGAGAAGGGCCTGGGGTCAAAGCAGAAGAGCAAAGCTGGGAACAGTTCGTGAAATATCGGGAGAAATATCACGCAAGAAGGTACATTCCTCAGATCTCTCAGGGTCAGCTCGCTGTCCCGACAGTTGGGACAAGAAAAATGAACCCTCGTCTCCTAAATATTAGTCCTAGCAGAATTTTTCTTTTTAGCCAGAACATTTTCCCGGTTAGTTTAATTTATACAAAAGTGAGAATGTATTTATGACATCAGGAGCCAAGGACGAGAGACAGTCTGCAAGTAGCTCTCTGAAATGAAAAGCCCTCAGATCTTCTCAGGTCGACAGGCCACTCAGACGCTTCTTTCTCATTAACTACGAAGGACAGGTCCCACTGTGCATACCTGTGTTTTTGGGAGTTGGAGAACTTCAGGTAGGATAGCACAGCCAGTAGATTAAAAAATATTAACACTGACTCCAAAAGCATGAGCCTTGACTGCGTGATGAGAGCGTTCTCTGTTGGAAAGAGGGCATGTGCGTCAGCTGTCAGGCCACCGGGGCAAATGCAGGAAGATGGAAGCACCCATGGAGAGGACACACTCTAAAGTCACAGAATGTGGCCATGGGAAGTTCAGGGTTGGGTGGCTGGAAGGGGATGGGCTCTAGAACCACGAAGGCAAGTTTTCAAGGGTGAATCATGCCTAGTGAGGCCTGCGTGATGCTGGGCAAGTCACTGAACCTTTCCGAGTCTTTACCTTTCTCATTTGCAGAAAGAATACCAACTTTGTGAGGCTGCCCTGGGTGTAAAGACATTACCCCAGCTCAGGGACTCAGTGAGAGGAGCCACTTGACACACCCTCATTCTGCTTTCTAGCCTAACTTCCCATCCAACTTGGTTTCATTTGCTCATAAACCTGGGCCAGACTCGGCAGGAGGTGGAGGGAGATGCTGGCGGAGCACCTAGTAGCAGTTCGGGCAGCCCTGATTTATACGGCCGCACGTGTGTGACCACACAGTTCCACCACCCCACACCCAAGGAGTAGGGTGACTCCCAGAGTCAAATCTGGACACTCTGGACACACTCCCTTCCATCCTGTGAGTAGGAGACCCTGCCGGGCCACATAGACAAAGCCCACGGGCTCTCTGGGACGCACGCTGAAACATAACCAAGGCCAGTGCTGGGTTCTTCCCTGTGTGACACCAAAGCAGGCAGAGGTCTCACCAATAAGCATCAGCAGAGCAGCCCCCATGGCAGCGCAGTGAGAAAAACCGAGCTCCAACAGGATCTGGTAGGCCATGGGGATCGAGAACGCCCCAGTGAGGGCTGGCAGCAGGCGCAAAGACCACACGGGCACGTTGCTGCTGTATTCTGGAAAGGCAACCACAGCAGAGCTGAGCGTACAATGCACCACCCCCTTCCTATGCTGCAGGTGTGTTTTCAAACACAGTATCATGTTCACGGACCCTGAAATGCAAGCTGGCAAAACTAGGGACCACATCAGGAACAGAGTAGGCAAGCTGCAAATAAAAGCTTTGAAACTACCTAAGCGTAGTCAATACCCAACTCTCGTTAAGCACAGAAACAATGCCTAATAAGTCTGAAATTAGTGCTTTCCTTGTTTATAAATGGACTCAAAATAAATAAATAAATAAATAGACTCCACCTTTCCCCCCCAAAACACTGAGCAACGTACAAAATTTACGTGTACAAAAGATAACTGCAACCAGATGCCACGTAGAGTGTGCTATGTGTTCCGAAAACTAAGAATAAAATACATGCTAGGATTAAACACTTAAGGTGTTTATCACACCTTTCTTTTTTTTTTTTTTTTTTATCACACCTTTCTTTTGAAAGGTCTTCCACTTGTACCAAATCTATCATACCCTGGACAGATTAAGAAATCACAGCTGTAAATCCCCAGGAAAGCCACTACCTCTCCATTCTAATATGTGCAAAGTAATAAGGGATGTGAAAATGACTTTTTACCTGCTCCGATCCTGTTCCACAAAAAGTTACCATCGAATCCTCCTAAATAACCTGAAACAGAAGATCAGTCAGCAACTATCCCACTCAGCAAATAGTTGGGGAATGCCAAACCATGGCAGCAACAGGGAAACAATGATAAATAATTAGATGTGGCTTCTACCGTCAAGAAATTTCACTTATGAGCTGCATTTTATTATTTTAAAATAAATTGCCATAATTTTACTTATTTATTTATTTAGGTATTATAAACAGGCTTTACTTTATTTTTAAGTAATCTTCATGCCCAGCATGGAACTTGAACTCACAACCCCAAGATCAAGAGTCGCGCATTCCACTGATTGAGCCAGCCTGGGCACCCCTCACTTTTAAGTTTTAAAGGGCTACTTCTCTTACTAGTGAATCCTACCTCCTAAGGCCAGCAGCATGTGGCCAAACGGTGGTCCACTGCCATCCAAAAAGAAGATCCGCTTCATGTAAAAAGAGATGTACTGCCCATAATACACTTCATCAAAACTGAAAAGCAAACCCACATGATATTCAACTAGAAATCTTCACCAAACAACGGTGAAAGGGTAAATGTGTACCTGTTTCCAAACAATGTTAGAGAGCGCTCAGCAAAGGTCAGAACTTTTGCCACAACTGCACTGTATCCCCAAATACTAAGATATGTGCACAACATCATCCACCCTCAAGGACAGGAGACCAGGTACACACTCAGGTTGTCTGCCCAACACAGACTCTATTTACCCTCCCTAGTTTTATTCAGGGATGTGCTAGCAGGCAGCCTCCTGAAAGGCCTCCCAGACCCAAGGCTATGTCTGTGGCTAAGGGTCAGAATCACACTTGGTCACCAAAGGAAACAGGTGCATGTGTCAAAGGGAGTCACCCAGAAACCAACCGCAACAAATGTTTTCAGACATTTAATGGTACTGTCCATACAGCTGTCAATTTCTTAGGCGTGATAACTTCAATACAGTTTTTAACAGTTCTCATGTTAGAAATATGCCAAATTACTTAAACATATTGCTTATGACTTGCCTCAAAAAAAACCCCACTGAAGCTGAGTGATGAATGCACTGGTTGGGGGGAGGGTGTCATTAAACTATTCTCCCTACTTTTGTGTATATTTAATATTTTCCGTGATGTAAAGTTAAACCAACAAACCAAAAGGACGCACGTTAGCCACAAGGGAACGGCCCCGTAGTACTGCCAGCAGTCATCTCTCCTTGGAACAAAGAAGACACTCGAAGGTCAACGGTGACTCGCTTCCAAATCTATCAATCTTCCACCCTCCACCTTTGATTTTAGATGGTTACCTAAGACTGCGGCACCTGTTCCATGGGCCAGATCTCACCTGCTAGAGAGCTACAGGGCAAGACGGGGCAGGCGGACTCAGCAGGGGGACAACCTGGCCTCTCCTCTGCCAAAAACACCCATCACTGAGAAGCCTAGAAGTCTGCTTTCCCACTTCTGCTGTTCAGTAGGGCACTTTGTCACCAATGCACCAACAAATTACAGTTCTTTCCGATTCGCCCTGAAGGGGGTTGTCTGGCTTACACCACAGCCCTCGGATAGGCGAGATGCCACAGGCGGCTCAGTAATCCCACTGCAGTCAGAGCCACAACGTTCAAGTTGATGTCAGCTGTCACCACCACGGGGCGCTTCAAAAATCCCAACATCCCGTAGGGAAGCAGGTCCCGGAGGATGCCCTGGAAAAGAAGGGAAGAGACGGCATCAATAAGTCAGCAGCGGCCTCGAGGGCTCACCGACGCAAGGAAAAGCCTTTGCAGTTCCCATGGCTCTCGGGTGCATCACGGAGAACCAGCCGTGCGTTCTGTGGGGTCGCTGAAAGCCAGGACACCGGCACCAGCCAGGCGGGAATCCGGGGACGTCAGGACTGAGTACCCACCCGCTCAACGAGTCACGACGCGAGCACCAGAGCCCCAGCCCCAGCCCCAGCCCGGCGCTCCCCGAAGCCCCTCGGGGCGCCCCCCCCCCCCGCCCCGCCGCAGCCGCAGCCCCCGCCCCCGCCCCAGGACCCGGCGCCCCCGCTTCCGCGCCGAGGCGTCAGCTGCCTGCGAGCCCGCCTGGCCCCACGGCTGCCGCCACACTGGGCGCCCGCGCCCGGCTCCCGGCGACCCCCTCCCCGGGGCGCGCCTGCCCTCGGGCCCGCCCCGCCCCCGCCCCCGCCGCCGCCGGGCAGGACGCCGGCACCCACCCCAAGCCGCGCACGCACGTCCCTGGCGCCCCGACGCACCCTCGCCTCGAGTTCCCGCAAAGCTGCTCCCCGCGTCGGGCTCCGCCTCGGATCCGCGGGGGAGGAGGCCGCCGACCGTTAGCGGCTCTCGCCGCTCGGCACTCTGCGCCGCCCGCGGCCGCCTGCTCGGCGCTCGACTCGCCGTGCCTGCGGAGCCCTACGCGGCAGCGGCGCGCCTGCGCCCTGGGCCGGAGCGGAGCGCAGCGCAGCGCATGCGCCCTGGGCCGAAAGGGCTCCCGGGTCCGGGTCCCGGCGGCGCGGAGATGCGCTCCTCGTAGGTCGTTGCCGGCCCAGGTGTTCCAGGAGCCCGGTGCCCCTTTTAAAAACAACACAGCGGGGGCATCCCTGGGTGGCTCAGCGGTTTGGCGTCTGCCTTCAGCCCAGGGCGTGATCCAGGAGTCCCGGGATCGAGTCGCGAATCGGGCTCCCCGCAGGGAGCTTGCTTCTGCCTCTCTCGTGAATAAATAAATAAATTTTTAAAAATAAAATAAAATAAAATAAAGACAGTGGGGCCTTAGCCGTGGGCCTCTAGGTGTGTGAGCACCTCGCGTGCAGGTGCCTGCCCGGAGCCCGGGGGGTGCGCGTGTGCTCCGGGAGGGCGGGCGGTCAGGGCCGCCGCAGCTCTGTCGCCTCCCCCGGGCCCCGCCCCCGCCCCCCTGACCCCCTGACCCCCGCCCAGGCTCCCGCGGGCCCCGGCATCCCCGCACCCCCGGTCTCGGGCTCCCGCGGGCCCCGGCATCCCCGCACCCCAGCCGCCGCGCGGAGCCTGCCCTGCGGGGGACTCCGTGCCTTTGGGACCAGACGGTTAACCGACGGGAACACCCTCGTCCCCAGGCTCTCTTCCTGATCCTTTCGTGTTGTGTGTGTTCATCTCACGGACAGAACCTGGTACCGCAGGGTTAAGAGCTAGAATTACGGTTCTTCACTTTGCAAGACTTCCCCCCCCACTTGCGGTGGTCAACCCAGCGTCAGAGAACACGGGTTAAGGATGTAGGGTTACTTGGGTCTTCCTCCTGCCTTGACCCCCGAGGCAGGGGCTTCCCTGGGCCGGGGGAGGAGAGGTGCCGGCTCCTGGGGAGTTCTCCTGGTGAAGTTCGGGAACCATCCCTAGGGGCTCGCTGTGGCCCCTGCCCCTGCCCAGGACCCAATAATGCCAGAGAGGCGCAGAAGGAATCTGCACAGAGGCTTTCCTTATGGAAAGTGTTCTACGTGCGGTTAATTTGTTTCCTAACATTCTTAACTGGTGCCCATGACCTCGTTGAATCCACACTACCCCAGGAGGTAGGTTACTGTTAATTTGACGTTTTACAGTTGAAATTGTGACTCCAAGGGGTGAAGTGCCCTTCCCAGTCATGCAGTTGTAGGGCGTGGGGGTGGGGTGGGGATGCAGAACCGAGGATCATCTGCTGGGACTCAAATCCAGGCTCCCCATCCGTCACTCTCCCATGCCTGGACAGCTCATCTTTCCTACCCCAAAGGGCAGCATGATCCTCTCCCCTCTCAGCAAAGGGGTCACTATGAAGTGGCAACAAGACATGAGAGGAGGGATGCCTGGCTGGCTCAGTTAGTGTAGAACATGTTAACTCTTGATCTTGGGGCCATTAGCTTGCTTAAAAATTAAAAATAAATAAAAAAAAACCATGACAAATCAAATGCTTTCTCCTCTGACCTGCCCACTTCTCAAGGGAAGTAGGGGGAGGGCAGAGGGCAGGCAGATGTCCTGCACACCTTAATATCACCCACTGGGAGGGAAGGAGGGGCCTTGCTAATGCTTATCCATTTGGAAGATGCACCCTATCTGTGGGTTTCAATCCTTTCTCTCCTCCCCACCTTGCTTTAAACCATTTTGGCCGTCACTCCCAATTTCCACATAAGCTGTCCGAACAGAAGAACTCTTCCATCTCTCTCATCAAATGACAACAGAAAATCGAGGGACACACAGCCTGAGAAAGCATGTTCAGCTCTAGGGCGTTTTCTTTTTTTTTTCTTCATTTTTTTTATTTAAATAAGGAGAATTCTTTCATATGGAAAGAGCTAGTACAATCACATATTTGAAAGGAGAAACAATAGGTACTGATCCGGAGGGAAGGGCAAAGGGTGAGTGTGCCACCATGGCCTGCTGAATCCATGATTCCATTTCCCATCCAAGGCAAAAGTTTCCCCAAAAATATATAAACAAGCTACACTTTACACCTTTAGCCATCGTCTGCCCTTTCAAATATCTGGTCTACATGAAAAGACAAAGAGGAAAGGCCAAAATAAAAACAAAAGGGAACAAAAACAAAAAAACCCTCAAGAACAACAAAAAACCCAAACCCTTTTTACTATGCAAGGCATGAGGTCAAAAGCTTACAGTATCCCCTTTAAACAATGGAAGAAAGTCATCCACGGAACCTTTATAGAAATTTCCACCCTGAGGCTTCGTAGCATGCTGAAGACAGGGTCCCAAGGACACTGCCACCCAGCCAAGGTGGGAAATGGTGAACAGCAAGGTGAGATGCACCTGGAAGATCACTAGCCCAGTATGCACTGGTGGTCCCCAGAGGGCATGGCTGGGGGACAGTGTCTGACCCCAACACTGAGACACCCTGTCCCAGGTGATCTCTTAGATCCATCTCACATTTTCAAGGAGGAAGGGCTGGCTTTCTGGAAGTCTGCATTTCCCATTCAGCACAGAACATGACAAAGCACAAACACTCTAGTGTCCTCGGTTGTCAAAGGCCATTTCCAACAGACCCAGGCTTGCTCTGCAAGAAGTGAAAAGGGACAAATACAGGTTTGGGAGGCAACATGCAGCTACTTGGTGGAGGGGAACCGAACAGCAGGGAGGGGCTTTACCAGGTGGCCACATTGTCTCAGCAGGCCATTTCTGAACACGGCCATGCACCTGTGTGCACACCCTCAGCCTCCTGGGCCCTGAGCACCAGTCACAAACCTCATCACCCATCCCAAGGGCAGATCCAGAAGACAGGAGGGCGAGGGCATAGCTGGAGAGACCCAAAGTCAATATTTAACAAGATTCCCCAATATTCCCTAGAAGTGGCTGGCATGGCCACAGCTTTGGAACTCAATCAACTGATTTCTGAATGTGTAAGTCATCCTCTGTCTTCCCTCATAAGGAACCCAGAGCCAGAAGTGAATGAATTCTGAGTTTGAAAACAGTAATAATGTGGATTAAAAAGGGGGAAGCAACAGTAAAGAAAACCAGACCAAATATAACTGGCAGAGAAGTTTCCAGGGGGTGTACTCGACCCCACTCTGGGATTTTCACCCCACTGAGTAGGTGACACTGGACAGACACTACTGCAGGGTTACTGGTTGCTGCGCAACGGGCTGTACCACCAATGGCCAGGGCCAAACTGCCAGCATCAGGAGGGAGACAAAGGGACAGCAAGGGGGCTCTGACACTACCCACCTCCCCCTGCCATCAGTCTCAGAAGCAGCAGAAAGGTAAATGTCATCTTTACCTGCTCCCACCAAAGGCCCCGTGGCATCTTGGCAGAGGCCTCTGCAGGGAGGTGTGCTCTGAGGATGGGGGTTTGAAACCACAAGAAGACCCTAAGCTCTATTACCTTGAGCTTGGTTCTAAAACCACATGAAAAGAAGAGATATTGCACCTTAAAACCTCTCTGCACTACAAACTGCATTTCATCAGACCGAGGAAGGGATGGGGGGCGGGGGGTGGGGGTGGGGGTTGGACAGGCCCTCTGCCCCAAGCCCAATTTAAAACCTGTATCTTAGTGGGAAAGACACTGCAGCTCGGGCACACAGAGGTGGTGAATGCACTGAACTTCACATGCAATTTCCTGGCCTTTCCTGCACAGAATAATTCAGACATTATATATAAATAGAGCAGTGAAACATTTACTTTTTTCACCTAGACCTACAACATCAATACATATAAATAAATTCTAGTGTTTTTTGTTTTTATTGGGGAGGGGGAGGAGAAAATACAGGGGTGGACAAAAGGGCTGGCGAACAGGTGACCTTTTGTTTTTATTTTTTCTCAAAACAGGAAGTACTGACACGCTGACGGCTGGTTCACCTGAAGGGTACACCTTGAGTTTGTCACAGCATCCTGGGCTGTTCTGTTGAATTTCAAAATGAGAAAACCTCTGTTCCTTTTTGATGTACAATGTGCACCAAAATTAGGTGTGTGGGCCCGGCCATGTTTATGAACATACAGGCGGTGGTGAATGTGTGTGGCTCCCGCAGGGGGAGCCGGGCAAAAGAGGCAGGTGGCAGCAGAGGGGAGCGCCAGGCAGGGCAGGTGGTCACAGGGACAGCAGTCACACACTTGCAGGGGAGAGAAAGAGCAGATGAGCACACAGGGCAGGTGAGCGCAGGCAACTCAAGGGAGCAGCCCTTGGTAAAAGGACCTCAGAATAAAGCTTCAGGCCTGAAGATGACCAGCTAGTAAGAAGCAAGGTCTGAGGGTGGAGGTAGGAAAAGGGACACAGAAAGCTGCAGATGAAGCACTAGAGCAACTTTCAAGAAAACTGGGCCTCTCCGGATGACACCCCACCCTCCCCACAGACGTTGGCACTCTGGCTGGCAGGGTGTGCCCCGTTTCCTTCAAGCAGGGAAGAACGACAGAAGGTTATGGGTGCCACACCGTCCCTAAGGCGCTTCTCTCCACCCAGCTTGTACGCTAGACACAGAGCTCAAAACCACAGGACGTCACACCCCTGTAGGGGCCCTGAGGCTGGACTGTGCAGGGCTCGTCCCCACTCACCTACTGCTTGTCCTCTGAGCCTGGTCCTCCTTGGAGCCATCGCTGGTGGCAGGCAGCACCTAGTTTAAGGACTGGCTGGCTGGTTAGTTACTCTGAAGAGCATGTACACACCCTGCAGGTTTCCCTTCCCCTATCCTTGGAATGACAACATCAGGGACGATTTCCTTCTGGGTCTTATTTTAAAAATAAACAACAAAACCCAGCATCAAATGGCTCACACAAACATTTTGCTAGCGGCCACTGCAGAACGACGGTCAGACCTGCGACCCCCCCACCCTGCAGACCCCACCCCGGCCGTCTGGGAAGATGGGCACCCAGCGCCCAGCTCAGGCCCCTCTGTCCCAACCACCTGGGTCTGCCAGTGGGAGCGAAGAAAAGGAGAAAAAGGAAGCCCTGGTGGCAGCCTTCCAAGCCGCACACCTTGGCTACAGACCCCAGCAGACAGCCGTCCTTGCGCCCCTGTCCCCAAGGGAAGGGGCCTCACAGGTTCCAGGGACGAGCTGCATGAAAGGTGGCAGGACAGAGGGATCCAGACAAGAAGGAGACAGCCTCAGGAAGAAAAGAGGAGGGTATGTCACAGAAGGCTTCAAGGAAGGGCGTGCGGGTCACACGGCAGCCCCCTGGGTGTCAGAGCCCCCGACATGGAGGCGGTCAGCTCGCACCGTCCGGGCCACACTGGCAAACACCAGTGATTCTGTATCTCCACGATTCACCTTAGGTGCCCCGTGGTCAGCATGTCCACTGGCGTTAGAAGAGTCCAGGACAGAAACTGTGTGTCATTCTTACGCTAAAAACGCCATCAGCTTCACTGGGCTGCCCCTAAACTCCAGCGGTTATCAGGCCAGGGGCTGGAACCCACCGTGACACTGACCTAACTTCCCTCTCAGTCACTCTCCCAAGCAAGGAGCTGCCCACTGGCAAGCCCTCCACGTTTCCTGCGAGCACCCGCACCGGCTGACCCACTCACTAAGAGCGCACGGGGGGACACCTGCCTCAGAGTCCTGTTCAGGAATCGCAGTGACAGACCAGTGGACCAGGCAGGGGACAGGTGGAAATGTGGTCCTGGGACAGAGGAAGGAAGGGGTGAGGGAGGGGGTGGCGAAGAAGTATAAAAGTTCAGCTATGCACACATAGCTTCGGTTTTTGTTTTCTTTTCCTTTCTCCTTTGTAAAAACTTTTAGCTGCTTTTTAAAACAAAAAGCCTCAAACTAAAATGGCCCTGCTGCCAAACCACTGTGCCTGGGGCCGGGAGGGAAGGGAAAGGGAAAGGGGAAGGGGAAGGGGAAGGGGAAGGGGGAAGGGAAGGGGAAGGGGAAGGGGGAAGGGAAGGGGAAGGGGAAGGGAAGGGGAAGGGGATGGGGAAGGGACGGGACGGGACGGGGAAGGGGAAGGAAGGGAAGGGGAAGGGAAGGGGAAGGGGAAGGGGACGGGAAGGGAAGGGGAAGGAAGGAAGGGGAAGGGAAGGGAAAGGGAAGGAAAAGGGAAGGAAAAGGGAAGGGAAGGGCTGCCAGAAAGCACCCTGGCGGTGGGGTGGGTGGGGCGGGTTTTCTGGCCTGCACAAAGGCTTGAGTCACTCCACGGTCACGGTGGAAAGGAGGCGGGGACAACGTGGGGACAGGGTCAGTTTGCTTGCTTGTTTGCTTCATATTAAAGCGAGCAGGTCAATGCCACATATCCACGGGGGCAAGCTGGTCGGACAATGGAGCTTTCAGGAGTGGACAAGGGAAGGAAGGTCTCTCAGTCCGGGCCAGGTGGTTGGACGGTGGATCTCCAAGATGTCCGCGTGTCTGGCTGCGTCAGAGGTCAGGGCCGAGCGGCAGCCCTGCGCTCAGGGGGGCGAGGCGTGGCCCAGCACCTTCAGGCCTTGCTCTCTTCCACCTTGACCGCCCGAGGCTTGATTGCTCCGGTTCGCTTCATCTGGGAGGTGGCGGAGGGGGCTTCCTGCAGCTTCACGGCTCCCAGGCTGGCTTTTTCATCCACTCGTTGTTTGGCCTTTGGACAGATGAATGGGGACAGTTACCCTTATGCCGAAATGTCCATCTGGACACACAGCTCTCACCACTCCCATCTGCTCATGAGTCACAGAGAAAAGCTACCCTAAGAAGCCCATCCTTTGGTGGAAGGAGCAAACCAAAGAACTCCCTCCCCTAGGAAGGACACTGGCGTGAGCTGCTCTCTCCCCTCCCATGGGTGCTGAGGGCAGTGGTTCAGAGAGGCAGGAAGATGCCGGGTCCTCTGGGAAGCATTCTGTGATGCCCACGGGTTTCTGCAGGAGCAGCACATCCAAGGCTGACCAGAAGGACCTTCTCAAATCAGTGCACCCCTTGGCCCAAGGGGAAAAAGCCCTGGAGCAGCCCCAACACCCCATAAGTCAGAACACCTGAATGTTTGCTGAGGGGCACGGGACCACTGGCTGGGCTTGGTCCGTCCCTCATCTTCAACCCCCACTCCCTTCTGACTCCCACTCTCCAGAAACCTTTCCCCAGGACCCTAGTTTGGCCTCGAGATCCCCAGTCAGGGTCCCATTAACCTGCAGCTCTGCACAGGGGATGTGTCACAGAGTGGCTGGGCTCAACTATGCCCCTGACCAGGGTGTGAACTCTGCAAGGAAACTTAGCAGCTCGGTCCAAGCAATTCAGGGAACGACCCTCCAGGGAACCAAGTTAGGAGGAGTGTAAGGAGTGATCAAACTTCCGCCTCCACCAGCCAGGAATGCGGTTTTATTAAAAAGCCACGCCTGACATGTGTGAGCTCCGGAGCCCCATCACGTTTTATAGAGTGGCAGCCGAGAACAGTGCCTGAAGGCAGAGACACTGAGAAGCCCCTTTTGTTGCAAAATGGGAAAGCGTCATTCCACATGTACTCCCACCCAGCCGAGACAGAGACGAGACACAGCACTTACTAGAGCTAGCACGTGCACGCACGCACACACGCGCACGCACACACACGCGGCTTCTACAGCTGACCCACAGACCTAACCGAGTCCCAGCGCCTTCACAGCCCAAATCACTAGGGAGGCAGAGTCCACCTTCTGGTGCCACCTCCTTAGAGGAATCCACATCCTTCCTTCTCTGCAGGACAAGGAAGGATCCAGACGCCCGTCCAGAGGAGAAATGCCTTGGCCAGGAGGGACTCAGGCTGCCGGCTCCCGGCGCCACGCTCTAAGCGCTAGGGCATGTCTCTCTTTATAAGAGGAGCACTCAAACGGGTTGGACAGTCCCTTCTCTTTTGGCGCTTGGAGACGGGCCTAAGCGTCCAGGGCTGGAGGGTCTGGAAAGCCATCTTCTACCTGTTGAACGTAGTGTCCCTGCACAGAGCCCATGTTAACTGCTGATCCAGAGGGCTTCCCACTGGGGCTAGCAGAGCTAGGCCTGAAAAAACCAAAGGCAGGGGGTGAGAACACATGCGTCGCCAGAGAAAACGAGTCAAGCCTAGCACACGGCGCGGCCCTGGCTTGGGCGGCGCCCTCTCCAGCGGAGGAAAGCCAAGACTTCAGACAGCCAGGGTGCAGGGGGCACCAGAGCAGCTCGCAGAGACCCAAGGGCACAGGGGCCGAAGCCCCAGCTGTGGGTAGATACTGACCGGACGAGTGAATGGGGACTACCCGTCTCTCTGGGCCTGGAGGGTCTGGACCGATGGGACTCTGTGACCCAGACAAATGGTCTACGAAGCTGATTTCAGAATGGTGCCAAGTTTATTCCTAGAGTTTTCACTTTTTTAGACAGTGTGTGTGGGAGGGTGAGTGGAAAGAGAAACCAAAAGGAACAAAAATCTTTCAGAACATCTTCCTGAATGTATCCGTTGACCAGACAACCAGTTCTCCTGGATGTTGCCTAGGTGCTATGTGGAAGAAAGATTCTGTGGTCAAAAGCTTGAGAAGTGCTGTGTGCGGGAGTTCATCGGGACCCTGGACAGTGGGGGAGCTCAGACCCTGTACCGAGCACCACGATCCCAACGAGCACACCCCTAAATATCTGACCAGGGAACCCTTTTTTGGCAGGGCACACCTCAGAAGCCCTGTTTCCAGAAAACCTGGGAAACACTGCTCTATAAAAATACACCAATTTTCCCCCCACTACAACCCCAACAAAACAGAGGCTATTAGTGAAGGCTTCTATGTTCTACGCGTTCTTCAAAGAGCCCACTGCTGTGTCCCTACCCTGAACAGACATGGGCAACTCTTGCTGTGTGAGCATCTGTGCTCTGGTTTGCCTCTGGGACCAGATGCAGCTCAATGTCACCCATGGCGACAGGGGGCTGACAGCATTTGTTTATCCACAGAGCTTCCTTCCTTATTCCAGACTACAGTCATCATTCTGTGTTGCTGTCTGTATGTTTCATACAGTTCTGTTATTTTGGCCTATGTGAAAAATATGGTCACAACACAAAACAAACTAATGAACAAAAATAAATGAAGCCAAAGGGTAAAGTAATAGAAAAGATGATGGAAAGGGGGAAACATCACACAAATGCCTCTGGAAATGCAGGTGGAAGCATGGAATGATGGGAAGGACGGGATGGACGGGACGGATGAGGACCCAGCCTCGACACTTCAAGAGCAGCAGGGGCAGAGTGGCCACAGCTGCAAGACCGGAGATGATGCTCTGATCTGCAGACGTGCTCCCCACTCGGAGAGCAGCTATACGCCCCTAGAGGGTCCTCGGGGCGCCCTGGAGCCGGGCCGCTCACCTCTCACAGAGCGCCATGAGTCACACGTCTGCTTTGCTTGCTTACAAACAGGAGGATGCTCCAAGCATCTCCCACGTGTAACAAGAGCCAACCGTACCTGCCCATGGGCCCCGGGCCAGAGCATGCTGCCTCCCCATCCCTGCCACTCTTCCTCAGGGGCAAATAGGTCAGTAAGGCCAGAGGTTCTTTGAGTTTCTAGTATAATAAGTAATTCCACACCAGGATTCATGCAAAGCCACCTCCCAATCCAGCTAAGGGACCTGGGACAGTTAGTTACTGGAGAGGCAGAGACCGAGACCAAGGATGCAAAGAGAAGGGGCCAGTCCACATGGCCCCACAAGGCCAGCAGCCACAGGCCCTCATGGGGCCAGAGGGCCAGTGCAGGGGGCCTGCAGCCCCAGGAAAGGGAATTCTCCTCGCCTTCCAGGGAGTACACCTTCCTGGTCAGCAAATCCTTTGTAAAATCTGGTGGGAAAGCCGTGAGCAGTCAGGTCAGGCCTCACACTATTAAAACATCAGCTTACTACCTTTCCAGAAAGCTCTCCCACACCAGAACATTTTATTATGATGACTAAAAGCAGAATCACTCTGCTAGTTCACTAAAACATGGTTCACTAAAACATGAAAGTGTCCCAGTATTGAAATTTCAAAGTGACATGTGGCCTCAAAGAGGACCCTGCCTCAGTGCCCTCCCATGGCTCTCCCTGGGCCCCCAAGACTCTTCTGAACCATGGAGTCCCATCTAGACCAAGTATTTGGTGATGCAGCATCTGACCCCCACCCAGGGCATTTCTTTACCTGTAAGTCTGGGGTGATGGCACAGAGCCTCCTGAAGGAACATTCTGTTTACTGTCGGCAAAGTGGAAGCCCTTCATCTCCATCTGAGAGGACTGGAGACACCACAAAGGTATGAGTGGTCATTTGATGGCCCTGTGCTGCCTGGCCCTCACTGAACCACCCTCGTGCAGAGACACTGAGAATTTCCAGCGAGGGAAAGGGATCACCTAAAGCAAACTGCACTCCCCCTCCCCCTCCAATCTAGGCTTGAGAGGCTTCTTGGAACCAAGGACCATCCTGTTTTTGTTCTCTCGAAGTGGGGTGGGGAGAGAGGACTGTGCACCACCACCAGGATGGCCATCAGCAGAGCCCCTGAAGCCGGGGAGGAATGCAGAGCCTGGACCCCAGCCCTAGACACACTCCATGGGGATGTCTGGGACGGTCTCTGAAACGGCCCCACAGCTCCCCTAGCCAAGAGGCCCCAGGCATCACCACCACACACCCCTTCCCTTCTCTTCTGGGTGTCGGCTCATGTTGCTAGCTTGAACCAAGGTGGGGAGGGGTTGCGCCATGGGGTTCCTAGAAGACTTCACCACGAGCAGGAAACCAGTGGTCTGGTGAGGCCAAGAGCTAGCTTGCAGCCCAACCTCTGGAATTTTCTGCCCCAACAGCACTTCCTGACTTAGCTAGCAAGGTTTCTCCCGGGCACGAGAGTCCTCCTTACCTCTCTGCTGGTGTTAAGGACCGAAGGCTGGGAGCCGGGTGGAAGGATTCTTCGGGGGGCCCCGACAGAGAGGCTCTGCCCCTGTGGCAGCTGGATGGACTGTGGTAGAATCAGAGGCTGCTGCCCGGAGCCGTACCGCGGCAGAGGCAGCTGGGAGCCAGGCAGCGGCATCGTCAGCTGCTGGGCGACAGGGACAGTCAAGAGGAGGAATGGATGTTGAGGAGAAAGCCACGAACTACTGTTTACATGTGTCCCCAGGAGAGGACACACATTATACTGCAGGTTCTCATTTTAAGAGAATTAAAGCGTGGCCTCTGCACAGCAATATAGGCTCTAGATTTCTGCTAGGGAATACCCTCAGAAGTAGGGCAAGTCTGATTGCTGGAACCAGCAGGTGGAGAAGACAAGCTCAGGGCCGTGCCAGCAGGTGCTACACTGTAACATGCTCACAGGGGACAGGAGTGGCTCCTCTCCAGGGCTGCAGAGGGCTGCATGCACCCAAGGGAAGCACCAGGACACTATCAGACCCAGGGAGCAGAGAGGACAGAGCGTCATACTGGACACAGACCCAACATGGGGAGTGCGGGCAACAAGCCCCTTATGTATTGGGGGGGTGGGGCGGGGAAGAGTTAGGGAAGGTCAGGAGGCTTCATAGGAGGTAATGTCCAAGCAAGTCCCCAAACACGAACACTGGATGGATTTCTATCTACATACTGCTTTGCAAGGCAAAAAAGGGAAAACCCCTTTATTGTTTTGCCTCTAAAGGGTATGGAAAACTCAACTGAGTTCTGGGGTAAAGGGTTCCTGGAACTGGAGACTCTTGGATCCTTCTGAAGACTATTATAATAGCAGAACATGGGGGAGAGGGGAATGGTGACAGCAAGCTCTAAGGGACCACTTCTCAAGTCCAGCACCAGGTGGGTGACAAGGACAGGGGGGTGCCTCAGGACTGAGGCAGGGACGCCACTTGTCTCTCAGTCACTTTCCTCTTCATCCCCCTGCATTGAGTCCACGGGGGGGTCAGAAGGATCTATTGGAATTACATCACGGAGACGAGTGGCAGCCAGAGCCTCAAGACCCCACGTTCCTCCTTGCACACAATAGAGTGTGGGACGAAGAGGAGGATGTTACTACGCTTCTGGAGCACTGGCTCCCCATGTGGTATGGCCAAAATTGTGTTTTAGGGGGAACCTCAGCTGCTATGTTGAGAACAGATCATTGGGCCCAAGAGTAGAGCCAAGAGATCTGGGAGGAACCCCCACAGGAGCCTGGACAGGGTGGGGTGTGGAGGGAATGAGAAGTGGCTAGATTCTGTATACCTTCCAAAGATAGAGCCAATGGAACTCGCTGAAGGATCAGAGGGGATGTGAGGGGACATGGGGACCTACAGTGACATAGATAAGACAGCCAGAAGGACCAGGAGAAAAATCAGGTTTTGGACTTGATGCCTTCACACACTATGTTTGATATGCCCTAAGACACCAGAGCAGAGGAGACGGGTAGCCCACAGGTGAGAAAATAAATACCTGGTGGGACTGGGAAGACCTAAGTCCCTTGATGGGACTTTAAGCCATAGGACTAGACAGAGGTTGGAGGGCAGAGCCTAGGGGGCACCAAGAAATCACACACCACACAGGTGAGGAAGAAGGGGTTGCCAGGATGGCAGCGCCTATGAACAGAGTGAAGAACATGGCTCCAGGTGTCAGGAGCATCCCGGAGTCAAATGCTGCGGATGGGTCAGCAAGATGAGGGTAAAGAATAACCATCAGGAATTGACTGGTGTCCTTAAAAAATTTTTATGGTTTTGTGTTTTTAATAAGGGGAATAATAGAGTTGGCTGGGTACGGCCCTTCGTTGTGCCCACAGCACACGTGATGTACGTAGGAAGGAGCTGGAGCCTGGCTGGAAGGGCCTTCCCCAAGCTCCGCCAGCCCACCCCTGTGGCAGGAAAGCCCTCAGGCGGTGCTTTGTACAAGATCTCTTGTTTCATCACTGCTTCTATTTCTCTAGTGACAGGGTAGAGGTAGAGGGTGGTGAGGAGAAAGTTGCAAGTCTGAGACGGGCACTGGAGGCTGGGGATTGATGGGGCCCGAGTTCAGGGGCATGGAGACTCCCGAGGGTGGCTGTCGGGGCCTGGCAGCAGATAGCCCAAGCAGGTCTGGTTTTCTGTAGGCACAGACAGCTGTGCAGACACAGGCCTGGACCTAAGTGAGAGCATTGGAGTGGGGACAAGGACAAATGCAATGGGCAGCACCGATAAGCTGGCAGAGAAGTGAGCCCACAGGAGAAGGTGATCAGGTGGCCAGAGCTGCATCGCTAGCAGGGAGAGCTAGCAGAGCAGGGGTGGGCATGAGTAAAACCCTTAAACTTGAGATGGTGGAAAAGGTACAGCTTCTGGCATTGACAAGTCCCGACAGGGCTCCCACGCGGAGCCCTGGTGGCAAGGGGCCGAGGAACAGAGACCAGGCTATCATCTACACACACATCAAAACCACCAGCAGTTACAACAGGAGCTATGCTGGAGAGACTGAACCAGGAGCGACCCTCAAAGTTGTCCAATACTACTGACGGTCACAGGAGAGGAAGACATGAAGCCAAACGCTGGATTCATAATATGGACTCACAGTAACATGGAGGCCAGTGGAGCCATCGACAGTATGGGCTCCAGGGCTGGGGTTCTGGGGAGAACAGAGGGAGAGCTGTCCAGAAGCATTAGTATGCCAGGAGAACATGCACCCCATCTCCAAGCCCCCCAGGATGAGGGCGGGAGAGAGGCTGTGGGAGGAGCAGTGCTCTCAGGGGATAAATAGGACAGGACCGTTCCAGAGAGGCAGAGGACCTAGCCCCAGTTCTAGCAGCCCAAGGACCAATCACAATGGTTACAAGCTGCACATAAGTCAGCAAAATCAAGAGACAGATAAAAAGGAAAAACAGTCACAAGAGAAAGAGGCCCTAGTGTGCTGGGCAGAGGAGATGGAATTCCTGACCTGTGGGAGCTGGGAGTCCAACAACTGGGAGGCGCCTAGGCCCGCAGCCTGACCCAGCTGGCCCTCGTAGACCAGGGCTTGGTTTCCACTCATGGGCTGGTAGGGGGAGCCGGACTGGGGCTTCACCATCTCTAAGGGCTGCATGCCTGGGAACGCCGAGTATGGAGGCTTCAAGGCTGTGCCTCCAGAGAGGATCATGGTGCTGGGTGGTGACAGGCTGGGATGCATGTACACCTGAGATCTGCAAAAGCCAGACAGACGGTGGGTCAGATGTAGGAGCACACCAGTGGGTCTCAAATAGAAGCACGCAGCACGATCCCCCAGAGGGCTTGCTAAAATCCACACTGCTAGCCGCCCCCCACCCCAAGCTTCTGACTCAGAAGGTCTGGACAGAGCCTGAGAATCTGCATTTGTAACATGGACCTAGATGGTGTGGATGCTGCTGGTCCAGGGGCCACAGTTTGAGCATCACTAGATGACACATCCAGGCTGTACAAGGCACAGGAAAACCTATGTGATGCTAAAGGCATGGGACTTCAGACACATGGGAAGAGCAGACCATGGGTATAGGCAGGCGGTGGAGGCAGGCAGGAGGAAGGGAAGATGGAGAGGGGCTGTGAAGGGGTAGGACGACGTGGAAAAAAGACACAAAGCCCACTGGAGGAGCATCATCAAGCCCACGCAGCTCCTGCAAGAGTCATTAATGACTCTGAAGTGACCATGATCACCACCTCCCCCCACCAACCACCCCAAAGCAGAGGCGAGGAATGGCAGCTCACAGGCCATAGAGGTGGAAGCTTGTGTCCCTGGCTGCATCTCACCTGAAGGGCTGTAAGGAGCTGAAGATCTCCTGAGCCTGGGAGGCGGGAAGCCCGCCCCTCAGTCCCAGCTGGGCTGGAGCCTGCAGAGATGTGTGAAGGGAAAGAGGGATCTGCTGGGCAGCGGCAGCCTGCGGAGGGGAAGCCAGGCAGGTAACTGGGCAGGTGACCTTGGGGGCCCTCTGAGCTGCTCCCCACCCCGCCCCGCCCCCTGTCCAGCGGCAGTGCAAACACTGCCCCAAATGCAAACTGGGACATGTCCTGCTGGTGCTTTCCTTGCTCTTGGGAAAAAGCAAACAATTGGGTAACAATCCCAAACCCTGGCACTGTTCCTATCCTGGATTCTGTACAACAGCAAGAATGAATTCTAGCTACGGTTATCAACAGAGGCATGTCAATGGTGAACAGGACTCATACATGAAGAATACATGCGGTACAATCCAGTCACGTGAAGATCAAAATCTGGTAAATCTAAATGATGTAATAATTAAGAGTATGTTTCATAAAAAGGTTGGGACAGGCCAAGTCCTCTGTCCCCAAATCTGCTTCTGCCCAAGGGCCCCACCGTCCTGGCACACAGTTCTGTGGGCTGCTGGACCATCAGAAGGCTCCACTCCAGCTTCAGGAGGGAGACTTCAGAAATCCGCCCCTTGCAGCACAGAAAATACGCCCATCCTGCATGAAAACAAACACCTGCACGTTTCTAAAACTACCTCTTTCTAATGCATCCATGCCTGGGAGTCTAGGCTTTTCTTCTCTTCATCAGAAGGATACCTGATACCAAAGGATACCAAAGAGAATTCCGTTTCAGCTAATTCCCCAGCTAGGACACAGGAAGAGCTCTGAGAGAGGGAGACAGAGAGTCTGGAGCACTGAGCTCCCGTCCTCTTCCCTGTCTCTCCTGTGTTCATTCACTGAATGTTTCCTGGCTGCTAGGACAGGCTGGGAGCTGGGCATTACATGTGAGGGACACAGGAAGCCAGACAATGAACAAATCAATGAAGAAATTAACTCCACTGTGCGCTGCACCCCCGCCCCACCACACCCTGCCCAGGCCCGCCTGGCTTGCAATCATCACCTGCTGGTAACTCTGCTGCTGAGGTATCGTTTGAGGAACCAGCCGGGGCTGACTTGCAAACACATGGCCATCCAGGTACAGAGGCGGCAGGTGGTTGCCTGCAAACAGAATTCCAGAAAACAGAATAGGATCAAGTCTCACTGTTCCCAAATGTTTGCACGTGCATGCTTTTCCGGGGAATCGGGAGGGAGTGTGTACAGAGCCTGCTCAGCTCCCTGCTGGTGGCCCCTTACTCCAGCAGCCCCACACCGACTCACCCACTTTCAGCAGCTTCAGGGCCACAGAGCAGGGGCAGGCTCCAGCCTACCCTTCCTACCCAACCCCTGGCCCACCGGCCCACACCTTCGGGAGTGGCTCCACTGCAGCCCCCGGGTTCTCTGTCCCCCTGCACTGAGTCCACAGTGGAGGATCAGAACAGTTTCCTGAGACTCTGTAGCTGGGCCCTCAAACCCTCACCTTTCCCTCTGGGCACCAACACGGTGGTAAAAATGGCTACCACTTACTGAGGGCCTGGCTGGTACAAAGCCCTTTCCAGGTATGACCTCATCTCATCAGCTAACCCATGGAGAGCCAGTCTTCTCTCATGGAGAAGGGACCACAGCAGAGGGCTAAGCCACTCACTGGCGGAGATGACATAGCCACTGCATGTGACCTGGCTCTGACTCAAAGCCCCATCTCTGCTTGCTCCTGGCCTGCTTCCCAGGGCAGGGGAGCAGAAAAGCAGAAGGGGCAAGTTATCTGCAGCACCTGAGAAGCTATGACCATTCAACCCAGAAACAAGTTCCTTCTTCTGCAACTCCTTAAGTCAAGCAATCCAAGTTGAGAGAGAGAGAGAGAGAGAGAGAGAGAGAGAAGGGAGGTGAGTGATTCCCCGGAGCTGGTTCAGGCCAGGGGTGGCATATACCTGGGAGAGAAGCAGAAGGCGCGACCGAGGCCACAGGCATGGGCGGCATGGAAACTCCCCCGAAGGAGCTATAGTTCACCCCGGTGGAGGCTCCCACAGACGACGGGGGCTGGATGCCTGAGCCCCCGCCTCCAGGAGAGCTCTGCTCTGGCAAACTGGGTGAATTTTCCCAAGCCTTGCGTGCAGACTCCATCTGAGAAGCCAGGGGAGTGGAAAAATTACCACCAGGGCAGCAGAGGCTAGTACAGCTGGGGGGGTGGTGCTTCCTGCTTCTGTGCAAGCTAGGGCACCAAGGTGGGACGACCCCCCCCGCCCCCACTCCTCCGGCTCTGTGCTGGTGATACCTTCAGGGTGAGGTCGGCGGTGGGGAAGGACATCTGGGAGAGGCCAATGGCCCTCTGGATGTGATGGTCGCGCCGGAGGATGGGAATACTCTGTGTTAACCCCGCCTGGAAGGAGACAAGAAATTGTGGACTAGGCACAGATGCAACATGACAGCACACCAAAATATACCTTCAGCTTGGGTCACATGCACTCAACACGTCGGGGATGAAGCTGCCAGCCACAGAGCCACAGAGATCGTGTGTGTCTCCTCCAGACAGCTGCCTTCACAGACTCCATCCATGAGAGCCCACAGAGAGTGAGTCCCACACCCCCACCCATGGAGCACTCCACCTCAGCAGGGGCAGCCGCGCCAGCAGAACTGTGATCAGCTATCAGCACAGAGGCAGCAGGACCTCACCTGGAGATCCCCAGGTCCTGTCTCAGCTGCCCTACCCAAAAACTGAAAAAAGAGGCCCTTGGGAACATTTCTTCAGGAATGTGGCCAATAGACCCTCCCACACACGCCCAGTGCCCATGGATGTATTATAAGGATCCTGAGCAATTGCTCAGGATGAAGACATCTGTCCCAGGCACTATCAAACATACGTAACCACAGACCTTGGAAGATCAGAGGATCACAGAATGCCAAATAAGCCAGACCTCAGGAATTATGTTCTCCCATTTTAAGATCACAACACCAGGATGTGGGACATTTACACAACTTGCCCAAAGGCATGCAACCAGCTAGAAAAACGTGTCATGCCTCATACTCGGGTCAGGCAGTTGGTCCCCTCCTCTGGCTTCAGAGCCCCCCTGGGAGGTTTCCTCTGTTCTTTCTAGGGCCTGCCAGAGTAAGGAACAGAGCTTGGGGTGGAAACACACTCACATTACTGGCCAAGGCATCCTGAAGTTTGACAACCGGATTTCCCGCCGGACCAGAGGCAGAACCAGGTGGCAAGCTGAAATCGGAGTCCTGGAGAGGAGGAAGAGCCCATTGAGATCATCCGGCCCACTTTTCGGCAGAGACACACGTTAATTTGAGCCACAGTCTCCATGACTCAAAAAACTGACTGAACAGCAATCACCAGATGGTACCCAAAACAAGATGCCACCCTCTGATTCCCTCTGTGCTCCCTGCCTATGCCCACTGACCAACCTGATGGAGACACTGAAGGTAACCAGTCTGCTCAGCCTGAGAACCTAGCTGCTGTCAGTAGAACCATCTAGAAGGCAGCTAAGTAACACCTGCCTCGTCCAGCACGCCAACATGCTCCCTCAGAGTACTGTTTGGCTCCCATCTCCCTGCTGTTTCTTGGGTGACAAGCCTGTCTCAGCACCCACCCCTTCCTCTCCAAGTACTTAAAAAAAAAAAAAAAAAAAAGGTGGGGGTGTGGAGGGAAGGAAATAATCCAAGCCTCACTTTTGGATTGACTCCAAATTCAATGGGCGGCACCGGCAGCACAGAGTCCACGTGAATCTCAACCCCGTTAACAGGCGGGACGACAGCCCCCTGCAGCCGCTCAGCCCCCTCTGAGCCCTTTCTGTTTTTCAGAGAACGCTCATTGCCGATGGGTCCTGGTCTGTGCTCCTTGCTCTGTCCTGAGCCTTGTTCTGAATCCTTGGTGGAAAAGCAGAGACACTTGAGAAACACAGACCAGAAGGACCCCAGTCCCCAGCTTCTGAGCCCAGGAAGAGGGGAAGACAGGACGACAGCCCCTCCTGCCCTGGCTCAGGCCCATGAGTGGACTTCAGCTTACCTTCGGCTCAGGCTGTTTCTGAGCCTGCTCCTTGTGGCTGTCGGCCTTGGGCTCCAGGCCAGGCCCATTCATGTCCTCCGGCTTCAGAGTGCCGTACGGGGAGCTGCGCTGTGAGGAGGTCGCAGACGACTCCCGAGACTCAGCACTCAGGTCAACGCCGCTGTCCCCCTGGCTGCTCTTAAAACCCTGCTGTGCAAGCACAAAACAGTTTAGGAGCCTTGACCCCCAAACTCCAACATGGGACCATCCAGGAAGCAAGACCAAGCACGTGACTGAGTCGCATATCCACCCCCATGCCTGTCCCTTTTAGACTTTCGCCCTCACCGGCCAATGGTGCCCAACAACTGAAGACGTGATCGAAACCACAAGATATTCCCTGGACAACAGAGACATGGCTGCCAAACTTATCCCCTTGTGACTCAGGTCTGATAGACCAGCAGCCACCACAGGCTTGCAGATGAGGCCCCGGTTGCTCACTGTCCAGGGTTATTCACCGCTCTTCCCTTCACACAGGCACCTCACCCAGATCAGGAGTCAGGACCTGTGGCAAAGGTCCCTGGGCCAGCCTCACAGGCTCTGGTGAGGGAAAGCTGGGCTGGGCAGCAGGTACCCGAGGCCCAGGATGACCTGGCCACAGAGGCAGTGAGCAAACACACAGCCCCGAGCAGCACAGCAGTCACTCACCTCAGCAGAGCCGGGCTCGGTGCTATTGAAGGCAGTGGCGGCTTTTGTCCATGAGTCGTTGGCTGGAGCCTGAACAGGGAGGGCTGCCCGAGGGAGGAAAACAGAGAGTCAGGGCATCACAGAGGAACCCCCTGGCTGGAGAAACAAGCCCGGGTGCGGCTGACACACCCCCAGGCTGCTCCCTGCCCTCCCTGTCCCGTACACAGCATGCTGGAGAACAGATCTGACGCACAGGAGCTTGTCTGCTAGCCTTACCCAACTTCCCAGCATCCTCAGACACACTCTAACAAACGTGCTTCATTTCCCTTGTTGACTACATGCTCTAGTAAGCACGCCGGCAGCTTCTCACTCACACTGGGGAAGATTCTCTAGTGCTACCCCTGCAAAGTGAAGCTTTCATTTAAGCCAACTATTCGTTTCTACAAGCCGGCAGCTCCCGCAAAGACTTTCAAAGATTCAAGCAGGTATTATTCAATTCCTGTCAGCTCAGGGACCACGCCAAGATTCCCACAAAGCCACAGGCCCCGTGTTATGTACACAAAACTTGCCGTGCTGTTTTCAGATCCAGGGCCCCTCTGAAGCCGTGCAGGGGTCCCCGGTCTGAGCAGCTGATGAGGCGCTATGGAGTCCTGGTGGCAAAGGCCTGAGAGTGGAGGCAGCTGGAGTCTAGTTTGCTCAGAGCAACAACCTGGCAGGTATTTGTGGATGTTCAGAGTGTTATAACCATCACTCACATGTGCTACCAAATCATCTGATGGCAATATTTTACTTAGTCATCATTATACTTCCAATCAGAGTTGGATATCTTCCAATGTTACTCTGCAATGTGCTGGAACCAAGGTTTTAACACTAGGAAAGTGACAGGCCATGTGGTAAAACTCAGAGAATCAACACTCAGAACCCAGAAGTGTGGCTGTCTGTCATGTGGCTCTGGGGTCAAGTCACTGAGCTCTGAAGCCTCGGCTACTTTGTGTAACACCTGGAAGTGGATAATTTCTCAAAGCTCCCCTGGGAGGCATCACACATCCTTGTTTTATTCACCTGTGTCCTCCACAGGGCTTTGCCCAAAGTAGGCAGTGAAGAACAATCTGCTTGATTAAAAAAGTTTTGTATTTTAAAATGAGTTACCAGAACCAGAGCATTGGATTTGAAATTCATTTTAAATACTCAGGGAAACAGGGGTGCCTGGTGGCTGTGTTAGTTGAGTGTCTGCCTTCAGTTTAGGTCGTGATCCCAAGGTCCCGGGATCAAGTCCCACAATTGAGCTCCCTTGCCTGGCAGACAGCCTGCCTTTCCCTCTCCCCCTGCCTGTCGCTTCCCCCTGCTTGTGCTCGCTCTCTCTGTGTCAAATAAATAAGCAAATCTTTAAAAGTTCAGGGAAACAAGTATTTTAAGAAGTAAGATCCCTTCACTATCTCGCTACAAGAGCCTGAGGAGAAGATGACAAAAGCCCCTGGGGTCAGGGCCGGTGCAGATGGGAAAGCTTCTGACTCTCTTCTCCTCCCTACCAGTCACCTGTTGCTCTTCCACAGGTAAGAAAAGATAACTGACAGGGACAAAGGAGTCGGGCCATCTCCCCCAGCAACTCTGGCTGGTCAGGGGCAGGGCCTCTCCTTGTCCAGACCACAAGACACACGGAATGGTGTGCTCCTGCCCCCAGTCTCAGGCAGGGAGAGTTTCCTTCTGTGCAGGGACTATAGCAGCAAGTGGTGCTAAGCTGGCCTCTAACAGTGTGGCCCTGGAGAGGAGGCAAGAGACAGGTAAAGCTCCACATGCATTTGCGGGCCCAAAGCCGGATGCTCCCCAACAAGAGACCCCAGGCCCAGGGGATGGCTGTGGGCCAAGAAGCTGAGCCTAAGCACCCAACTCTTACCCTGGCTGCTGCTCTCCCAAATCTCAGTGCCCAGGCTACTTCCGGGCACAGTCACGTCACTCTGCTCCAGGCACAAGTTGTTTTGCTTCTTAGCAAAGCGAGGAGGAATACGGGAGGAAAGACTTCGCCCCTTGACAGGCACCTAAACAGAAAAAATGGTGATGGAGTCCAGCCTAGACATAAGGCATGAAGAATGACAGGTTCTTCCCAGAGAGGGGACCCTGGGGCCCCAAACCACCCCATCAGAAACTGCTCCGGAGGTGCTGGGACTCTGGTCACTTGAGACCTCAAGCACAGGTAAACGGCAATGCCAACAAAACCATCCCAGGAAGGGCTGACAGGCCGGTGGACACAGACTCCCAGGGGCCAAGTGCACAGTGCCCGGCCCTGACTGCCTTGGAGTACAGGGTCCGTCCCTGACCCTCATGACGCCCTGAGTGACAAATCTCATCCCAAACAGGCCAGAGCGGTGGGAGGAAGGTGGGCTTGGAGGGGCTGACAGCGGCGTGCATCCTGCTCAGACACATTTCAGCTGTTGTCACCGGAGACAAATCACCAGCTTTGAGAAGAGGGATGCTGCACCTACTCCCACAGGGCAGCAGCGGTGGTGGGTGCTGGGGCACAACACATGCCACGTAAGCACTCTCTCCTTCTCCTCTTCTATCTTGGGCTTAATTCACAGCTCTCTCATCTCTCTGGCTCTGGGGGTCTCGGTGCAGGCCCACCCTCCCCTCCTTCACCCCCCACCCCTTACCTGTACAGCCTGCTCCTTCTTCCTCCTCTCTTCTTCCAGCAGACGGCGCTGCTTCTTGGTTAGGACCTCGATGAAACCTTCACCCGCCATGGGGCCTACCTCATTTTCCTCCCCAGGGCTGGACCCGCAGTTTTCAATGATGGAATCTGAACCCAGATTTCACAAGAAGAGACAGTGTTTCCATTCACCAGAAGAAAGGATAATGCAACCCTATCAGCTCTTGATATCTAAGGATGGTTCAGCTCAGAAGGCTGGACAGTACCTGGCTTGATGCCTCCAAGGAGCATTGTTTGCAGGGTCTATGGAAATCCTGCTGGGATCTCTACACCCTCCCCACTACCCCTCAGCACACGGTTATCCCAAACCAGGGACCTGAGGAGCACTCCAGTTAAGAAGACAGTCTCTGGAGACAGAAGCTCTGATGTCTCAGCTCTACTCCTAACCAGTTGCATGACCTGGACAAACCACTCAGCCTCTCTGGGCAGCAAGTTCCCAATCTCTTTAAAACTAGGACACCTCGGGGTACTCTGGGGGTTGGCAAGGCTGTGAGCAATGTGAGGGCAGGAATCCTATCTGTTCTGCTCACCAAGGCAGCCCTAGCACTTAGCCCACCACATGCCCAGAGGCTAGGATGCTCAGAGAAGGGGCAAGCCCAGCAACCCGACAGAGGCTGCCATGGCCCTCAGTGGCCTGGGCTCTTCTTCCCACTGAAGAGGCGAGGAGACAGACTCACTTCCATAGTTCAGGTCAAACTGTTTCATGGTTTCTCCCTGTTCACCCGCCCTCTGAGCAGCCAGCTTGGCCTCCTTCTCTGCCTTCTCACAGGAGGCTTCGGGGATGTCCGATGTAGCATGGGCTGCCCGCTCCAGGGCATAGTGGCTGCTCCCACCGCTGCAACCAAGACCTCCAGGCAAGGCCTCATCTGGGGACCTATAAAGGAAGGAGGTTTTCATTAGGTCAGAAGTGACCAAAAGCTGAGGAAAGGGAAAAAAAAGGAGAATCTGCATGTGCACACAGCACGCACACAGACACAACGCTCTGACCTACAGCAGCCCCTCTGTTGAGTCGAAGCTGCTCACCAGCAGCACTTCGGCCCGCTCACGGGGAAAACCACTCTGCCCCCACCCCTTCCAGGGCTCAGGACCTCTGTTACTCCCCACCACATGCCAGACTCAGCAGGCCTGCACAAAAGAGACAACGGAGGGGATGCTCCGAGCAGAGCCTCAGAACCTTCTGCTCCTGGCACGTGAGACTGGCTAGCAAGGCTAAGCTAGCCTGACACCTAGAAGGATCAGCGTCCTCTTAGGGTACCTTCTCTGGGGCTCTGAGTTAATCCCACCCCAGGTTTCTAGTCCTGGATTCTAAGGAGGTTGGGAGGCAAGAAGCAGCCTTCCTCAGCCAGAGGCATGACCTGCATGTGAGCAGGAAATCAGGTCGCACAAATGACTCCCTGCACGTATCTTACCCTTTCCCTGATTCTGGGCAACCTGCAGGCAATGAGCCACAACACCAGCCACCGGAAAGACCTCTAGGTTCAATGAGAGATGCTCACGGGGCCTCAGGCAGCTCACTCCCTTGGGCTACTACAGGACTCTTCCGACGAGGCGGTCAACCCCTGAAGCGGAGCCACATCTCACTGTCCCTACTGGGCCAGGAGGCCAGCCGGCCCACCAGGATGCTGGGTGACAGCAGCCCCGGGGCAGAGGGATCTGGGAGACTGTGCCATGCACAGGTAGCGACTCTCACCCCAGCAGGGCAGCAAGGCACATATGGAGGCTGAACTTTTGGGGGCACTGCTGGAGCAGCCACCACATGAGGACCGCTAAGGTGGGGACCACAACAACAACACGCCACAAGAGAAGCACACAAGCAGTGCAAGAGCAAGTGATGGAGACGCTCACACAAAATAATGGCCTTGGTGGGCAGTCGCCCTCCTGGAGCATGACAGAGGAACAGAGTCGGGGCACCTGACACACGGCAGGACACGCATGCATGGAGTGCTGCTTAAAAAAACGGGTTTAGTAACAGAACAACAGCAACAGAAAAGAGCCCGGGGTTGGGTTTGTGTTTTACCTTTTGGCTTTCAAAGGCGTCCCATTCTGTTGGCTCTCATAACGGGGAGAAGTGTCACCACCACCTGGCCTAACGGCCTTCTCCCCAAACCCCCCCGGCTCCAGCTTTCGGCTCTGCCTGTCGGCCAGGGGCCTCTGGCTGGAGAAGCTCCTCTTGGCCAGCTCCTTCTTCTCGCCCACGGCAGCCCCAGGCAGGCTACCGTCCACCTGCGGGTTGGGCTCGACCCCGGGGCCCTCATGCCGCTCCCGCCTCTCACTGAAGTCACTGCTCTCAGAGGCTGTCTCCCATTCCTCGTTGGCGTGATCAGACGAGTTCTGGTATGAGAGCTCAGGGGACCCACTCTTGTCCCCAGGGCAGAGCTTGGGCCGGCCTGGCCATGGCCCTGCCAGCAAGTGGGGCTCCTCCTCAGGCCCCCACAGGCCCAGGGATTCCCGCTCCTGTCGGAGGCGCCGGAAGCGCGGAGGCTTGTCCTGGCGTGGAGGGCGCCTCCTCCGGAAGGGCCGGTTCTCTGCGCCCTCTGAGTCGGCTGCGTGGTCATCAGGGAAGAAGGGCCTCTTGTCCTCTGGGCGGCTGTCCTCGAAGGCCCTGGCACCAAATGAGTCCGAGTGTCTGTAGGCATCGGGGACACAGTCTCTGTCTGCAGGTCGCCGGGACCCGCACGTGTCCGGGGAGCCATACTCCGGCCAGGAGGCACCAGGGCTCTTGCTCTGCCAGTGGGTGGCCTCTTTGGACACGAAGGTTCTCCGCCCATAGCCGCAGCTGCTCAGCCGCGGAGGGAGCGCCCGACCGAAGGTGCGAGGGCCTCGGCTCTTGGCTTCGGGGCCGCCGGGGTCCTCGGAGCACACCTTATTGGAGCGCCAGGAGTCCCTGAAGTCGCCCTTCCTCAGGGTGCTGCCCTCGCGCTCCAGAAGCGAGCCTTCGCTCCCGTTCTCCGAGCCTCGCTGCCGCCGCCGCTTTGGAAGCTCTTCGTACTCGGAGCCCTCACTGTGCGTCTCGCTGGCGATCCGCCGCCGCGGCTTGGCCCTAGGGAAGTCTTCGGGCTGCCCAAAGTCCCGCAGCCCCCGGCCACGGCCGCTCCTCTGGCCGCTGCTGTAGATGCCCCGCGCCCCGAGCACCCCCCCGCCGCAGAGGCTGGGGCCGCCCGTAGGCCGCCCGCGGAAAGTGAACTCTCGGAAGCCACGGCCCCGGCCCCGGGCCTGTCCTCGGCCCCCAAAGGCTTGCTCCTCGTCGATAAAGATCCAGTTGTTCCTCTTCGTCGGGGGAGTGTCGCTCGACTCCCGGGAGGGTCTGCTCTCCCAGGCCCTGTCGGGCTTCTCGTCCTCTTCGCACCTGCTGGCCTCGCGGCCCAAACTAGCTCGAGCAGAGCCCTGGTCCTCCAAGGGGGAGGGGGAGGAATTGGCCAGCGCGGGGTCGTTCTCTTCATCCTCGTCCTTGTCCGCCGTGCGAACCGGCCCCTTCTCCTTAGCCACACGGGCACTGTCCTCCCCCAGTTCCTGCTTCATCTTCTCAAGCTCCTTCTCCTTGTCCTCTACCTTGAGGGCTTTCAGGACAGGCTTCTTGATGGGTCCTGACCTCCGCGTCCTGCCGGTCTGCTCCTGCTGCTGGCTGCCAGGGCCCCGGGGCTCGGATGTCCACTCGGGCTCCAGGGACGGCTGTTTGTTGGGGCTCCCTTCCTTCTCCCAGGAAGAGACGTTAAACGACGGCTCCTCCCGCAGTGCCCCTTTCTCGATGCCGTTGACTGTGTCGGTGGCCTCTGATGGATGGCTAACGTCCCAATTGCTATACTCTTGCTTTTTCTCAGCTGGGGCAAAGTCGGGCTCCAGTGGGGAACACCTGAGGTCTGGGGTGTGACGCCCAGGAGCACCTGCTTCCTGAACATTTTCTTGGGGTGGAAACAAAAGCTCCTGGCCTATTCTTTGAGAAGAGACACAGCTGTCAAAGTCTGCTTGGGCCTTCTTGTCAAAAGCACTCAAGAACTCCTCCCCTCTCTCCTCAAGGAGATCGCGCTGGGCACCTACGCCCCCTGACCTTCCGGGTGAGGCAGAGTAAGAGCTTTCATTCCTGAAAAGGAACCAGAAAAATCAGTCAATGTGATTGGAGCCTGGTTCCTGGTTTCCATGCTGAACACAGAGCTTAGTTTTAAAAAGAAAAAAATTTTTTAAAAAAGAAAACGAAAAAGAAAAAAAAAAACATAAGCACCAACATTTGCTCTATCTTTAAACGCGTCTCAGAGCTGCTGGGCCATGGGTTGCTGGGTGGCCCCTGGAGTCCAGAGTGAAGAATGCGGTGGCTGCTGGTGGACTCAGGGTGCCACCTGGAGGCAGAACAGCTGGGGTCCTCCGGTGCAATGACAAGCTGGAGCCTGGGAGTCCACGGAGAGTCTGGGGCACTGGGCCAGCAGGGTGTGCTTGCTTCACTTTCACAGGAAGGAGCCACGACCCGGGCACTCGACCCTGCCGGACCCACCCCTCACCCTGACCCAAGGTTCCACAGATCTGCCTCTGACCCAGGACCTCTCCTCAGCCGCTGCCAGTCTCGCCGACAGGTAATCGTCTCTCATACGGAGGCATTCAAGCAAAACTCATCACATTCTCCATCCCCGGAGGGCACTGCCAGTCCCTGTAAAGCCGCCCTTCCTCTGGGCAAAGCCTCCGGGGACAGAGCTTCACCCAGAACCCCTTGCAAGCAGGACACGGAGATTCTGCCTTGAACTGCAGGCCAATAGGGCCAAGTTTCATCTCACCTGACATGCATGTCCATGGCCAAAGTGTCATTCGATTTTGGCTGGGGAAGCGAGTAGCCCTTGCTCTGCAGTGCCATGTAACCCTCGGGGCTCCACACGGGGGCTGGGTCGAGGGTGGCCACTTTCCTTTCTTGCAGTGAGGGCACACAGTTCTGGTCCTCAGAGCGACAGCCAGTCCCACTGAGGGAATCCTGGGGCATCAGCGGCTTCATCAATCCTGAAGAAGGCAGAGGCAAAGAACTTGTCTGTATCAGCTCAGAGAGCCATGCTCCAATCTCAGGGACAACCAGAGGCTCAGAGGAGACAATGGTTACCCTGTCATGTGGACACAACACCCCACCTGCTCACCATCACTGGGCTCACCAAGTTCTCGGACCTCAGAACCTCTGAAAGCACACATGCCTGCAATATGAGGTGTCCAAAAGACCCATTCTAAGGCCTGGCCCACCTGAGGTCCCGGGTTCAGAGCTCCTTGTTGAAGAATCCACCAAACTGGCAAATGGAAACTGGAAATAAACTAACTGGAGAGCAACTCCTGTCAGCAGAACGCGTAGAAGGGCCAATTCATCAGCCACAAAGGTCTGTGTGCAAGCACAGACGCCTTAAGTCTCCTGCATACATACATGTGAGGAAGAGGAGCTGCAACCCAGAGTGCTTGTGTGGACAAAGGGCTGGTGTCTGCCTGCTTAAAAACTCAAGCAAGAAGACTTGGGAAGGGATTTTGGTTTCAGTTCCTTTTTTATTTTAAGATTTTATTTTTTAGTTCTCTCTACACTCTACATGGGGCTCAAACCCACAACCCCAAGATTAAGAGTCAGATACTCCACCGAATAAGCCAGCCAGGTGCCCCAGTTCCTTCTACTTCTAGCTCCATGATTGACTGCAATACTCCACAGTTTTGTACAATGAATGAGAGCAGAGAGACCCACATATGACAACAAACTGTTAACTGGCCTGAGGTGATTAAGAGACAGACAACAGGGATCCCTGGGTGGCGCAGCGGTTTAGCGCCTGCCTTTGGACCAGGGCGCGATCCTGGAGACCCGGGATCGAATCCCACGTCGGGCTCCCGGCATGGAGCCTGCTTCTCCCTCTGCCTGTGTCTCTGCCTCTCTCTCTCTCTCTCTGTGTGACTATCATAAATTAAAAAAAAAAAAAAAAAAAAAAAAGAGACAGACAACAGGATGCCTAGGTGGCTCCGTCAGTTGAGTGTCCAACTGACTCTTGGTTTCAGCTTAGGTCATGATCTCAGGGTCATGGGATGGAGCCCTCCATCGTGCTCCATGCTTAGAGGCGAGCCTGCTTGAAATTCTCTCTCTCCCTCTGCCCCTCCCCTTGCCTCAAACAAATAAATCTTTAAAGGGGGAGACATACACTTCACCCCACCAGATATAAGCTGGATGGGGAAAGTGTGGTCCCATGGCCTCTCTGTCCATATTGATCAAGTGGGGGAGGGTAGAGGGGGAGGCAGTGCAGAAATTAAAAGTCTCATCGGGCCTAAGTCCTTGGAGAAAAGATATGATTTTTCAGATACTCTCTTCACAAAGCTTATTAGCAGTCATGCACTTTGTTGTGCCCATCTTTTAGCCATAAAATGGTTCTAAATTAAGCCAGTGGGTTTAAAGCTTTCTTGTAGGTATGGAGTGCCCTGTTCAAATGCCATTCCATTGATACAGGAATCCAACATATAGTGTGAGTCAAGTGGTAGAGACCCTCTCTGAACTCTAAAATTACATACCACTCATTAAATACTGATTATGAGGCACACTAAAGCGCTTGATACTGTACATCGGCTTATTTTTGGCAATGTGGCAGTTCTTACTACCTGAAAAACCCTGCTACCACAAATACTCTCTGCCACAAAAATGCTGGGCAGAATGTGTCAAACATTTCACCTGTAGAGACACCTGGGTGGCTCAGTGATTGAGTGTCTGCCTCTGGCTCAGGGTGTGATCCCACATCGGGCTCCCTGCAGGAAGCCTGCATCTCCCTCTGCCTAGGTCTCTGCCTTTCTGTGTCTCTCATGAATAAATAAATAAAAATCTTAAAAAAAAAAAAAAATTCACCTGTAGAGGTTCCCAAGAAAACGGGAAACCCCCAGGGGTTTGAAACCACAGCCCCAGGCCAGTGCCACAAGCTGGTGCCTCCTGGACAGGAGCAGGGAAACACACTTGTCAGTCCCAGCAACTATGGGCTTCTTCAACACAGGACAGCACAGGGGATAGCGTTTTTCTGGGTAAGGCAGAGAGCTATAACTGGGACGCTGCTCAAGATGGAGACTCTCAAAGGGTAAGGGCCTCAATTACAAGGCAGATTTAAAAATACATGCTCTTTAGCATACAGGAACAACTAAGTTTGTGTCTTGGCCTGGGCCAGTTAGGGAAAGACAATTTGCTGCTAAGCTGTGTAGGCTTTCATGCAGTCTAGTGGGAGGAAAGTTCAGATTTATACCCCTACAGCGGTTCAGAAATTTCCTAAGTTAGAGTAACAGGTGGTTCTAGGCTGGAAGGAGAAGATATAAAACCATCCTGGAGGAACTGACTCTCCATTCAAGCCATACTGGATTCCCACAATAAATAAAGTTCTATGAAGATGAACTCACGATCCAAAATTACCAGCAATGTGGGAAGCAGCCCACCATGAGCCCACAGCAGGCCACAGGGTTATATGCCTCCCTAAGAACTTCAGGTAACAGAATAATAAACATGGAAATTATGTTTTAAATTATAAAAGCACAAAAACTAATTGAGAACTTAAAAAAATATGCATACACAAAAGATAGATTTGATTTGATTTTGGCTCAGGTTATGATCTCAAGGTCCTGGGATCAAGTCTTACATTGGGCTCCATGCTCAGAGAGGAGTCCATCTGAAGACTCTCTCTCTCTCTCTCTCTCTCCCTCTACCCTTTCCCACTCACCCATGCACTCTCTCTCTAAAATAAGTTAAGTAAATCTTTTTAAAAATGAAGATTTGAGAAAAAAAATTCCAGTAATAAAAATATAGTCACTGAAATTAAAAAGTCACTGGACAATAAAAAAAAAAAAAGTAGATTGGACATAGCTGGAGAGAAAATTGACACAACACATTGAGACAGAACAGCAAGAGGCCAAAGAAAAAGAGATCTTAAAAACAGCCAGAGAGGGATCCCTGGGTGGCGCAGCAGTTTAGCGCCTGCCTTTGGCCCAGGGCACGATCCTGGAGACCCGGGATCGAATCCCACATCGGGCTCCCGGTGCATGGAGCCTGTTTCCCCCTCTGCCTGTGTCTCTGCCTCTCTCGCTCTCTCTGTGTGACTATCATAAATAAAAAAAAAAAACAAAAAAAAAACAGCCAGAGAGAACCAGGGCCCAGCAGAAAGGCTCCCACAAAGAAGGGTGGCAAGAAGGTGTTCTGCCATCAACAAGGTAGTAACCAGAGAATATACCATCAACATTCACCAGTGCATCCATGGAGTGGATTTCAAGAAGCACGCCCCTCAGGCACTCAAAGAGATCCAGAAATCTGCCATGAAGGAGATGGAAACTCCAGATGTGCACAATGACACCAGGCTCAACACAGCTGTCTGGGCCAAAGGAGTTAAGGAATGTTCCATACTGTATCTGTGTGTGGTTATCCAGAAAATATAATGAGGATAAAGATTCACGAAACAAGCTCTAGACATTGGTTATCTATGTACCTGTCACCACTTTCAAATATCTACAGTTAATGTGGATGACAACTAATCGCTAATTATCAAAGTATAAAACTGAAAAAAAAAAAAAAAAAAAAAAGGCATCAACCAGAGAGAAAACAGAGCAGGTTACACAGACATGAATCACTAAGCACAACAGGAGCCAAAAGAAAAATGAAATACAAAAAAAGAAAAAAGAAAAGCAAAATGAAATACTATCTTCTTGGTCCTGAAAGAATTGCCAACCTAGAATTCTATACCCAGCTAGAGAAAGGGGGTCATAAAGACTTTTTCAGGCAAAGAAAACCTACTGCCAAAAACATTTCCTGAAGAATTCAACAGAATTTACTTCATGAAGACGCATGTCACACCCAGATGGAAGGAAAATGCAAGAAAGAGAAGGGAGCAGAGAAACCAGTAGACAGAAGCAAATCTGAACAAGCACAGGTTGCACAAAACAACAAAAACAATAATGACTAATTTGGTAGGCATAAAAACAAGTAAGATTCTAGGGAACAAGAGAAAGATGACGTCATAAGAGCTCATGTTAGGGATGAGGATGCTGACGGGCCGCGGCAAGTCAGCGGTGCAGGTGAGAATGTAGCTAACACGGGACAAACAGAACGCAGAGCACAACAACATAAAGAAGAGGAAAATTTGATACAAAAGAAAGGAAGAAAAAGAAATGCACAGAAAGGCAAGACAAACAGGAAAGCATAAAATAGGAGAGTAGGAAACCCAATGTACTAATCCCCAAGATCTAATGTGAGGCACTTTGGCAATTAAAGTCAGAGATTTTCAGAGTGGCTAAAACCATACGTACCTTTTTGGACAAGACCGATTCCCCCCAAGAATCGGCTCAGAGAGACTGACAGGAACAAGATGGAAAAAAGATTCCAAATAAGCACTTGTCAAAAGAAAACCAGAACGATGACATGAAGATTAGACGGAGTGGACGTCAGAGGAAGGAAAGACAGTCAAGGATGGTGGGGTGTACATGACGACGAGGAGAATGAGATGTGTCATGCCACACCTGTCTGCTTCCAGACAGAGAGAGCAAAACCTGACAGGCTCAGGGACTGGACAGATCTACGGCCACACCAGGAGACTTTCACACATCACTCGTGGCGGGATAGATGCGTGCCACACCACACAGTCAGCATGTTCCGTGTCGTGGGCCACATCCAATTAGAGGATAGTATTCTTTTCAAGCAAACCCAGAATGTTAAAAAAAAGAGATCATGTCAGAGCCTAAAAGAAAATCTCAACAAATACCAAGCAACCTAGATCAGGAGCTGGCTGGCACTGGGAAGCCCTTGGGTGAAACCTGACCTGCCACCTGTTCTTTAAAAATAAAGGTTTACTCTAAAGCAACCAGACTCGTTCAATTACTATCATCCTTGGTCATTTTTGTTCTACAGCAACAAAATGGAGTAGCTGCTCAAAGCCTAAAATATTTACTATCTGGAATTTATAGAAAAGTTGCCTGATCCCCGAGTCTGTATCGTGCAGACAATGTCACCTGATCACCAAGAAATTATATTAGAAATTAACACCATAAGGATAATCTTAAATTTCTAAATATTTGGCAAATTTACAACATACCCTTAAAAATCATCAACCAAAAAAAGGTAACAAATCAAAACCAGAATAACATTTAAAACTGCACAATAAAAATGCTGTACCTATAGTTCAGGTAATACTTAAATACAACAAAAGGTCAAAAATTAATGAGCTAAATATTCAACACAATTATTTAAAAAGAACAGAGACATTTGAAAGGAATTAATGAGGAAAAGAACAGAAAGTAATGAAATAAAAGTCAAATAAAACAAAGGAATTAAGAAATCCAAAAACTGCTAATTTGTTCATTTTTTTTATTTTTCAAACGTTGCTTTTTAAAAATGGCATTACACAAACCTTGGGAAGGACAAATCAAGGTCAAAAAGAAAGAAGGCACAAAGAACAATAAGAATGGAAAGAGAAAAAAAAAAGGAGAATGGAAAGAGATAAAACTTCAATAACAAAAAAAAGATGGACAAAACAACACAGCAGGAACATCAGAACTAATTAAAACAACGTATAATGCATGACCAGAAGGACTCTTCGCCGAGATTCTGTGTGAATATACTACAACCATATCATCCCCACTTTGCAAACAACAAAGTTAAAATTCAGACTGAACCTGTGAGTTACAGAAGAGGCCATATTAGAAGCCAGGTGGGTCTGTCCTGAAGCAAAACCGTTCCCCCACACCATCCTGGACTCTACTGGCATGGCCCACGGGAGCATGCTTACCTGAGGGATGGAGGGCAGAGGGGTAGAAATCCACCGGGGGGCGAGTGGGCGGGATTCGTGGGTCCATGTAGGAAGGCATCATCATCCACCTGGGATCGAAACCCAGCATCTGGGGATGGTGAGGGTAGAAGGTGCGCTGTGGGTGGGAAGGTGGAGGGTATACCGGCTGCCAGTGCTGCATTTTGTACAGCTGCTCCTGACCGGGGAAAGAGATCAGGTTAGACGGGTGCCCCAAGGCAGAGACCATGCCTGTGTGTGTATTCACGGGCAAACACACACCCATGTACATACAGCACACATATGCATGCTCACTCACACGCACATACCCACTCCCCTACGCACCCCCCCACAGCACACAGTCACGTCAAGCCCGGACTTCAGGAGTCTCTGATGGTTCCCCATAGCTCTCCGTGGAATAGCCCGAATCCCACCAGGCCCCATATGAGCTGCCCTACCTGCCACTAGCTTCACTGCGCATGACTGCCTGGCTTTCTGTGCCATGTGGCTGCCTGCCTCGTGGGGCCCCGGTAACACACTGGGCCCTCCACCTAAAAGGCTCCTGCTCCCTCCCATCCTGGCTCACACCCCTGCTCTTCCTTCAGCTTAAAACACCGTTCTTCTGGGCATCCCGCTATAAGACCCCGGGCAGGATCAGGCCGCTGCCCTCTCCTCTGCAACACTGGTGCTTCTCTGTAGCACTAACAGTAGGTTATTATTTTATATTTCTGATTTCCCTTAACAAAACTGTAAGAGACTACAGGCCAAGTTCACTCTAGTATCTACCCATGCCTCCTACCACCAATCATGGCACATAGAAAAAAATCACAGCACAAATGAGTATCAGCAAAACATTCAAAATCAAGGTCCTAGATCTAGTGACGGTTCACTTCCAGCCCTAACCCCATCGCCACCGGCGACCTCCAGGGCTGCCCTCACAAGTGCACCCAGAATCAGCATTCCAGCAGGACTCAGGTGCAGTCAAGACAAGAAGAGCTGCCCGGCCATGTCTTCCCAATCTGCAAACAAGAATGCCTGCCTGGCCTGCATTCGCCGGACAGCTCTGCGGGCACTCACTAGCACTCAATAAACACAGCTCTCGGCAGCGGGCCTCCACCCAGAGCTCCTCCTCTGTCTGGACCCCAGGCCCCTAGGGAACCGGACCAGACAGTCTGTCTGCCAGCCTCCTTCGTCTGCCCTGGTGCTTTCAGACTCCTTTCTATTCTTAAGGAAGGACTTACCCATCCCCACCCCCCACCCCCCAGAAGTGTTACGTAGAGCAACTCTTACTGCTGCATCTGGCTGGAGTCACCCCAAAGACCTTCCTGATCGGTAATTCTCCACCAAGCCTGTGTGTAACTGTACAACACTGGTTCACGCTACTACACTGTCAAAAGCACAACGTCACCTCCCGTTTATAGCTCAGGACCTGGTGAGCTTCTGAAGTATCTCACAGGGGCCCAGGGAAAGGAAGATCTGAGGTGAAGGTATTAAATGCAACTAGAAGAGATTCTGGAGAATCAGCTCAAGAGCCTGATTTGTCTCCCTAAGGCACACGTGTTCTGAACCACGCTGGCTTATTCTTAACAATGATTTACTGCACATCCAGCTGCTAAACTATGTCACATCCATGTTTCATCTGTTTCCCACCAAAGTGCAATGCACGTCAATAATCTTCTGTTCCTCCGCGTGTCACTCCTCATCAACCGGTGCTCCAGCCAGACCACAAGAGATTGGTATGATGACAACCATCACCCAGGCCATCCTTCCTGGGGCAGACAAGATTGCTTCTACGATTTATGAAACCCTAATAAAGAGAATACTGCTAACACCGATAAGCCAGGCTGTAGGTGCCATAAAAGCCTCTCTGCCATACTAAGGCAGGAATTCATTCCTCTTGGCCCATCCAAGGCCACACTTGACTAGAGAAGTTCCAAGATCAGGATGCGAATCAGTTCAACTCAACACCTACAAACCTACGTCCTTAACCAAATGCTAGCACACCTGTCTGACAGCTTTCCAAGCCCTCTGGGCCTCCTTACTCCCTGGGAGGGTCCCAGGATGGACAACACTGGTCTAAGGAGAGGCCACAGTGAACTGTTCTGAATGAAAAAAACAGTCTTCGGCAAAACTACACTGAGTGCACACACCACTAACGCTTCCTTTCCAACTTCAGACAAAGCCAATAAGCTACTAACAACGGTTTTATTTATTCACAGGAGAAACCACTTGGAAAAATAACATATGGCCAGGGCTGATCTTCTAAGGCTATATGTTTTTGGTGCAGCTCCTGACACCCCGGCTGGGGATGGGGCTAGAGGAGGGTAGATTTCTGTTGGCTGTTTTCACTGAAGGGGAGGGGACATCCACTTAGCAGGCAGATCTGTGTACAGTGACCCTGTTTACCTGCTGCTGTTGCTGCTGCTGCTGGCGCTGGAATCTGGGAGGAAGTGACTTCTGGTACTTGCTGAACTCCTGTGCAGGGGACCCAGCCTCCCTGGCTCCCTCCTCACTGCTGCCACTCTGGGCCACAGCTGGAGGAACCATCGGGGCTTCTTCCAAAAACGTGTTGGTGGCTCCCTGGGCAGAGAACTCAGGAGAGCCTGGAGGACAAATAACCAGAAAAATGGCTGCAGTGAGCTCACTGAAGCTGGGCTGTCCAAATGTTTACAGCAAATGGTTGCTCTTATTGGCATGGACATTCCACTGCTGGACGATTCACAGCCCTGAACCTTGGCACTGGGCTAACCACCCCACATGCATGAGCTCACAGACTCCCCATGATGCCATCCCTTTGGAGGCAAAAAAGCTAAGGGTCGAAAGGTCAGGTGAACTGCCAGAGGTCACACAGTCAGTGGTGCAGCTGGGATTTGGTTCCAGGCAAGAGAGGCTTTATTGAAAAGGACTCCGATAAACCAGAGCCGCCACCAGCTCAGCAACAGCCCACATCCATCAACTGAGCAGCAGGAGTCCTATCCAAAGGCTGTGTGGCCCAGCAAGTCACAGGCCTCTCCTTGCCTGCTTCCTCATCAGTAAAGGGAGGAGAGCAATGCTGTTCACCCCACAGGCCTTTGTGAGAATTAAGTGAGATAATCCATGCAAAGCACTTAAAACACTGTCTGATCGGTAGCTAGCACTCAACACTATCTCCCATCTTGGTTCTCTCTGAATTTCCTTCTTTCTTGCCCCTGTCTCAGCTTTGCATTTTTTTTTTTTTTTTTTTTTTTGGATCCCCAGCTTTACTGAAGTATAACTGACATCTGCATTCTTAATTCTCCTGTAGGGGATGATGGAACCCCAATGCAAAGCCTCAGGGACCCAGAGGAACACTGCAGAAGCACAGGACAGGCACACACGCAGCACCCAGGCCCACCCCAAGCACCAGTCTCAACTGACCAGGCTCACACCAAAGCACCCGCTTCCTGGCCTCTCTCCACCGCCCCATCTCAGCAAGTACAGAGGCTGGGCACAGGCTGTGCTAAGACTTCTGTTCCTGGCCAGAAGGGGGCTGAGGACCAGCAGGTCAGGAACGAGACTCATCTGAGAAGCTTTCAGGGACTGAACTTTTTATCAGATCCTTCCCTCCTAAAGAGTTGTTTTTAGTTCATTTAAGAATATCACAAAGAACAAAGTCGGTGGTACTCTTGAAAACTGCTGCAAGAGCTACTCTCCGCCACACAGTGCTGTTCAATGTCTCTTAGGGAGGCCGTGTGATCCATCCTTTGCGGAATTAACGCCAGGAAGAATGTACTCTAACAAGCAGGCGGGCTTCTCTCAATGTCACAAAGGCACATTCTTCCTGATTTTCTTAAATGAACTGAAAGGACCCTGTGCTTGTATTAAAGCCCTCCAGCACCCGCATCTTTGGTTGAGCAGTGGCAGAAAGAGAACAGTGATGAGGGTAATGGGGACAACGTTGGTTATCAAGCATGCTTTCCGTATCTAGAAGCTGTGCCAAGCACTTTCTGTACATTCTGTCCCGCGGCCCCTCAGTGTGCAGGCAGGTACATACTATTTCCATCCTGTTTTACTGATGAGGAAACAAACGCCAGGGAGGCGAAGTGTGTAGCCTCCCACTTTCAGAAGCTGCAACAGGATGTGAGCCCAAGGCCAGAACTCAATGACCAGAGCTTCCCAGCATCCCCTGCTGTTCGCCACAGGTTGTGCTAGGAAGCCAGGAAGATGCAAACAACAGAGCACCGCCAACAGCCCAGGGTGTCCGGTTCACAGAACAAGGGCCCAGCACTTACCTTTGCGCACAGCAGGGCCATTCTCCTGTGGCGGCAGCTTCTCGGTGCCTGGAGATCGAAGGTACTTCCTTCTCTACAGGCTTCTGGGCCTCGCCCGCCTTCTGAGCCTGCTTACACTTCTGGTCCAGCTGCTTGAGCTTGGCGGCACAGGCAGCCAGCCTCTCTTCGCGGGCTCGGCGCTCCTCCTCCTCCCGGCGTTTTCGGGCTCGCTCCACAGCCTCCGACATCTCTGACTGCACAAATTTCTGCCGTGGGGGTGGCTTGTCCTCTTTGTCCTCAACAGACTGTTGCCGGAACATGCTGCCCATCGAGGACTTCTGCCAAGAGAATAAAGTCAGATGAAACATTGGGCCCCAAGCCCAGGAGATGGGCTACCCACCATCAGTTCTCATTCCCAAGACCCCTGAGCTTCTTCAAGAGGCAGCAGTCACGTGTTCGGTGGACCTGGGTTTCAATCCTGCTTGGTCTTTTACTAATCTGCAGTGACGTCTAGGCAAGTGCCAACGTCCTAAACCTTAACTCCCCATGTGTAAGCTGGGGATAAAGGAGGCCCCTTGGGACAGTGGATGTGCAACAAAGAACATGCTCCACACCGCAATCAAGACAGCAAACAGTGCCTGGACATTCTGGCCACTGCTAACACGCACACAAGATTAGGGCCTCCACGGCCAGCAGCCAGGAGCAGAGACCCACTTAATTTCTTACTTAAGTTGCAAAACAGCTCTCCTCTTTCTCCCATGAAAATACCGAAACCTCCAGGTATAAAGGGAGCAAGAAATTAAAATTCAGTCAGAGAGATGGCTTCAAAATGACTCTTCATAGAAAACATCTATTTTGGCCACTTTATCTACTCTGGGTCTCTAACTGGTTGCTAATTACTACTGGGAAAGCAGTAGGAAGCCCTCTTGATGTTGGGAAGGTTTCTCCCCAAGCTGCAGGGAACGGAGTATCATGCGGAATACATCACAGCACAGTTGATGGGCAAGTATAAGGGAGCACCAGTCACTGAAAGCGCAATAAGGAATGACCATCCCAAAACAGAGCTTCCCATTCTGGGTGCTAGCGACAGATGCGTACAACAGTCATGAGTCCTCAGACGTAAACAAACAAGATCTGTGCCTTTTCTGGTGCACTCATGAACCCTCCACAAAAGCACCATGTAATACATTCACTGCAGCCAAGGGCTTTTCTCCTGGAAGTTAACTTCTTATAATCCAGGGACAATAAGGACAATCAGAGAAGATTAGGAACTTCTAACTTGGAAGCATGACAGTACTTTCACACAAAGTAACTGGGGCCAAGCACATACTTTCCTTTCCTGTTGCCCTGGACTAGGCCTGTCCACACTCTGCAGCGCATGCATGGTGGCATGTCGCCATCACTATCATCTACCTCACCCCCCAGTGCTCCTAGAAATGAAAGAACAGAATCAAAGGGTATATGGATCGCCCCCGCAAGACTTCTGAGGTGCCTTTCTAAAGTGCCCCAATATTAGCTGTCATTTAAAGACCCAGTCCTCTGCAAAATATTGGAACTTTTTAGAAATCTGAACGCATAAAATTATACAGTTTTTTTTTTCTTTGTCGATTCATCTAACTCACGTTGTTTATGAGAAGGTCAAAGTGAAACCTCCTTGAAATACTGAACAACTCCAACACAGGAATGAAATTTGGATTAATTACAGGGTAATTTCCAAGAATAGCTGTCAATTTTGTTTTCCCTGTACCTAGCACAGTGCCTGGCACACAATAGGTGCTCAATAAAAAAAAAAAAAAAGACTAAAGATAAAGACATTTTCATTTTATAAGATGTGGAACCAGAGTCCCTTAAATGGCAAAATGCATTAAAAATGGCAATTCCTGATCCTGGGGACCAGGGATCAAGTCCCATGTTGAGCTCCCTGCATGGAGCCTGCTTCTCCTTCTGCCTGTGTCTCTGCCTCTCTCTCTCCTCTCTGTGTATTCTCATGAATAAATAAATAAAATCTTTAAAAAAAATAAAATAAAAAAATAAAATGGCAATTCTGGGATCCCTGGGTAGCTCAGCAGTTTAGCGCCTGCCTTGGGCCCAGAGCATGATTCTGGAGTCCCAGGATCAAGTCCCACATCGAGCTCCCTGCATGGAGCCTGCTTCTCCCTCTGCCTGTGTCTCTGCCTCTCTCTCTCTCTCTCTCTCTCAATCTGTGTCTCTCATGAATAAATAAATCTTTTTAAAAAGTGGCAATTCTGTTATTGTTGTTCTGCCAAATGTTTTTAAGTTAATGCCTTTCTCAGACCTAACTCTGTGCCTCCCGAACAATCAGTCTCAAAGTCATGAAGTCTGGAACAATAAGGCAGGCATCTGGCACCAAACAGTCTTGGTGGTTCAGAGCAGGTGGTCAGAACGCAGGCAGGGAGAAGAGGGTGTCCATGTGGAGATGTGGCTAGTGTGGGAGTTAGAGCCCAACCAAGCACGGTGAGGATTCAATTCATAAGGAGAGGTGGCCCAGCAGGGAGATTCAGGGTATCCACGTGGGGCTGGGACTGGGTTGGGGGGCACTGACAGCTGAGTGGGCGAGGAAGGCATCTGTGCAAGGGAGAGAGGATGGGGACAAAAATGGGAGACTGGTCACACACAGGGGGACTGATCAAGTAAGTGTGAATACTAGGGACAATGGGAAAGTGGAATTATAGATACAGAAGGGGAGAGAACCAAGTTGGATTGTGTGGAACCAGAGGTATCACTGTGAAGTCATGGTTCTCCATACAGATATAGAAATAATAAAGATGTTGGGATCCCTGGGTGGCTCAGTGGTTTAGCGGCCTGCCTTCGGCCCAGGGTGTGATCCTAGAGTCCTGGGATCGAGTCCCACATAGGGCTCCCTGCATGGAGCCTGCTTCTCCCTCTGCCTGTGTCTCTGTCTCTCTCCCTGTGTGTGTGTCTCTCATGAATAAATGAATGAAATCTTTAAAAAAGAAATAATAAAGATGTGAACATGTATATATGTGTACACATATGTATATCTGTATATACATACACATATTTCCTCACCCTGTCCACCAAGAAGGCCTAGGAATAATAACACCCCAAAAGCAGTGAGCACTCCCCCTAGGACTCACATATTGGTTTCTAAATATCATAAGGGCTGATCCTTGATCAAGGCAAGGACAAGACAAAATGACCTTGGAAAAGCTTTTCCCGGGGCACCTGGCTGGTTCAGATGGTAGACCAATCATTCGACTCTTGATCTTGGGGTTGTGAGTTTAAGCCCCACATTGGGTGTAGAGATTACTTTTAAAAAAGATTGGAATTAAAAAAAAAGAAAAAAGAAAAAAAGCTTGTCCAATCAGAAAGCAAGGAAAGTGCTCAATTTCGAGTGGGACAGGAGGACAGATGCCAGCTTAAAGAGGTTCCTGCGAGCCAAATAAAAAATACCTGCAGCTCCAAAACAACGAAAAGAACAGATTATAACCCACTGATAAAAGTAAGTAAACTCAAAGTTCAATGAGAAACAGGACAGTCATAGTCTCAAAGTATCTCCACACAATTTCTTATCAGTTACAAACGTGAAAGAGAGAAACTCCATAGAGTGAAATTGGGTGGACATGAAAACCTTAGTCAAGAGATCAGAGTGAAGGTTGCAGAGCATGGACAGAGTGGAATTTCCTGTCACCTGGTGGGGCACAAGCAAAAGAATCAGTGTCATCTCTGAGACATTCTAGCCAAAAATGGAAACCTTGAACCCAGTCATGAGGAAGCACCAGATAAAACCAATTTGAGGTGCATTCCACAAAATAACTGGCTTACAATCTCCACAAATGTCAAAGTCATGAAAGTTAAGGAAGGCTGGGGGACTATTCCAGAGTGAAGGCAGTGTGTGATTCTGAACTGGATTCTTCTACACAAAGGACACTGATGGGACAAATGGTACAAGTTGGATGGGGTCTGAGAATCAGATGGCACTGATGTATATCAATGCTAATTTCCTGGTTTTGACCGTGGTTATCTAGGAGGCAGAAAATAAATATAAGTGTTCCGTGGTGACAGGGCCTGACCAGGCTGGCAACTTACTCTACAAATGGTTCAGAGAAAAATATTCTTTGTATTATGCTTCTAACATTTCTGTAAGTTTGTGACTATTTCCAAATTTTAAAAGAAATTTTTTAATGAAAAATCAAGAGAGAGAAATGTCCACCTAGGACTTTTCAGAAACCTAGCCACTGAACTCAGTGAAGTACAAATGCATAGGACAGACAACCAGATGACTTGTTGTACTGCGGTCTCAGAATTCTAGTGAGATGAATCTGAAAAGAGCATGTGTTCGTGTGTGTGTGTCCCCAGTTCCCAGCTAACAACAGGCACAGAACCCCTCCAGTGACTGTGGTACCTGGTAGTCAGGGCCGGATGTCCAGCTGTGAAGTTTCCTGGAAGGTGGTTGAGGTTCTGGCACTTTCCGGACGACACGGGTCACACCCACTGTTTCGCCCCAGTCCTTTCCTTCCTCTTGGGGACGTTTGGCATCAGCACTGTCTGCAGAGCTCATTGACAACTGCCGCTGCCGTCTGGGGTCCCAACTGCTCCTGGGACAGACCACAGCAAGGATGAGTTTTCCTAGTCAGCCCAAGCGTGGTATGGTCTTACCCATCAGAGGGCCTAAGGAATTGGGGGAAGCCAGCCATCCATACACCAGTGTCCTTCCCTGGAATAGATCTACCCCACTGTGTGTGAGAGGACAGACCCAGAACACCAAAATCCAGCACCAACATTTACCAAGTCACTCTTACACACAAAGCTACAGGTGGGGCATTCCAAAGCCATTACTTGGTTTATGGGAAAATAAGTCCTTACTCTCCCATTTTAAAGGGCTGGTAACAGAGTCTCATAAAGGTTGGGGAGTGGTCTTCCCAGGAAGAGTGAACAGATCTGAACCCAGAATCCCAGATGAAGGTCTTTCTCCTTAGAATTTGGCTCCTTCCCTGCGCTTTGTATAAAGGAGGTATTCAATTTTCCTCCAAATAGCAAAAGACAGCTCACTAAATGATGCCATAATACAGAGAGCAAGAGGAGGAAGCCAAGCAGATGCAGTATGATAAAGGGGAGAAGGGGTTCCAAACAGAGGCTGGAAGGGAGTGGAGATCTGTGCAGTGCTTTACATGCTGCAGGAGCAACCAAGGCACAAGGGCAAAATGTGTATGCGGTGACCAAGCACATCTTTTGTGTAAAAAGAGCCCCAGACACACATCAAGGAGTTCAGAGAACAGCAGGGAGTCAGGTGTCATGAGTATGTATGTGTCTGCATGTCTCCATGTGCACACATGTAGGGAGGGTAGAGGGAAGATGAGGCTGGTAAGGTGGCTTAGATCACAGCAGGGCAGCAACCACTCTTGACACCACTTTGAGGGGCGCCAAGACCACACAAGGCTCCTGACCCACCAGGAAAGATGACTAAGGCACAATGTGGAGAGAGAACACAAACTGGCTACCCTCTGAATAGTCCAGAAAAGAAAGGATGTGGTCCCAATGGCCCAGAGACAATGAACAGGAAGGGACAGGGTCCAGGGGAGTGTCGGGAACCCATCATGGACAGGGAGACAAAGAAGATGTAAGGAAGACCCGGGAGCCTGGAGCAAGAGACTCATAATCAACCCAAAGAACCCCCAGAAAAAGTGTAGGTTCAGGGAGGGAATGCTTTGGGGACTCTCAATTTGAGATATCCTTGGTCACAGCCAGCAGTAAAACTGTGTCCAAATCCACTCTTAACTCGTTCAGTTGAATACTTCATTCACGTTAGCTATAAGAGATAAGGAACAGAGTGTCCTACTGCTTTCTCGAGTCTGTAAAATCTTATGTCTTTCCCTTTGATTTAAATTCTTGCTCACCATTTCTTCTGGGCTTAGGGTCCCAAGAACTGACCCACAGATATTTCTCAAGTGCACTCAAAGCTTCAGTTAAAACCAAACAGTATTAAAATAAATTAGAGAAGCTTCAATTAGTTAACTGTTTGTGGATAGGAGAAAAAGTAGCAGAAGGTCACTCCCCATTCCTTTTAGAAGAAGGGTTCTGAAGCAACCGACACGGAATACAAAGAAAAAGAGCGGCAGACTCAACTATAGACATTTGGTTATTGACAATAAAGTCGACAAATGGAAACCCATCAAAGCATTAATATCTAAAGGATATAAAACACTAATCACATTTTAAAGCAGATAATAATAAGTCTAATAAATAAATATACAAATGAAATAAGCAACTCCATACAAAGGAAAGCATTCATGTTTGCTAGTATTCAAAAAAATAGGTCAAAAAGCAAATTAAAGCAGCCATAGGTATTATTTTAAAAGTACTAGCCAGAGGCACCGGGGTGGTTCAGTGGGTTAAGCATATGCCTTCGGCTCAGGTCATCATCCCGTCCTGGGATGAAGCCCCAAATCAGGGCTCCCTGCTCAGCGGGGAGTCTGCTTCTCCCTCCCTTGCTTGTGTGTGCTCTCTCTCTCTCTCAAATAAATAAATGAAATCTTTCCTAAAAAAAAAAGCTCTAGTTAGTTAAAGCTCTAGTTAGAAGTCTGGCTGGCTCAGTTGGTAGAGCATTCGACTCTCGAACTCAGGGTTAAGACTCCAAGCCCCACATTAGGGGTGGAGTTTACTTTAAAAATGAATTTTAAAAAAAGTACTAGACAATCAATCTATTGCTATTAAGACCAAAAACTAGAGGGACCAAAACTAGAGGGACCAAACTACAATGAAGTATTTTCCAAAGAGCATTATAGGTAAATTAGTCCAATGAAATAATCTAAAAAAGGCAGAAAAAAATGAAATGGTCAAGTAAGTTCAGGAAATATGGTATACCCCACTCAGCGCTTCTCCCATATCTCTCAAAGATCCCCAACATGCTCCAGCACACATACCCTTGGCTCTGGGCAGCCTTGGAGTAAAGCAGTAAGTTGAACCCCATAGTATCCCAAACTTGCCTAGCCAGAGAAACCTTTCTGGGCACCAGATTCATAAGTGATCTGTGGAACAAGTGGTGTCCAAACTCATTCAGGAAAATACTGGCACAGTGATTAAAACCACTAGGACTCAGCCAGCCAGCCAGCCAGCCAAGCGTGCCGGGATGTACACTCTGGCTCCAGTCCCACACAGCTGTCCCATCAGCAGCATGGAAACCATATCTGCCCCTATGAGGCTGCTTGTGACCAGGAAATGCACTTGGCATGGTGACCAGCACACGGCTGTACCAATAAGTAACATCAGATGCGTGTGCATCTGGCTACAGTAAGAAGGATGGGGGGATCCTTACCACTTAGGCCTGCCATCCTTCCCAACTTCTTCCTCCTCTTCATCATCACTGAACTTCAGTTTCTCTGAGTAGTCCACTTCCTCATGAAGGCCTACAACAGGGAGACCAAGAAAGAGCCAAGTCTCAGCAGTGCTAAGAGCGCCATCCTGGGGGTTTCCTCCAGTCAGGGCTTATACTGGCTCAATCAAGGGGGAGGGCAACCTGGCCAACTGCTATCATGACGGACACCATGGATAAGGTGAGGGACAGCTATGGCTTTGGGTGACAGCAAAGCAGCCTGGTCAGATTAAGCTTTCCACAGATAACAGGTCTTCAATCTGGACAAAATATCTTACAAATGTGGTAAAAGGTATGGAAGGGTGAACAAAATAGCAGGCAAAACTAGACAGGGGTCCAACCAGGCAACAAAGAGACTTGGCCAATGGGATGTATGAGCTGCTGCTGTGCCCTAGGGCACTGCCAAGCCTCAGGGGGACAGAAAGTGCCCATCATCGGAGAAGTGGGCACACAAAATGTGGGAGATCCAATCAGGGGAACGGTATTTTGGCCATGAAAATGAACATGAGATGTATCTTTAAAACATGTTCAGTGAGAGAAGTCAGACACAAAAGGTCACACACACTACTATACTGTGTGCTTCCATTTATATGAAATGTCCAGAGGGATCCCTGGGTGGCGCAGCGGTTTGGCGCCTGCCTTTGGCCCGGGGCGCGATCCTGGAGACCCCGGATCGAGTCCCACATCGGGCTCCCGGTGCATGGAGCCTGCTTCTCCCTCTGCCTGTGTTTCTGTCTCTCTCTCTCTCTCTGTGACTATCATAAATAAATAAAAAATAAAAAAAAAAAAAAGTTTAAAAAAGAAATGTCCAGAATAGGCAAAACCACAGAGAGAAAAAGTAAATTAGAAAAAGTAAATTGCCAGAGGATGTGTGTGGGGGTAGGAGGTAACTGGGAATGCATGCTAATGGTACAGTGCTTCTTTTGTGGGTGATGGAAATATTCTGGAACTAGACAGTGGAAAATGGCTGCACAAACTTGGGAATGTACTAAAATTCACTGAATTGTGGACTTTAAAAGAATGGATTTAGGGATCCCTGGGTGGCGCAGCGGTTTAGCGCCTGCCTTTGACCCAGGGCGCGATCCTGGAGACCCGGGATCGAATCCCACGTCAGGCTCCCGGTGCATGGAGCCTGCTTCTCTCTCTGCCTGTGTCTCTGCCTCTCTCTCTCTGTGTCTATCATGAATAAATAAATAAAATCTTTAAAAAAAAAAAAAAAAAAAAAAAAAAAAAAGAATGGATTTAATGGTATGTGAAATTTGTTCTACAAACTGTATCTTTTAAAAAAGAAAACAGAAAGTCCAATATAATTACAAGGCAGATTTGATGAAAAAGTGTTTCCTTTCAACACAATTGGGTTGAAAGGAAAAGGATTAAAGAAAAAAAAAAAAAAAGACACACATGAAAACAGTAACACCAGAGCAAAGATTTTAACATGGGACAAAAGAAACTCGCATTTCTAGTGATATAGGACATCTAAAGGATCAATATATGTCAGAAAAATTAGAAATGTGCATATGCCTAATAACAGCTTTGAAACCAATGAAGCAGAGAAACAGATAAATCCAGTCACAGTGGAGAATTCCATACCTCATTTTCAGTACCTAAGAGAATTAGACAAAAATACAAGTATATAAGATCTGAAGGACACTTCAACCACCTTGACTGTAACTAAATTGATATTTACAGAACATGATGGTCAACTGCAGAATACACTTTCTTTTCAAATGCACTTGAACTATGTCCTGGTCATAAAATAAGTCTCAATAAGTTGAAAAACCGAAATCATACAGTGTATGCTCTCAGACTATAAAAGAATTAAATTAAAAATCCAGAAAGCGGGGGATCCCTGGGTGGCTCAGCAGTTTAGCGCCTGCCTTCGGCCCAGGGTGTGATCCTGGGGTCCCGGGATCGAGTCCCACATTGGGCTCCCTGCATGGAGCCTGCTTCTCCCTCTGCCTGTGTCTCTGTCTCTCCCTCTCTGTGTCTCTCATGAATAAATAAAATCTTTAAAAATAAATCCAGAAAGCTTTAATAATTAAAATGAACAGATAAATAAAATAGAAAACAATCCACCAAAATGGAGAAAATTAAAGCCCCAAACTTCCTCTTAGTAAAGATTAATAAAAAGAGTAAGTTGTTGGCAGAAGTGAATAAGAAAAAGAGAGAAAATAAAAATTACCCAATTATTGGGAACGAAAGACAGGCTATCACTACAGTGCCCACAGACATCAAAAAAGAAAAGGAATGCAATCAGCAACTTTATACCAATAAATTCAACTCAAAAGAAACAAATCGGGCAGCCCCGGTGGCCCAGTGGTTTAGCGCCGTCTTCAGCCCAGGACATGATCCTGGAGACCTGGAATCACGTCCCATGTCAGGCTCCCTGCGTGGAGCCTGCTTCTCCCTCGGCCTGTGTCCCTGCCCCTCCCTCCCTCTCTCTCTCTCTCTGTCTCCCTTGAATAAATAAATAATACTAAAAAAAAGAAACAAATCGCTTGAAAATATAACTTATTAAATACTGACACAAAACAACAAAGAAAATCTGAGCACCTCTATAATCAATGAAATTAAATCTATTATCACAAAAGTTACCACAAAGAAAACTCCAGGGTCAAATTATTTCACTAGTGAATTTTATCAAGCATTTATGTGAGAAATAATACCAAACTTACAGAGCTCTTCCAAAAAGTAGAGAAGGAACATTTTCCAACTCATCTACAAGCCCAGCATAACCCAAGATCAAAACCAAACAAAGAGGGTAGCCCTGGTGGCGCAGCGGTTTAGCGCCGCCTGCAGCCGGGGTTGTGATCCTGGAGACCCGGGATCGAGTCCCGCATCGGGCTTCCTGCATGGAGCCTGCTTCTCCCTCTGCCTGTGTCTCTGCCTCTCTCTCGCTCTCTCTCTGAATGAATAAATAAATAAATCTTAAAAAACAAAAACAAAAACAAAAAATAAAAAAGATATTAAAAGAAAATCAGAGACCAGTATTCACCATAGATGTAGACACCAAGAACCTTCATAAAATATAAGTACACTGAATCTAGTCATACATAAAGGTGGAGCAATAGGAATTTAAGGTTGGTTTAGCATTATAAATAAATAATTAAATAATCAATCCAGTCCTCTAGATTACCAAAACAAAGGAAAAAAATCTTACGATCACAGACACAGAAAAAGTTATTCAACAAAGTTTAATATCCATTCATGACTTAGAGAACAAAACACTCAGCAAACTAGAAATAAAAGGAAACCCTTCAATCTAATAAAGAACACCCAAAATCCTATAGCTGACATAAGATTTAAAGGTGAAACACAAACACTTTCTCCCCAAGATCAGGAACAAAGAACTTGAACACTGCACTGTACTGGAAGTACCACACTGTATTTAAGCAAGAAAAAGAAATAAAAGGCATATAATCTGAAAAGAAGACACAAAGATGCCCCTATTTATAGGCAACAAGATGCTTTATGTAGAAAATTCTAAGAAATCAACTAAAACTAATCAGTAGGATTCAGCAAAGTGCCTGGTAGGTCCATACACAAAGATCAACCGTTTACAACACGAAACAAAAAAAAAAAATTACATTTTTTTATTTTATATTTTATTTTATATTTTATTTTATTTTTTATTTATTTTATTTTATTTTATTTTATTTATTTTATTTTATTTTATTTTATTTTTGAAATTACATTTTAAAATCAATGCCAGGCACAGCAGCATCAAAAAACACCAAATACTGGGGATCCCTGGGTGGCTCAGTGGTTTAGCGCCTGCCTTTGGCCCGGGGCATGATCCTGGAGTTCCAGGATCAAGTTCCACGTAGGGCTCTCGGCATGGAGCCTGCTTCTCCTTCCGCCTGTGTCTCTGCCCCGCCCCCTCTAAGTCTATCATAAATGAATAAATAAAAGCTTTAAAAAAAAAAAACCACCAAATACTTAGGATAAACTTAACAAAAGATGTTCAAGACCTCCACACTGAAAACACTGAAACAAAGCTAAGAGTAGTCTGATTCAACCAGTTCGCGGATGGAAGATTCAAAATTAAGGTATTTATCCAGCAATACATTCAACACAGTCCTAACCAAAATGCCTGCAGGCTTTCTGTAAATACTGACAGGCTGATTCTAAATTTATATGGGAATGAAAAGATCTTGCAGTCAAATAACCTTGAAAAAAACAGTCAATCTTGAAAAGGAACAATGCTGGAAAGCTTACAGTGCCTGAATTTAAGACTTACTATAAAGCTACAGTGTGGTATCGGCATAAGGAAGAATAAATACATTAAGGAAACAAACAGGGTCCAAAAATAGACCCACACTTATCTGGTCAATTGATTTTCGGCAAAGGTGCCAAAACAATGCAATAGGGAGAGGAAAGCCCAAACAACAAACGGTGCAGAACCACTAAATATCCTTACGGATGAAAACGAGCCTGGACTCCTAGCTTATGCACAAAGATTAATTCAACATAGACCACAGACCCAAAAGTAAGAGTTGAAACGATAGAAAATAGGGGAGTATCTCTGCTGTCAAGGAGAGAAAAAGATTTTTAGACAGGACACAAAAGAAATAACTATAAAACCCCCAAATTTATAAATTAAAATTCATCAAAATAAAACACCTTGGGTCATCAAAACAGTGCTAAAAAAAATGAACAGACAAGGGGTGCCTGGGTGGCTCAGTTGGCTAACTATCTGACTCTTGCTTGGTTTCACCTCAGGTCGTGATCTCATGGGTCCTGGGACTAAGGCCTGTGTTGAGCTCAGTCTACTTGGGATTTTCTCTCATTCCCCCTCTGACCCTCCCCCCACTTGAATGCTCATGTGTGCGTGCTCTCTCTCTCTCTCTCTCAAATAAATAAATCTTAAAAAAAAAAAAAAGATCAGACAAGGTAGGCAAGAAATGGGAAAAAATATTTGTAAGACATTAAGTTGCAGGGGACTTGTATCTGTGACTTGTATCCTGCCACTCAAAAGAAAAAAGAAAAAAAAAAAAAAAGAAAATACACCAGAAGCCAAATAACACATGAAAATTTGTTCATCATCATTAGTCATCAGCAAAATGCAAATTAAAAGCATAAGACACCACTACACACCCACTAGAATGGCTAAAATTAAAAAGACTAATCACGTGGAAGTTTGTGAGGGCGCAGAGAAACCTGGTCCTCAAACCCTACTGCACAGCAAGGAATGTAACCTGCACGGCCACCAGGGAGAAAGGTGTAGGTGGGGCCTAAAAGGCCCAATCGAGCACCTTCCCTTTGACCTAATAATTCCACTCCTGGGTATCTGCTGAACACAAATGAAAACATCATTCCTAACGGAACCTCGATCAGAGGAGGAGAGGCCCTGGGTAAGGCCGGGGGAGGAAGGCTGGCTGGCAGGGGGAAGGTTCCACACCTTGATGAGAGGTGTGCCACACATGTGCATCTCTCTGTCAGAACTGCGCAATGAAGATGAGCATCTTTCAGAGTAACTGAAATTTACTTGGAAGCAAAGACACAAAAAGAATCTTCAGAGAAAACAATTGGGCTGATACTCGTTGAAGCTAGGGGATGTGAAGCTGAGGGCTCACTACCCCATTTACGCTTTTGTTTAACTTTTCCATTCTAAAAAGTCTTTTGAGAAAGTGAACAAAATCTCCCCACATCTAAGAGCAAGACCGAAGACCAACAGAAGACAGGCCTCAGTGAGGAAGCAACGGCTGGCAACGAGCCACGGATGGTGCCACTCCAGCTTGCTGAGGGCCACACAGCCACCTTGCTGCCCGGCAGGCAGAGGCAACCCTGGCCCTGTAAGCCCCCGACCCACCTGCCCAGCCGTCATCAGCGTCAGCGTCCAGGTCATCCAGGCCCTTCAGGTTTTCCGCATTGATGATGGTGGGCCGCGGCGCCCGTCCCACCAGCTGCCTCAGCGGGCGGATGGGGCGAGTTGTTCCCAGCCTGTTTTCTTTTCTGCCGAGGGCAAAAAGAGTAAAGATCTGGCCTCACGTCAAGTATACAGATGCAAGCGAAACCCAATACTTTTCCCCAATATAAGTCCAAAACTGCAAAGGTTCATGGTTGCATTTAAGACTTAAATCCTCTCCTTTGAAAAGAAACCTACAAGGAACAAACACAGCCCAGAGAGCAGTTCTGGCTCATTTCGTAGTTTCATATCCTCAGCACTAGCACCTAGGGCAATGGCCACAAACTCATGCCAGGACTTACAATCATAACCCAACCTCATTCAGCTCCAGATCCCAGCCACCCCACCCACCCAGGAGCTTGGAGGTGGTTTCAGGTCCACTGTGGTCTCGAAGACAGAGCACCTTCATATGTCAGCCCATTATCTTGCACAATGCCCCCAAGCGGGGTGGAGAGAGCCACTCTCTACAAATGTGACTATAATACAGTAGCCTTACCCATCTTGGTCATTCATCTGGAATTGTCTAAAGGGAACACGGGGTTCAAGACGGAGCTGGGGAAGGGGAAAAGATCCTCGTTCCACTGTACCCTGGTTCTCTGATGACTGCGGTGAACACATCTGAAACATAACATCAATGAATAGGATTTTCTGATAATGGTTTAAATTCTAAGTTCCACCTGCATTAGAATTTGTTTTGGAAAATGGAAACTGGGAAGAAGAGACAGGCAAGTCTTGGAACTGCCCGGTTCATCCTACCCCCGTCTCCCCCATCTCTTTCCTGCTGTCAGGAAGTACACCTAGGGACTTGTGGCGTCTTAGGCAATGCCTGCCTCTCCTTTCTCTAAAGAACCAAGGCCGAAATAATATCCATATCACCAGGGAAAGCAGCCGAAGACCCTTAAGATTTGAAAAGGGGCAGAGAAAAACACTGAAGTAATGGAAACTTTCAAGGTAGGGCTTATCAGGGCAAAGACACTGGGAGGAAAACTGAGGTGGACATTCAACCACTTAGAGGAGGTTCTGCTGGACACGAGCAATCCAACTTCATGGGAAAAAAAAATGCATACTCTGAAAACTTACAAAAGCAGGAAGCATGTCATGGTATGTAGGTGGGTGGTATACATTTCCCATGAACTGTGAAGCCCCTTTTCGGACAGGCTGAGCCGGGCGGAGAGAGGGGTCCTTAGAATCGCTGGTACATGCCGAGGAGGGGGCTCCGTCTCCCGCACTCGAGTTCCTGCTGCCCAGCTCAGTTGGGGAGGCGCTCAGAGACGTGGCAGAAATTATGTTTCGCCCACCGCCCTCCCTCCAGCTTGTCACATCTGGAAATTGAAAGGGGGCAAAAGGGGAGAGGAAAGAGGAAGGGGGAGGAGGGATTGTGTGAGGTTCTGAAGGTCGAGGGACCCCCTCGTTCACCAAAAACAAAAACAAAAAACCCAAAAGTGAAGAGTCAAGTGGTCGAATCTGCCAGGGAAGGTGGAGGGCAGACACCTGGCCAATGAGTAGAAACTTGCTGTGGGAAGTCTGGTTGTAAGAGAAATACAAAGCAAGGTCCACTCACAGAGAAGGCAAGTGTAAACAAGACATGGTCTTTGCTGGTCAACAGAAACCACATATACCCACAGATCTAACACACAAAGAAATCAGGGCAGCCCCAATAAAAACAGCCTTGGGTCATTTCTCCCACAAACACTGACCCATCAGGATCAGCACTAGGCCCAGCATTGGGCTTTACATTAAAACTGAGGTAAGTCCTGGGGCACCCGGCTGGCTCAGTCAGTAGAGCATGCAACTCTAGATCTCAGGGTCGTGAGTTGGACCCCCACGTGTCACGTAGAGATGACTTAAAAATAAAATCTCGAAAACTGGTGTTAAGTCCTGACATGTTTCAACTCAGTTTCACAGTAACACCTCTGCTCAAAGATTCCACAGTTCATAAGATAAAGCAGAGCCCCTCTCCCTCCAATGGGGGCATGAAAGGGTCCTTGGCCCCACCCCCCCCAGGCCTTCACCCCCACTTGTTCTGCTCGGGCTCAGGGGGCTCTCCTGCAGCTCACAGTCTGAACCCGCCAACCTATCTATCCTATTAAGATGATGTTCCCCCCACTGTCAAACTTAACAAGTACTGGGGGAATTAGGGGCAAAGGAGAAATCACATGAGCCCGCTCTTTTTCAGCCAATGTATGGTTAGGAATTGAAGCATGAAGTCCTTGAGTACTTGAGACTAAGAGAAAGAGATAAAGCACAGAAGCCACAAAACCAGAGTTGGCTCCCAGCAATTCAACTGCCTTGAATACAATCTTGGGCAAGTCCTGTGATTACCTTTCTGGCCACACCTGCTTCTTCTTCTTCTCAAATAAGGAGATGGAACTGATCCCAAAAGCAGCTTCTAGTTCTAAACTTCTGTGGTTCTACAAAGCAGCCCAGCTTGATCCCGGAAAACTACAATTCTTGGCTTGAGGAATTTGGTTACATTATTTGGAGCAGATGAAATAACCCAGACACAGGCCACTGAAAAGGTAGTATGCTCCATTAGAGTCACCTATTGATCATTTCACTTACAGGGTGCCAGTTCTGACACTGGGATGCCTTGCAGATTAATTAAGACAAACAGACAAAAGTCCCTCATGTTTCAGTATCTATTCAAGCCCTCCCTTCCCCCATCCATAAACAAACAAACAAACAAACAAACAAACAAGAGCCATTTCACAATCCCTAGTCAGAACAGATGGAAAATCTCTTCCCCAGACAAAATCTTAATCTCTAACCACTCAAGGCCATTAAAAAAAAAAAAATTACCTACAAGTATTGCTATATGACCCTGCCAACTCCTTGGCCAGACCCGAGATGAGGGGACTGTGGAGACCAATCCTAGGCTGGCTACAAAACAATCCCCAGAGGAGGATGTTAAAAAACAGATATTCTAGGGCACCTGGGTGGTTCAGTGGTTGAGCACATCTGCCTTCGGCTCAGGTTGTGATCCTGAGGTTCTGGGATCGAGTCCCATAACAAGCTCCCCACAGGGAACCTGCTTCTCCCTCTGCCTATGTCTCTGCCTGTGCCTCTCATGAATAAATAAATAAAATCTTAAAAAAAAATAGAGATTCTAATTTGGCTGGGGATGGAGGAGGGTTGGAAATCAGACTTTTTCAAACTCCCCAAAGGATCCAGACAGGATTCAGCAAGGTTTGGGAGCTCCTGGCTTAGAAAACCAGCTCCAGAATCAGGGATGAAGCAAATGGGCCCTTGGTCCTTCTGTCTGATGACAGCACAGGGGGAGACAGACAGGCTTGGCTCAATTCAGAGGAGGAGAAAGGAGGAGCGACCTCCAGACCAGCCTAGGGAACAGATGCCACAGGCAGGGGACAGGCACAGGGTCAGTAAGCATACTTTCCAGGCAGAGAGCCTGGAGCCTGGGAGCACCAGCTCGTTGAGAGCACACATGCCACTAGAAGGCAGAAGGGCAGCCTACTGTTTCCACACGTGCCCAGACAGAGACCACAGTGCACTTACTCTGAGGGCGGAGGCTTGGTCCTGGCCCATACGACAGATCGAAGACGCCCCTTTCCTTGCCAGCCTTGTCCTGCCCTCCAGCTGCTTTCAGCGTCGGAAACTCCTCGGGAGAGAAGGATAACAGTCGGCTTGAGCCCCTTAAACCTGTCGAGAAAAGCAGAGGGCTCGGTGAACGGTGCAGAGGGCCTCTGCTGCCCCATGGGTCAGAAGCCACGCTGCCTGGATCCCACCTGGAGCCTGCTCCTATTAAGTGCGCTCCCCAGGGGACAAGGAAAGCCAGATGCAGATGATCTGCTGGGCTGCTGACAAAGGATAAGGGAGAGCAGATCACAGCTGCCCCAGCCCAGAGCCTTCCCCACTCCTAAAAAAGGGCAGGAAAGTCTTCAGGGAAATCAGCCCAGGGAGGTGAGCTGCTTTCGTGTGGAGGTAATGGCAGCAAATCATCCCCCCCCCTCCAAGGCCTCCACCCCAGATCTACCCTCATGAGCAAGAAACATCTCAGTCCTGTGATCCTGGGATCTGTTCATTCCTTCCCTCTCCCATCCACTCCCCAATGCTATAGGTTCCTTGGAGAAGAAACCTTTCCTTAACTTTGTGGGAGTTCCTCCCAGCGCTTAGCATCAGGAACCTGAAATCATCTTTCAGACAAAATGGTGCCTTTTTAGGGTCCAGGGTGGCATTTAGTGCTTTTATCTGGACCAAATGCCCAGCACCATATAAACTTAACACAACAGTGGCAGTACACAGCACAATGTCCAGCCATGCTATGCCTGTTCCCTAGACAGCAGAGCCCAATTCCCACCCCCACCCCCGACCAGTATCATTCTCGGAATTACTGATTCATGGACCCGTGAACTACGGCAGGGACCTGGCCAGAAACACGCAGCTGGGATTAGTGCAAACTACTCCACTTAGTAAAAAGGTCCAGGGTCAAATAAACCTGCCAGGAGGACAACCTGACAGATAATCTCCAAGTGTCACAAAGAAACTGCCACTGTGTGAGGGGGCCTTCGACTCACAGTTGCTTGAGCATTTTTTAACAAAAACCACTGGCAAGGAGGATATATTAAAGCTATGCTTTAAAAACACAGATTGGAAGCTTAAAAACAAACAGTACTTTTTTCTGCCTTAGCAGTCACGAAGGTCTCACTCTACATGGGAATTAAACTTGCCCTCCACAGATAAGAAAGATAAAGGGAAGAACTCAGAATCCCAGACTAAAGCAGTAGCGTTCCTTACGGCTGCAGTGCTCTCTAGAGCACGTTCAGTACCAATCTTTTGGGCCATGTGTTCTCTGCCGTTGAGACTCTGAGGCAGGAACATCAGGGGCTTTCCTAGGGTTCCAGAAGCCATCAGCAAGGGGCCACTGCCACACCAGAGCCCACAAGCCACAAGCCTCTGGTGTCTGTTCACACCAGTCTGGCCCCCTGGGGCTGATCCAACTGAAACAGGCCCAAGGCCACCCAACAGACCACACGGAGGGGTCTATCAACTCAGGAAGAGCCCTTCAGAAGTGCAGAGCCATGAACATGTTTGTGAGCAACACTGTCAAGCACCCATAGCCCCAATGCACCATAGGCCTGTGGCCACAGTACAGGAGGCAGGCTGAGGGCTGCTGCCACCCCAGCCCCCTGCCTGCGCCCTGGACGCCTCTGTCCCTCCTCCTGGGCTCCTGGGTTCTACTGCCTCCCCGATGATGAATGATCAGATGTTCTCAGAGGATTTTGTCATGTTCTGGAATTAGTTTCTAAGTCATGGCTTAGTTTGTTTTGTTTTGCTTTTAGACATTATTTATGGGATGCCTGGGTGGCTCAGCAGTTGGGTGTCTGCCTTCAGCCCAGGGCATGATCCTGGAGATCCAGGATTGAGTCCTGCATCAGGCTCCCTGCATGGAGCCTGCTTCTCCCTCTGCCTGTGTCTCTGCCTCTCTCTCTGTGTGTGTCTCTCATGAATAAATAAATAAAATCTTTATTTGCCTGAACTGAAAGGAGATGCTTAACCATTGAGCCACCCAAGTGCCCCACATCTTAGTTTTGATAGGAAATACAATCACAGGATCAAAAGCAGCTGGAGAAAGGTATGAACAAACCCTCCCCCACTCCCACGCCCGTACCCCCACCTGCCTACTTCCTACACCCTCACAAAACAGGCTGCTTCCAATTCCACTCCTCCCTTCCTCTGAGGCTTCCTTCCAGAGATGCTTTTCTAATGCACATACATGTTTTAGAAGTATATTTTCCCTCATCTGAATTTTTTTCATGAATGGCAGTAACATACTATACATACTACTCTGCCCTTTTTTTCACTTAAGAATATATCATACACCCTAGAGAGTTTGCCAGACCCGTGGAAAAGCACTTTTTCTCCTTATAGGCTGGTAGTAATTCATGAAAGCACCAAAATCTGATGGACATTTCAAGTGATTATTTCCAATCTTTTGCTATTACAATGTTGCAATGATGGGGCGCCTGGGTGGCTTAGTCAGTTAAGTGTCTGCCTTCTGCTCAGGTCATGATCCCAAGGTCCTGAGATCAAGCCCTGCATGAGGCTCTCAGCTCCATGGAGAGCCTGCTTCTCCCTCTGCCTCTCAACTCCCTTTCTCTTTTTCATAAATAAATGACATATTAAAAAATAAATGACCATATTAAAAAAATGTTGCTATGAGTATCGGGTATATATGTCATTTCTCACACAGGCAAGTATTCTAGGGCAATTTCCGCACAGTGGAACTACCAGGTCAAAGGGTGCGCTATTAGTATCTGGAGAGGCAGGACCAAGCTGCCCTCCACAGGGGTTGTGCCAATTCACACTAGTATTTTTTTAACTTCTGTAGTTCTTCTTAAATACAAATTAATACATTTGATTTGCTTAAAGTTCTAACCTTACAGAATAAAGGCTTTAGAAAGCAAAGACCACTGTAAAATCAGTCTAATGAATGCTCTTTATAAAGCCTCTTTAAAGAGAGCTAATTATAGGGAACTATAATACTTGTCACCGCCCCACTCATCCCCCCACCCCGTGCTTGTCTTGCCCCCTTTACCTCATCCCACAGACCAGAGAGTCCATAAAGCTCCCTTATACGTATGCAGGCCAAGCTCTCCTGCCCTGAGCTCCTCTGGAACTGGCTGGTGTTTGACAGCACTTTGGCACGCTGACTGATGTCCTCACCGGAGATGGGGACAGAACTTCCAACCATCCAGTGATTCCCATCCAGAAGGGGCACATGCACCGGGCAAGGAGGGGAGAGTTCGGGACAGGCGAGACATTAGCCAGGACTGGGGGCAAAGGGTACAAAAGACAGCCAGTGCTTTTCGCAGAAGAGCGAGCAATCGTGCACTACTCTCACCAGCAGCCCTCTCCTTCCAGCGCAGAGGCATCATCCAGGTTGGTTTGCAGTGTGCTGGAAATATTTGAGCTAACAGTGACAAATTAGGAGGGCTCACGCAGAAGTATCTGTATCTTTGGCTTCTCTCTAAAGCACCCACTGAGCCTGGGCCTGCATTCTCAGAGAGGGCTCTCTGGTCGTTGGGGGTGCGGGGGGTGCAGGGGGCAGAGTCTGGCTGCCCTCTCTGCTCAGGTGAGCTCTGAGCCTGTCTAGGAAGCCCTCTGATAGGCTGTTCAGCGGTCACTGAAAACTGGACACCCTCCCACCCCGCTTCCCTCTGTGGAGCTACCACAGCTGTGGCTCTGCTGGTGACAACTTCCAAGTGCTTCCCAGGTCAGGCACGACATGAACAGTAACAAATACTGTGTAAGCCATGAATGCTCCAGTGGCACCATCCAACACCAAGCAGCTCAATTCCCAGGGCTGGCTTATTTATAAACCCAGGCCTGAAGCTCACACCACACCTCGCAACACCTCCTCCTTGATGGCCCAGGAGAGAGGAAGCAGACTCATGTCAGCCACACCGGTGAGCAGGTATCTGAATTCCACTGATGGGATAGCCGACTCAGAGCAGCAGCCGACTCAGACCAGCTTCCAGCCTCCCCCCACACCCCAGGAGGAATGTCTTTCCTAATAACATTCTCTGAGATCAAAGAGCTGACAGACTTTGTGGGGTCAGCACTCCCACCCCTGGGGCAAAGGTAAAGGCTCCAGGGAACAGAAGCTCACTCAGGTGAGAAATTCCACAAAGCTTTAGGCCCAGGGCTGCCAAGACTCAAGCCCAACAGTCTAGAAAAGGTACTCGTCCCTCCCCACACACCCAGCCCAACACCACCCACCCACACTTACCACCTTCGTGTCCTGCTGGCTTTCCATTCAGCTGTGCCCATGACTTTGGTCCACCTGGCACTGAATTTGTGTTCTGAAAGAAGGAAGGAAATGAGAATAGAGCTGGCCCAACCGGCCTGCTTTCCACCCAGCTTCCCACCTGTGTGATAGCCAGGGCGTTGGGAGCTGCCAAGCCCACGGTAAAGGTGAGGATCAGGGTGGAGGGGACATGGTCAGTTCACGTAGCCAGTCCCACAGCAAAGCCAGGACTCAAAACCCCACGTCCCCTTCACGCTGCACTCCAGAACACTCTGTCAGGTCACCTCTCACACCCACACAGCTACTATGCCTTGCTCAAGAGATAAAGACTAGATCTCAATTCCAGCATGTGTCCAAAAAACCGTGCACCACTAATAGAAGAGCATCAGCATGGGAAACCCGGCATGCCTGATCTTTCACTGGATGGGCCACTACGCTACTTTCCATAATTACTGTCATTCTATAAGACACAACTATTCAAGTGAGGCCTTCCTCCTCCACTAATCTGGACTTGCCTGGCTCACACGCAATCCTCGGAGCTGTGTGGAAAGCTCACTGCAGGCAAGGTGTTATGCTAGGCACACCCCACCTGAGCAAAACCTCCCACTCTCTGGGAAGGTTCTAGTCCTATTCCAAATGAGGCTCAGAAAGGAGAGACTAGTCTCAATTAGGAGAGCAGGACAAGGACTTGTCCCTGCTCAGCCTGTGTCCCAAGCCCCATCGAGTCCCCAGCCACTGAGCCCACCTGCCTTTCTCCAACAACATTCAACTGAAGGTAAAAATACATAAAACTGGTGCAGCATGACGTTTCAGCACTTACTGGGTCAGACCTCACATTAAATTATTACTCTTTCCTGTCCCCACCCCCTCCCACCACCAGCATCACCACACTCAGGGCTTAGATGGCCAGCTCTCTTGCTTTCCGTACAGAGCAGACCAGGTCTAACTATCCATTTATTTATTAGAAGTTGCCCTGAGTGCCTTAGGATGGCCACAGGCCCCTGCACACAGACCACAGAAGGGATGTGCCAGGGATGTAACACGGCTGTAACAGCCGATGTAACACGATGTAACAGCCAGCTAGGGCTGGCTGGTCCCCCAGGAAGCACAGGAGCACCAGGGCCCTGCCGTCCCACAGCCTCCCAACTAGTGTCTACAGCCAGCACCAAGATGCCCCTGCCCTCACCCACCAAACGCATCAAATGAGAAGAGGATGGCTCCAAGGCCAAGAAGCGTTACTAATACTGCCACCCTGCCATAACTCTGACAAGGGCAGATATGCTGTCCTGCCTCTGGGGCAAGGCTCTGGGGACTGGGAACCACTGGGAGTCCCTTCCCACCACCACTATGTGGGAAGAGCTGAGCCCTGGGCAGGGTGACCAGCATGCTGGTCCCAAGACAAGGCTCTGACCCTCAGCAGATTTTCTCAACAATGCCAGGACCACACCAGGTCCTAATCCAGACTCTACAGCACCGGGGTACAGGAACAGACACATTTTCAGCAGCTCCAATGCGGAGTCTGACATACAGCAAGGCCTGTACAACCAAGGCTCCCCTCAATCTCTTAGCTTCAAATTCCAGGAGACAGATTCGAACTCAACTCTGTCCCCAGACTAGGCACCAGGCACTTGTAGATTCAGGCCAATGAATACAGAGCTTCCCATGAATGTGGACTTCTTTTACCTTTTTCTTTAATTTCAGTATTCAGTGTTGGGGGGGGAGGGTGCCCTCTGGCAGAGCCATACACTCTCCCCAGTGGTTGGAGAGGACACCTCAGACCTTCTGTTGCCCAGGGAACAGTACAAAACTAAAATACAGTAGTGCAGGTTGTTTTCCAGTGAGCTGCTAAATGCTAGGTATCTGTCTACACGTCTTGTGGTCTTCTAAAAGATCTGCAGATGTCTCATCTAGATTTCTAGCTCCCAGCTAAGCATATCCTCCTGCTGATCCTTGAAATCCACAGATACCGATGGACTGAATACATTATGAGCCCTTCCTTGGTTAAATCCCAACTTTCTGGGATGCCTAGGTAGCTCAGTGGTTGAGCATCTGCCTTAAGCTCAGGGTGTGATCCTGGGGTCCTGGGATCGAGTCCCCCATCGGGTTCCCCGCAGGGAGCCTGCTTCTCCCTCTGCCTATGTTTCTGTCTCTCTCTCTGTATCTCTCATGAATAAATAAAATCTTAAAAAAAAAAAAAATCCTGACTTTCTGTTTAGGAAAGCACTATTGGGGTGTTTATTTATTTATAAGATTTTATTTTTTTTAAGATTTTTTTTTTTTTTCATGAGAGACACAGGCAGAGGGAGAAGAAGCAGGCCCCATACAGGGAGCCCGACATGGGACTCGATCCCGGGTCTCCAGGATCATTCCTGAAGATGGCGCTAAACCACTGAGCCACCCAGGATGCCCTTATTTTTTTAAGTAATCTCTACACCCAACCTGGGGTTCAAACTCACAACCCTGAGGATCAAGAATTGCATGCTCCATGGACTGAGCCAGCCAGGATCCCCCAGGGAGAATACTTTAAATGCATCAACAAATAAAGGGTCACAGATCAGTATTTCCCAAAGTGTGTTCTTAGACACCAGTCTCTAAAGATGCTGGCAAGAAGTCCGACAGTAAAGGAGCTTGCTTAATTTTGTTTTTCAGCTCACCTGACCCCCAACCTTTCTGTGGTCCCCATGGAGCACAACCACGGGACCCTGATCTAGCCTGTAGTTCACCCAGTGACATCACCTCAAAGTAAGTCACCAGAAAGCAAATTGGGTGTTTGTACTCTGTTCTGGATCTGGGGTCTTTCTCCCAAAGCTGAAGATTCGTGTCACCTCATGGGAACCCTGACAATTTCCTGTGCTCCTGTCCCATGGCCACCCATGAGGCTTACTTCTGGAGGGAGCAGGTCATATAGCACCTACCTCCTGGCTGCTCGGCTGTGTCGGCTTCTGTAAGCTGGAGACAGGCCTCTGCAAACCCGGCTGCGGCAGCGACTCCGGCGGCGGAGAGCCCGTCACACTGGAACTAGACAAGGCAGGGGGCCTCAAGGTCAGGCAGGCGTGGGCACACACAGGCCCCTCCAAGCCTCCAGAGGCTCAGCAGCAGCATGTAAGGTCCCCGGCAGACTAACACTGCGGAGCCCATGAGAAGCTGGGCCCCATCTGAGGCCTACCAGTTGCCATCTGCTGGGCAGGACAGTCCTTGGCCCCTGGCAGAGCTTCTCCTACAAAACCTGGTGGCTTCACTGTACACAAGTGCTGGAGGAGTTGCCAACAGGGAAACTGAGTCAGCCCAGGGAAGGGGCTTGAGCCCCATATTCCTGACCAACAGCTCCCAGCAGTGCGAGGCGGGCGGGGGCCTGATGGCTTTGAGATGTGATTTTTCTTCCAGCTTATAAAAGAAATATATGTCCAGAGTAAAAATAAATTTATAAATATATATAACACAGAACTTGTCACGATCTCATCCTCCAGAGAGAAACACCAAGCAGATTTTTCTATATAGTATTTTTTTAACATGAGTGGGATGACACCACACATACAATTCGTAACTTGCTTTTTACTTAACATATCTAATGTGCTTTCTGGATAACACACGTATCTACCTCTTTGTTTTAGTGACACAGTACAACTGGATGGGCCACAGTTCCCAATTTTTTTCCCCAGTACTGGCAAAACTGTGATGAACACTTTTTAATACATATCTTTGCACACTTTTTGTGCATTCAGTAGTCTAAGTTCTTAGAAGTGGAACTGCTACGTCAAAAAATATTTTTAAGTTTAAAAGCTATGGCTGGGCAGCCCTGGTGGCACAGTGGTTTAGCGCCGCCTGCAGCCCAGGGTGTGATCCTGGAGACCCTGGATTGAGTCCCACGTCAGGCTCTCTGTGTGATGCCTGCTTCTCCCTCTGCCTGTGTCTCTGCCTCTCTCTCTCTCTCTCTCTCTCTCTCTCTCCCTGAATAAATAAAATCTTAAAAAAAAAAAAAAAAGGCTCAAAAAAAATAAAAATAAAAATAAAAGCTATGGCCCAGGGATCCCTAAAAAAAATAAAATAGGGATCCCTGGGTGGCGCAGCGGTTTGGCGCCTGCCTTTGGCCCAGGGCGCGATCCTGGAGACCCAGGATTGAATCCCACATCAGGCTCCCGGTGCATGGAGCCTGCTTCTCCCTCTGCCTATGTCTCTGCCTCTCTCTCTCTCTCTGTGACTATCATAAATAAATAAAAATTTAAAAAATAAATAAATAAATAAAAATAAAAATAAAAATAAAAATAAAATAAAAAGCTATGGCCCAGCACCCTCCAAAGATGTGGCAGTCAACAGACACTCCACAAGCAACAAGGGGCTGTGAGGAAGATATCTGCTCACCCAGAGCCTTCTGGTCACTTGTTCTACACGATGAAACCCAAGGAGTGCAGGAGTCCACTCAGCCAGTCTCCCCCAATGCCAGGGGCTCACCAGTAACCCAAACACCACACACACACACATACATGCTTCCAAGTTTACACGACCCAAGGAACTCACATTATTACAAAATGAAGGCCAGTGATCTCCACTCACTTCACCTTCTACCTACAACAGAAGAATCTAGGTAGTATCGCTTCTGTGTTCTCCAAACCTAAGCAAGGAGTCCCACACTTGCGGCCTTCACCCTGTTACCTCCCTGATACCCCAAGAGAGGACACGGCCCAGGGCAACAGAAGACCAGTGCAGAGGACAGCCCCTTGTCCAGTGTTCTGTCTTTACCTTGTCCTTGGCTGACGTGCATCAGCATGACTGGCCTCATTCAGGTCTTCTGATCCTTTCTGTGCCAATGACTCCAAGACCCCACAGAGGGAGGGAGTGACACCTTGTCCTCTCTCTCTCTGGAACTTCTTGTGGCAGAGGCATTTCAACACTTAGGCTGATATGTACCCTGATATCCAACTCACTATAGACTCTGTAGTGTCTACCATCTGAACAGAATGACAACAGTAGCTGACACCTGCCACACACATCCTCTACACCGGGTACCTGACCTGTGTTACCTTGTCTATTTCCTGAAACCAACCAGGTACTATTCCTACTTCACAGAAGGACCCTGGAGCTCACAAATCAAATAATTTCCCCAGGTTCCATAAAGCTAGTAGTAAGTGGCCTGGCTGATCCTAAAAGTAAGGCCTTACCATCAACCTATATGACCCCTAAACAAACCATTATAAAATTTCTAAAAACAGCTTTCAGACTCTATTTTGGTTATTACTACTTTATGTTCATTTGACTGAATTATTTGCTCACTCTGTACATCTTATCTGAAGTAATTGCAGGGAGGTTTTACAAAAGCTGCCACGGCTGCGGGTGCCTGGGTGGCTCGGTCAGTTGAGCGTCTGACTCTTGGTTTCAGCTCAGTTCAGGATCTCAGGATCCTGAGATTGAGCCCCATGCCTGACTCCGCACTGACCACAGAGGTTGCTTCGGATTCTCTCGCTCTCTCTCTCTCTCTCTGCCCCTCCCCCCTCCCAGTCCCAGTTCCATTCTCACATGCACACACTCTTGCTCTAAAAAAAGCTACTGTGGCCATTTCCAGTAAGAGAAAGGGACACTGGTTGCAAGACGGCACTCTAGGTCACTTTTACTCTCTGGATCCTGAGCATCGGCAGCCAAAGCACAAGAAGAGATTGAGGGCAAGAAGATGTAGGAGACCCCAGACCATTTTGTTCTCAGTCCCCAACAGGCAAACCCTAGGAGCAGTGTCCTACCGGCCAGCCCTACTCGTGAGGTCCTGTGCCTCTCTGATCCCCTCAGTACAAATCTCAAATCCCCTCTCCTAGCCACCCTCATGGCTGGCTGGTGCCCAGTGGGGAAGACTCACAGTGGAAGGAGCTGAACACAGGCTCAGGTGGGAGGTTACATGCCTGAGGCAGAGTTAGAACCGGCCCCACCACGCAACAGCAGCCACAACAGTTGTTCTGTTGCTCTAATGATGATTTTTGTGCCAGACCCTGGGCCTCCTAAGGCTCCCATAAGTGCTGTGCTGGCAGTGGTGTGAGCCTACTGGGAGGCTGCATACCAACCCTGAATAATGAGGATTCTGGATTGTTTTTCTTAACTGGGTCCGTTTGGAGCAACTAACTAGAGTAGTCTATGTGGAAAGCTGCTGGCCCCGAAACTGGGAAGACAGCCTCCTCCCCCAGCCAGAGTCCAGCATTCAGGGACTACCACCAGAACAAAGTGCTCGAGCACCTCCCCTCCCCACAGTGGCCCTTACTGGCTCACGAACTGACACTGAGGCATTGCATAAGCTCCTCTGGGGTGATGAGGCCCTTCCTAATAAGGCACAGGGGACAATGGTCCCTGGGGACAAGGCAGCCCATAGAAACCGTGCTGCATCAGCTCCAAAAGCCAGGAAAAATGAAAGCAGGGAGAGAGAAACAAGTAAGCAGCAAGAGTCAGGGCAAAAGAAGCTTCCTCTGGGTTCTCCCAGGTTCTCCAGCTCTGCCATTGCCTTCTACAGAAGGAAAGGCAGCACTCTATGAGGCTCCAGCTCCCCACCCACGCCGGCCCCCTCTGCTCTCACCTCTTTGGGTCTTGCTGATCCTGCTTGTTTGCCCATCCCGTCCCGTCCTTGGGAACTATAACGATGTTGGGGTCGTTTCCTCTGTTCTCAGACTTCAAGCTTGGCAGGTTTGCAGGCGGTGGCATGCGCCGGGCTGTGGCAACCTTCCCGAGACTCTGTAAGCCATGTCTAGGAATAACTACAGGAAGATAGGGGTGGGGATAGACAAGTTTCAAAAGCAAAGAGGCCGGTCAGTCAACTGCTCTTTCAAGCTTTAAGCAATAATGACAAAGACAACAAGACAGACACAAAGGGCAGCCTGCATGCAAACAGACCAAACAGTCTGGGAGCTGCTTCAGCCATTTTACAAGCCCTTTGCCCCAGCCTCAGAGCCATGGGAGTGGCTGAGATCTGCGCAGGGGCTTTCCTTTTACTAGCAGACAGGTGCAGGCGCAGGGAGTCTATGCCATGGGCAGGGAGCCAGGCCCAAAAACCTCCACCCCACATGGTAGCCACATCTCTGCAAGCTGAGGCTGCTTGGGCAGGATGGAAAGGGTAGCCTTCGTCTGGCCCCAGGCCAGGCATGAGCAGAAACCTCCACATTCTCCAAATGCTCCCAGGATGTGTGGACAGTACAAAGTTTTCCCACCAAGTTCCAGAATGTCAGAACCAGGAAGCCTAAAACAGGGTAACTAATGCAAATGAAGTTCCAGTCTACCCATGGTGGGGAAAAGGATCCCAGCTTCCAGGAGATAAGACAGAGGAGGACACAATCCCAGGGAGGCAGAGTCAGGATATCAAGCTCTGAAATCAGACACCAAACAGGAGCAGGGGAGCGATTCTGCATCCCCAGAACTGCCAGGTGACCACTGCACACCCTGAAGGTGGTCTGACCAGGTGGGGACTCTGGGTCTTCACTGTTCCTGACCTGGGGTTTCTCATGTACAGAAAAGCATAGAGAACTGGCCTCCACACCCGTTCTTACCTGAGGATCTGACCGCGTCTACTGATTTTCCTTTATACTTATCAAACAGGCTGAGAGTCGAATACTTGCTTTTCCCATCCTTGCCCTTGGTTATTTGCCCCAAACGATCGGACATTGCGATGAAATGTCATCTAGTAAGGAAATTTTTCTCGGCACCGCTCCTGATCTGCCTTTAAAATGCAAAAAAAAAAAAAGAGAGAGAGAGAGAGAGCACACATTAATCCACCAGAATCCTTGAGCCACTGGACTGAATTCTTCAAGGATCAGAGATCTCCTTGAAGGCCCAAAGGAAGCCCTGGATTCTGTCCCTAGAAAAATGCCCTTACCACACACAGGCAGCTTTACTCACATTTAAAGAGCATTTTGTTGTAGGTACCTTCCCCACCTCCAACAATAAGAAGTCCTATTCTGTCTGAACTGAGCAGAGTTGACTGCTCACCAGCAACACCGAAATGTAAACTTTTCCACCCTGAGTCCTGTTGCCAAGTCAAGGACAGCTCTTCAAGATGGAAAAATTGCTCATCCTTGTAGCACATCCACAGAACATCAAAAATAAGGCAGAGTAGAGGAGATACACAACCTGCTTATGGAAGGGTGTTCATTTTAAGGATGAGCTAAACCAAATCAAAGGGAAACAACCAAAAACAGTAAGTCTTCAGGAACAGCTGGGTGTGTGCAAACCAAAGAACCAGCATCCAAAGAAAAAGCATCTGCTCAGGCAACACAAGCAGGGCTCTCTGGGGTGCAGACACAGAAGCAGCAGCAGCACCCCCCAGGGAGAGACCACGGAGGTGGAGGGGGGCTTACCGGCTCCATTGCCCCCTCCACTTATAAATCTTGACAAGACAACCAAGAAAGCAGCACCTTCCTTCTGCCACAGTCTAATTTCCTACAGGCTTGTACAAGTCTATTAGCATGTTACTCACTCATTCAAATACTGAGTGTGTGCCTGCCAAGGGTGAGTGAGTGCCGCACGGCAGGCCCTGGGGACTAAGAGCCTCCATGTCTTTTATTCTATTACTCAATGGGTTCTTGGCTATAGTTCCTAAAACTTGATCAGGAAAAATCAACTTGTAAAAGCAATCACTACTTCCCATTGGAGTTAATGTATGGGGAAGAAAGCTAAAGCAGCAACCTGGACATCCAGCTAATACGGACGTCAGAGGTAACCGTACAAACATTCATTCAGTGATAAGAAAAGGCGCCTGGTGGTAGCAGCCACAGCATGGTTTGCTGCTTTGCCCTATTTGAAGTCACGCAGGCCAGAAAGAATACATACAGTATGCTGGTAAAGCATTCTGTACCTTTAGGGATGACTTTACGATAAAATCCTATATATTATGATCCAAGACTTTATAAAAACCACAGGGAGCAAAGATCACTTACAAAATGGGGCCAGAAAAAGGGTAACAGTGACATCACACAACTCCAGGCACACGGAGCCTAGCGCCAGGCCGAAGGCGAACCAAGCTGGGTCTTACACAAAACCAGGTACCTCCATCCTTTCATTCATTTGTTAAGTATTGAAAATGAATGAAATCTATAGGAGAGTCAGCCTTAATGAAGACATAAACCACAAATGCCCCAAAGTGCTCAAAGCTCCCAAGAAGCTTACATGTCAGAGCCTCCCCTACAGTGTCTGCCTCACGGGCCGGGAGCAAAAAATGACCAAGGACAGAAACTGGCCCAAAGTGTCCAAATTCTGATTTTGGTGCCCCAGGGTTCCATAACACACCCCTTTATTTTTAAATTTCCCTACCCAGAGCTGGCTCCAGTGAGTTTCTGCTCCATGTCCAAAAGTCATAGTAACAGCAGCATTCTTCCCCCACACTGGACAGCAAGCCCCTCGGGACAGGGACTGGGTTTTATTTTCTTCAGAATAACCGGTATTTAACAGGCTCTCAAACGTAAATCAACTTGAAATTCTCCATTAGGATTGGATGAGGTCTAACATTTATACACTATCAAATCAAAAGATCATTCAGATAGGAAGATGAAACACACACACCCCCCAACACATTATTAACAGCCCTTGAGATTGTCACCATGGTGATGGCAGCATGTGGCCCCTGCCTCAGAGCTTACAGTCTGCAACAGCAAATGCTGGTCAGCATCCCAGCCAACGGCCTGTGTTTTTTATAAGCCCTCAAACTAAGAATGATTTCTTTAAATCATTTTTCACAGTTGTTTTAAAAAACAACGAATATGTGACACCCTACATGGCCCTCAACGCCACAAGGAGAAAAGGTTTGCTGACCTTAGATCTGAAAGGTAGTCTTGAACAAGCACTTTCAAAGGTCTCAGGTGGGAAATAGCCTGGCCGCCAGGGAGAAGCCCTACTTTTCAGGGAGGGGGCAGGGCAGGGCCCACCGAAATGGGGTGGTACCCATGCAGAGCAGATAATTCTGTGGACTGTGATGTGGACTGTGATCAAGACACTTCGGGACTTGTTTACTTAGCACTCTTTTTACAAACTCATGTGGCAGGTCACATAACCAAAAAGTTCACATCCTAATTCCTGGAACCTGTGACTTCCTTACCTTACACAGCAAAAGGCATTCTGGTGATATGATTAACATAAGGATCTTGAAATAGGGAGATTATCCTGGATTATGTGGGCAGGCTCACAGTAATCACAAGGTCCCAAGAAGGGGGAGCAGGAAGGCCAGAGTCAGAAAGCTGTGGCATCAGTAGCTAAGGCTGGAGCACTCTTCATGGTTGGGAGGTGCCATAGAAGAGGGCTGCAGGTGCCCATAGAAGATGGGAGAAAGGAAAAGATTCTCTCCCTTCCTAACCCTTTGGAAGGAACCAGCCCCACCCACATCTTTATGTAGCCCAGTAAGACTCACTTCAGACCTCTGATCTCCAAAACTATAAGAGGATAAATTTGCAGCAATTTTTTTTTTTAAGATTTTATTTGAGAGAGAGAGAGAGAGAGAGAGCGAGCGCGCGCGCGCGCGCGCGCGCGCGCGAGCGCAAGTGCACGTGCTAGGGAAAGGGAGGGGGAGGGAGAGGAGAGGAGAGGAGAGAGCAGCAGACTCCCCACTGAGCAGGGAGCTAGAGGACATGGGGCTGGATTCCAGGACCCTGCAATAATGGCCTGAGCTGAAGGCCAATGCTTAACGGAATGAGCCACCCAGGCTCCCCTACATTTGCACTGTTTTAAGTCACTGGATTTATGGTAACTGGTTACAACAACAGAAAATACACTCATTCAGTAGGCTTTTATCAGGCACTACCATGCTCCCAGCACTGAGCTCGGCCTGGGATGCAGCAGAAAAACCTGGAACAAATGGGATCCACTCTCCTAAGAACTTAGAATTGTGTCTAAGGCTGTTAATTGGTCAACAGCTGTTGCTTGACCCCAAGGAGAAGTCCAACCATTCAGCAAATGCTATCTGAGTGCCTACTAGGTTCAGGTGAAATGCTTCCCACCCCTGGCAACCAGCGTGCCTCGGGGAAGCCAGAACAGGACACACACTGTACATGCAATTTTGGGAAGTGCCCCCTCCTTCTACTTTTTAACCAAGTTTTGCACCTGTTGGCGGATTACTGGCCTCCCTTGCCCTCAGTTTCCCTGTCTACAGAATTGAGGGGCCAAAGCAAGATTTCACAAGTCCCGGCCACTTCTAAAACTCAAACAACGTCAGCATTAATACCTCAGAGCCACAGAATTACAGATGATTTATTGTCAAAGTAGCCACCTCTTACCATTCATCCAGGACTGGATTCTCTATTCCCACCTAAACCTGGGATGCTAACAGGCAACTCAACAGAGCCACAGTTGCTGTGGAAACAACATCTGTGGGGGAGGGGCCGCACACTTTTCACTTTAATGCCCCTCGATAGGACAGGACAGAGGGAGGAGCTTCTAGCCTCAGTTTCCTTTAGAACAGGAGTCCACAAGTTACTGTCTGCCCTAAGAAGAATATGCAGCAGAGCCCTAAAGGGCCTACAAAGCACAGACTACTTACTACCTGGCCCTTTACAAAGTAAGATTACAGACACTGGCCTTAGAGCATCAACATTTCTTTCACTAAGCCAGATTTTACTGGACACAAATATACTCATTCGGGTATCCCCAACTACACACATCTCCAGTGAAACAGTGCCAATCCTTGGGGTCTAGCCCAGCCTTACACCCACCTGGCTACAATGCTTGCCCCTTGTTTTTCACAAACATCAGGCCAGGAACACTAACTGTTAGGAGCAGTTTGAACAGCTCACAGGTATCTCCTGAGTTTCTACCAGACACACACACGCACATGCCCACGCGCACACGCAATGCTTCACTGGTCTCATCAGATGGCAGAAAAGTGCAGGCAATTATGTGAGTGTGTGGGGCACTTGGGTGGCTCAGTGGTTGAACATCTGCCTTCGGCTCAGGGCATGATCCCAGGGTCCTGGGATTGAGTCCTGCATAGGGCTCCCCGCAGGGAGCCTGCTTCTCCCTCTGCCTGTGTCTCTGCCTCTCTGTGTCTCTCATGAACAAATAAATAAAATCTTTTTTTTTTTAATTATGTGGGTGTGAATCATGAAGCCGGGCAAGAGGAGAGAACACGTTTCTAGTGGGTCAGAGGCGTGTTCATTCACACCTGACTTACACCTGGATCCATGGGACAAGTACTGGCTGAGGCACACCAGGTCCTTGCAGACGTGCACAGACCAAGCTTGGCTTGTGGCCACAGCTTTCTCTCCCTTTTGTAGGTAACAATCAATTTTTTTCCCAAATAACACCTAATTTGTATCCTGAGTATGACATACATAGCAGAAACAGCCAAAGGTGCCGCGCTGGCAGGGGTCCTGGGCCCACCCCCCACGTGGTAATCCCACTCTTTCCCACAGCAGCCACTCTGAGGCTTGGCAGGGAGGCAGGCCAGAGAAGCCAGGAGCATTCTGAAAAGGGCTGGCCTGAACGAAAAGATCACCATTAGGCAGAAGAAAGAAGGCCAAGAACGCACTGAAGACAGCTTTGTGTTACAAAGAAAAGGTCATTTAAAAACAAATGCAGGTCTGCATATTCTAGCAAGTCCGCTAAAGATGCACTCTGAGGGGCCCTGAGGGGGGTTTGCTGGAAGAAAAACAACCACAGAGGCAACCTAACATCCAAGCCCCGCCCCTCCAGCCAGCAGCCCCGCCTGTCACACAGGTGACTGAGCCTGCCCCTCATCTGCTTGCCAGAGGGAAAACCTCCCCCCACTCATCTTATCAAAAGCCCTTTCAGAGGACAGGATTAATCTCACTCGGCCTGGGTTCGGGCCAATGTCAGACGCCCACCTGGCCAGGTGATCTGGGCAGGCCTATAAAGCACCAGGGAAGCACCGCAGCCATACATCCCACATCCGCTCCTGAGAGCCAGGCACCCTGCTGAGCACCCACGTGCCCTCGCTTCCGGAAGATGCTACTGCCATCACCCTGCTTTACAGAGGACGCCAAGGTGTAGTCCAGACAGAGAAGTAAATTGTCCCAGGTCACGAGACTACAAGACATCAACCCTCTGGACCTGGACACACCACCAACACTGAGAAAGGGCCTATCGTGTGCTCCCACTCCGGCCCTGCTCCCCCAGTGCAGTCACTGAGTGAAGACTCATGATCCTCTAGAACAGTGAGGCACAAACAGAAGCCCTCAACCCAAGGTGAAGGAGGAACAAAAGGGAAATGTCTCTGTATAGAAGGAATGGAAAGATCCCACTGTACACAAAACATATCAAAAAGCATGATCCGACAGGAATGGAAACTGAGAGCAGGCTGGATAAATACTCGAGAAAACCACCAGAGGGGCCAGAAAGCATGCAGTCACTAGTCAGTATACTTGTTAAGTCTCAGTCAAACATGAAGAAGCAGTGCCACAAAATCCAGGGACAAGATCAAGAAATAATTCCACCTTTCACCAACATCCCAACATCTGGCAAAAAAGAACTTAAATTTACAGGAGGCCCCACACCCCCTACTTCAAATTCTCAGACACTTACCATTATGAGTGCCTAGAATGTAGTGTCAACAGAGACTCTATCCCTCTATCCCGTGTTTCACAGAACACGTTTTCTGTGAAAGGACAGATAGGTTCAGCTTTGTGGGCCGAGGACCCCACCTCAATTGCCCCAAGTCCACCACGGCAGCACAGAAGCAATCATGGACAACACCAACAAAAGGTCAAGCTGTGTTCCAATAAAACTTTATTTTTTTAAAGATTTATTTATTTATTTATTTATGATAGACATATATAGAGAGAGAGAGAGAGGCAGAGACACAGGAGGAGGGAGAAGCAGGCCCCATGCCGGGAGCCCGTGGGACTCCAGGATTGCGCCCTGGGCCAAAGTCAGGCGCTAAACCGCTTAGCCACCCAGGGATCCCCCCAATAAAACTTTATTTACAAAAACAGGAGGCAGGTGGATTTGGGGCTGCAGTTTGCTGACCCTTGGTCTAAAGGAAAATGATACGTTACAGTAAGACGAATTCTAGCAAAAGAGGTTCACATATGCATTAGGATGGAGCAGGAGCTGGGAGGGTCCTAGCTGGGTTGTGCAGGGGAACTCCTGCTGCCTCCCTTAGCAACAGCAAGGGCCAAACATTCTGCACAACTCCAGCTTTCAGAGGCTCCCTACAGGGCAGCAGTCAGAAAAGCAGGGACTGGTACTTCTGTACCCACCAGCTGGGAGGGCCCCTGGCTGTAAGGAGTGGGTTTGGGGGCTGTCTGCAAAGCGGGAGCCTGGGCCTTATCCAGTGCTTCCACCTGCAGGCAGGTAAGCTGTGAGGGGTGGCTGCAGACTACAGCATAACCCTGAGAGCAAGCTGCTTGAAAAGAAAGTCAGAGGAACAATAAGAGGATGATAATGGAGTTTCCTGTCCCCATGTTTGTAGCCACCACCAGAAAAGACACCCCCCCCATCCCCAGACAGCACATTCAGGAAGCAACAGAAATTAAAGATAAGAAACAGGGACCAAAGCATTTCCCCAGCCTCCTCCTCTGCACACTTGGGCTTATAAGCCCCATCCTGACTCCCTGGACCACACACAGGCTCAGCTCTCCCTCCACCAGGGCCTAGCCAGAGCAGGAGCCCCTGCTATCACACCTTTATCATGATCTCACTGTGCCACAGACAAGCCCAAGCCTCCAGCCCACCATATTGGCCCCAAACAGCCCGCTCATCTCATCCTCACCCCCACCAGTCTCATCTCTCCAAAACACGCGGGGTTTGCACAGCCCCACGCTGGCTGTGACATTAGGCCCGTTTCCCCGTGGATTAAACAGAGATGAACATACTATTACCTACCTCCCAGGCCCGACGTCAGGAATAAATGAGAGAAGGAACACAGCACACGTGACCCAGTGCTTGTGTGCCCTTAGAAGGTTCTTGGCCAAAGGCAACTGTCACTCTAGCTCTGCACCAGCTCATCTCTCAGGCTGCCCAGCTCCACCATCATCAGCCTTGCACATGGCACTCAACCCTCGGGATGCCTGTGTAAGCAGCGAAGCCTTCATCTTCCCCACCACTAGGTGCCCAGGGGCCCAGGTGCTGGCACGCCTGGCACCTCTTCCCCTCCTCCTATGACCCAGGGACCTGTCCCCACTCTGGTGCATGAAGGCTAAAGGGCCCCAATACAGAGTGCGGGCCTTCAAAACCACCAAGAGAAATCTGTTAAATGTTTAGGATCTGTTGGTGGACCCCTCCCTCCTTCACCCCCATTATGAATTCTCAGAAGACAGAGATACACTTTAACTCCCAGGAAACCGTCTTGAGATAAATAACTCCTATATTCTGTGGCTACGTTTTCAACAAGATAAAAACTGCTGTGGCTTCAGGGTTTCCCACCTCAGGGCAGCAAGCATGGGTATTCGCTGCAATCACACACTGGTGTTACAACAGGCAGCTTCAAGGAGGGGGTATTCCTAGCTCCACTTCATTGTTCATCCATAACATTCTTCAGTAACAAAAGGAACATAAGCTTGATAGAAGCTTAAAAAAAAATACAGAAAGTCGTCACAGTCGACCAGCTCCCGGGTACCCCAGCAGGTCTGCGTTTGCCAGCACAAGTCCCTACACTCAGGGCCACCTGCCTCCTGCTCCTCTGTTTTACTCTGCTTTTGTTGTCTATTTCCAAAGAGTTCGACAATGAAGGTCATAAAACGCTATTAACTAAATTCTAAACTGATGTGCTATGTGCTTAACAAAATTATAAAAATGATTCTAAGGAAAGCTTCCAGAGGGCTGCTGGCAGGCCAAGCACAGGCACGCAAAGGATGAGTCCCAGCACTGACTTTGTTTACACCCAGAGCCTTCCCAAAGGAATGACATCACTGTAAGGGCTAGAGTTGGGCTAGCAGAGGGAGGATGGCTGGGCAGGAAGTGTCAGTCTTAGCCCAGTGGAAAGCATTCCTTCCACCTCCCAAAGCCAGCGTCCTCACAAACCCACTGCTACACACATACAAGAGGGTGGAGGGACAAAAGCTGGTTCTGACAACTGCCAAAAAGCGGCCACCACCAATGCCGAAATGCAAGGCTGCCCCTTGGTGGCCTCTGGGGCGAAGCCTCGCCACCCCCTCTTGCAGGCAGTGGCTCTCTACAGACACACAAGGAAATACCACCTCAGCCACTTCCGTTTGCTCTTTTACACACAGGGACAGAAAGTTTACTTGAACAGGCTGTGGGAGGACTAGAAAAGGTGGTCACAAGGTGTGACACAAACACCGCTTGTTGTACTGGAGGTAGTGGTTACTGCCCTGCCAACCCTCCTTTCAGTGCTCAGCCTCCCCCTGCAGCCCCTGCAGCTTCCAGCTCCCAGCCTTCTCAAGGGGCCTGGAGGGGCGTCCAAGGACAGAGTTCACTCCCCATATATGCAAGGAGGTGGGGACAAATGGCCAAGCTTCCCAACCCACCCTTTCTTCTGGGCCTTGCAACAGTCTGCAGACACTGTAACAAATAGTAGCACTCAATGCTTGACACAAAAACATAAGCACTGTGGATGGGGGGAGGGGTGCGCAAAGCAGCAGCAGAGCTGTGTAACTGACAAATACATACCTACTATTCAAACACACAAATGTTACTGTGTATCCACCTATACATGCACACACATCCCTTAGTTCAATTCCCTTTGATTCAAGAAATGCTATTTAGGATGCAGGGGTGTTCTGGTTAAACAAGGCAAAAGGACTACCAGCATTTATAGCTCACTCTTCCAACATCCCCTAAAATGAAAATAAACAACAAAGGGCACCCAAAAGTCAAGGACAATTTTGGCAGACAAGGAATAGTCAGTGGAAACAGATCTCACAGACTGAAGGATCCTACAAACAGGACTGGAGAGAGCTCAGGAGGCCCTGAGAGGGGGTGGGTACTTCTTACTGGGATTTAACCATGGGAGGGTTTCTTGCAAGATCCCCTCCCACTCTGGATAAATTAAACAAGGTAAGTCTAGACTTGACTTGAGAAGCCAGGATCCAAGGGGGTGGGGGTGAGGAAAAAAGCTAAAAAAAAAAAAAAAAAAGCCTGGTGAAAACCTGAATCACAACTCCTAAGCAAGCCTGGGTCCCCCTCTGCCATCAGCCTCACTGCCAGGTGGCAGACAAACATACTCAGTCCCTCTCTCAGCACCCCTGGCAAAGACCAAGGAGTCTTCTCTTGTAAACCAATAGACACAAACACCTGGGGCTCCAGAAAAACAGGCAGCCTCCCTCCCACTTACCCTATAGGGAAGAGCTCCCCCACTGACCCACCCACTCAGGACCCAACCAGCTGCAGATATGCCCATGACCACAAACATCCAAAAGCCTTCAGCGAGAAGGCAGATACCAAAAACAGAGACAAATAAAAGAATCAGGAACCAAAGATTTTTAAAAAGTAAAGTAACATAAAATCAGGATTCTCAGAAAATTAAGAGAAGATACTACACCTATGCAACAGAAACAAGACTTTTTCTTTTCCAAGGGGCAATCAGAAAAAGCCCTAGGAAGTACTAAATATATGATAGGCCAAAACCCACTATTTCACATTAATCATGAGAAAAATATCAGACAAATCTCACTGGAGAGACATTCTAGAAAATACTGGGCCAGTACTCCTCAAAATTTGTCAAGGTCAACAGAAACAAGGAAAATCCGGTAACTGTCAATCTGGAGGAAACCAAGGAGGCATGGCAACTAAATGTGGTATCTTGGAACAGAAAAGCACTTACGGGGCAGCCCAGGTGGCTCGGAAACCACCTTCAGCCCAGGGCCTGATCCTGGAGACCCAAGATCGAGTCCTACGTCAGGCTCCCTGCATGGAGCCTGCTTCTCCCTCTGTGCCCTCCCCTGCCTCTCTGTCTCTCATGAATAAATAAATAAATCTTTAAAAAACAAAAGAAAAGCACTTAAGGTAAAAAAAAAAAAAGAGAGAGAGAAAAATAACCTGAATAAAGTATAGACTTCTGTTAACAACAATGTATCAGTGTTCATTACTTAGTTGGGACAAAGTATCATACTAACATTAGAACTTTGTAACAGGGGAAGCAGCAAGGTATACAGACACTTAAACTTAGTTTTCCTATAAATCCAAACTATTCTAAATGTTTTCATTTTAATTTCAACAGAAGAAATGAAAGATCAAGAAAAGCTCAGAAAAAATAACAAGGAGTTGAATGCTGGTATCCCCTCCCCCACCCCAAAATTAAAGGGTGAACCAGGAATCTAACTAGGAGTGATGGAAACGGAGGGGGAAATTTCATCAAATGAAAAAGAACATGAAAAATCCCCCAGAGGTGAGTACCCAAGCTTGCAAGGGCCCACCTAGTGCTCAGAATAATGGATACAAAAAGAACAAAGTACATTAGGGATAAAGAGAAGAACCCAAAAGCTTATGAAAGCGCCCTGCACACGGGTGCTCACACACACACACACACACACACACACACACACACACACAAAGTCCAGGGAGGAACAATCAGAATGGCAATGAGGTCTCAAAAGCAACAATGAGGCATTTCTGCACTTCTCACCAACATCTTTCCCCTCCCTGGATAATGATTTTCAATCTAGAGTTTAATACTCAACTGACCAAGTCAAGTGTAGGAATAGAAGACAGCTGCAGACTCACATATGGGAGGACTAAAAACATACACCCTCTCAGAAAGTTGCAGAATATACACAGATGAGAGCAATCCAACACAGAGGCAAATGTCTCCCTTCCTCCTTCCTAGAGGAAGTGATCTCGTTCTTCCCCCAGCACCCTGAGGGCTCCCCCACACCCACCTGGGTCTATGAGAAACCCATTCCCCCTGCGGTCCCTTGGCCCAGCAAGGCTATATGACCCACCCAGACAAAGATGCCTCTTAATGACAACATGGCACACTGGACCGACCAACCAACTGGAAACCTGCCCTCCTCTGGACTTCCACATACTTGAGGCAATAATGTCCTCATTGTTTAAGGAAGCTTAAGATAGCTGCAGTTACTTGATGTTCCAACTGCCCAACTGAAACATGCATGGGATCCAGGAAACAAGGGATCCAACACAGAGGGAAGAAGCCCCAGAAATGACAACAAAAGACAGCCCAAGACGGCCTCTGTACAACAGGCAAGAGAGCAGCCTGTCCTGATGAGAGGACACAGGCTCCAGGGGGTAAACAGACTCACAGATTAATGTATTTGGGCAATTAGAAAATTGTGTTTGGGGCAGCCTGGGTGGCTCAGCGCCGCCTTCAGCCCAGGGCGTGACCCTGGAGACCCAGGATCAAGTCCCACCTCAGGCTCCCTGCATGGAGCCTGCTTCTCCCTCTGCCTGTGTGTGTGTGTGTGTGTGTATGTGTGTGTGTGTGTGTGCGTGTCTCATGAATAGATAAATAAAAGCTTAAAAAAAAAGAATGAAAGAAAATTGTGTTTGTAAAAAAAGGAGAGGATACAGGTTTTAATGCCATTCAATTTATCAATTTATATGTTTTGGTCATGTCTTCTATGTTCCACTTAAAGAACTGTGTTTTACCTGAGATCGTAAAGATATTCCATTTTCTTCTACAAGCTTTACTGTCTCATCTTTCATGGTTAGCTCTCATCATCCATGTAAACATGATTCTGGATGTGATTTGAGGCATAAGACTCATCATCCCAGTGCCTTTTTTGAAAAGGCCATCTTTTCCCTTTGTCATGTGGCACCTTTGTCATAAACTGACTACTTTGGTGAAATTGGTTTCAAGATCTCTGTTCTATTCTATCAGCCTATTGTCTATTCTTTTGAAGACAATGAGCTGTCTTCTTGACCACAGCTTTTATGAAGTCTGGAGACATCTAGTACAGTAAGTCCTTCAGCTTTGTTCTTCCTCAAGAATGCTTGGGTTATTCTTGGCTCTTTCCATTTTCATATAAATTTCAGAATCAGCTTGTCAATTTCCAAACAAAACAACAATAAAAGGAAAGCCTACTGGAATTTTGAATGGAATTACATGGAAGCCAGAGTTCAAATGCAGGAGAACTGACATCATTACAAGGCCATACTCCCCAGTGTTGGTGAGTAAGGCAAGGAAAACTCTCCCCCACTGCCAGTGGACATGCCAATTGGTAAAATCACTGGAAAACTGGCAGCTGTCTGCTGAAGTTGAACATGTGCCGACCCTGCGACCCAACCATTCCATTCTAGGTCTGTACCCAACAGCACAAGTACATCTACACATCCAGGGATGTGTGTACAAATATTAACAGCAACGCTACGTGTAAGAGCTCAAAATGGACACTAACGCAAGCCAAAAGCCTACCACCACTAGAACAAATCAATATTATATCCACATAACAGAAAATTATTCAACAATGAGTATAAACACACAACTATGCAGATGAAACTCACAGGTACAATGTTGAATCAAAGCAGCATATACAAGAAGCAGAACACAGAATCATTTTATAAGGGTCACAAGGCAATCCATAATGAAAACACTGACTGGCAGGAACCTACTACACACAGAGTAACTTCAAAGGGAGGGGTGGGAATCATTGCAAGTAGAAAACACTGGGGGAAAAATCTCTACACCTTGGTGGATCAAGCCAACTCAAAATAGAAAACAGAGGATCTGATTGAGGTAGATCAGCAAACATGTTCAAAAAGTGACTATGGGGGGTGCCTGGGTGGCTCAGTGGGTTGGGCATCTGCCTTCAGCTCAGCTTGTTCCTAAAGGTCCTGGGATCCAGCCTCACATCGAGCTCTCTGTTCAGTGGAGGGCCTGCTTCTCCCTCTCCCTCTGCCTGCCACTCTGCCTACTTGTGCTCTCTTCTCTGTCAAATAAATAAATATATATTTTTTTTAAAAGTGACTATGGACACCCCGCTGGTTCAGTCAGCAGAGCATATGACTCTTGATCCCTGGGTCATGAGTTCAAGCCTTGCAGTAGAATTAGAGATTACTTTAAAATCTTTACCCCCACACACAAAAAAAAGTCACAAAATATGAAACTTTAAGGAAACACCCAAATTCTGAAAAGCAAAAATCTCTGACCACAGTGCAGTAAAACAAGACATAATGAAAGCAGAAGTAAAAAATAACCCGACTGGTTGGAAAACTTAAAAATCTCTCTTAAAAATTTTTTTGAATCAAAGGGAAATTCAAAAGTATCACTGCAGAATATCTAGAAAAGTAAGAGAGAAACGAACACTACGCATCAAAACTTGTAAAACAAAGGCAAATTTGTACTCAGAACATTTAACAATCTTTTTTTTTTTTTAAGGATTTTATTTATTGGAGAGCGAGCATGCACAGAAGCAGGGAGGAGGGTCAGAGGAAGGAGAAGCAGACTCCCCACTGAGAAGGGAGGCCAATGCCAGGCTTGATCAGAGGACCTGAGATCAGGACCAGAGCTGAAGGTAGACACTTCACTAACTGAGCCACCCAGGCACCCCAGCATTTAGCAATCTAAAAACCTTAAATTTCTTAACAGTATCCAGTTCTAGAAGTTAGAAAAAAGACATGATGGGGCTGCCTGGGTATCACAGTCGGTTAAGCGATTGTCTTTTGGTTTTAGCTCAGGTCATGATCTCAGGGTCCTGGGATCAAGCCCTGGTTGGGGCTCACCACTAACAGTGGAACCTGCTTGGCATTCTCTCTCCCCCTCTGCCTCCAACCCTCTCTCCCTCTACAAAAGAAAGAAAAAAGACATGGCTAAATGCAGAGGGAAACAGAAACGGGGATACCTGGGTGGCTCAGCAGTTTAGCACCCACCTTCAGCTCAGGTCATGATCCTGGAGTCCCAGGATCGAGTCCCACATTGGGCTCCCTGCATGGAGTCTGCTTCTCCCTCTGCCTGTGTCTCTGTCTCTCTCTCTCTCTCTCATGAATAAATAAAAACATAAAGATAAAAATAATAAAATAAATTTATAAAAAGAAACAATACATTTAAAAAGCCAAAAGTAACTCAATGGATTTAATGACTACATTTGAATAAAGCAGAATTAAAGATAGTTCTTTGAACCAAGAAATAAAATAGATAAACCACCAAGAGAAAGGTATGTGTATCTCATTTTACAGACAAGACACTAAGTCCAAGAGGTTCAAAGACTGGCCCAAGGTCAGTTGCCCACTACCAACAAGTTAGGGCGTTGTAACACCTAAGCTTGAACCCAGGGCAGCCTGCCATCCAGGTCTGCTCCAAAGTGCGGGCAGTCAATGGTCCCCAGAGAATGACCACGTGGTCACCAGAATACAATGCCCACAGTACTCCTGGGCTCTGCCAGTACTCCTGAGGCCATGGTGAGTGTGGGGGCCAAGTGTGGCCTGAGGTGGAGTCTGGGCAGGCACCACATCAATGAGGGAGTCTAAGAGTCCTAGGGCCCCAGAAGGTATGGCAGCTCCAGGCTCCTCATCCACAGGGGTCTGTCTTGAGTCTCCAAGCCACAGTATATGCTGGATGTTTTCTGTGATCCTTGTCATCACTCCTGACCAACTTAAACTGTTACGGGTCCTTTCTTCATGGGCCATGGGGTCAATTCCTATACACCCAGCTCTCAGGTGTCGGCTGAAGCCTACCAAGGACTCTGGCTAGAAATCTCCTAGCAATTTGCAGAATTCCTGGCCTAACTTATCTTTTGAAAATGCAGTTAATTTAACAACAACAAAAAAGACAATTTGGAGATGGGCAGTTGGATAGACATGTGACACGCAGGCCTCTCCCCCCAGGGTCAAAACTTAACAGGGACCTGGCAAATCAAAGGAATACACAACCCACATACCTGTACTTCAGTTTCTCCTTCCTTTTCCACCACCAGACAGAGAGTGATAGCCAGTGAACAGCACTTTGCAAATGCCACCAAAATCTAAGTTCTTTATTGTAAAATCTGATATAGCAGAGAACAGAACTGGAGACGGCATTTTTATCGGATTGTTCTTTCTAACCGGATCAACAAAACAGTTTCCGAGGGCCACTGACAGATGCACAGAAACACATGACTAGCTCGGGTAGATGCCTGTGAACCATCAGGGCCCCAACACCAGGAGCCAGGGTGCTTGGGATGGGGCTGAGCAAAATACAGAGCTTGGCAGAAGCTCCTGCCAGGAAGAGTCAAAAATGTACCAGCTGCCCAGTCCTGGCCCCGACCACGCTCCACGAACATGTATGTGTTTTACATTTATGTGGGTTACCTATGCAACTATTAGATGTTACAAACACACGTTCAGTATGACAAATTCTTTTTTTTTTTTTTAAGATTTTATTTACTTATTCATGAGAGACAGAGAGAGAGAGAGAGAGAGGCAGAGTCACAGGCAGAGGGAGAAGCAGGCTCTCTGCAGGGAGCCCAACATGGGACTCAATCCCCGGACTCTAGGATCGCACCCTGAGCCCAAGGTACACACTCAACTGCTGAGCCACCCAGGCGTCCCTCAGTAGGACAAATTCAAAAAACACTAAAGTAGGCAAAGTAAGTCAGTCCAACTCAAAAGGTCATCACAATTAACCTGAATGATATCCTTCAGGCTTTTTCTCAGCTCCCAGAAACCTAGCAGCAGCTGATGGTCTGCCAGTTTTATTGTACCAGTGTGGGAAGTTCCCTGATTACACTACAGCTCACTTTTTCTCTTGGTACAAGAAAATACACACCCATCTACCTCATCCTTTTGAATGCCTACAGAGTAGTTCACTGTTTAGCTGTGCCACATTTACCCATGCCCCCACGGATAGATACGGAAATTATTTCCAGCTGTGTACTACTGCAAATAATGCTACAACCAATATCCCCATGCATACATCGATACATGCCGGGCTAATATTTGTGGACCATCGGACATTTCTCTGAAGCATATTTCTAGTTTGTGCCCAAGGAACTAAATAAAAGGCAGGAGGAGGACCCCAGGCCCTTCCCCAGGTGAAATACACATGAGGCAGACGTCCTCTAGCAGCCAGTGCCCTGGGGATGCAGAAGACAGCCCACTTACAAGATAACAAGGCCTCATCCATCTTCCAACTGTGGCCCTCCTGAGGCCCTCCACCAGGAGGAGGCAGAAAAGAGGCAATGGTGCCTTCCTGACGAGCCCCAAAGAGACACCCTGGCAATGAACCATTCCACCTGGAGGTAATGGTGCCCTTTAATCCAAGTAAGCAAGGAAATAGTTCACCAAGCTGGCTGAATCACTGTCACAACTGCACAGAGGATCCTCCTAACCACTGCAGAAATGGCTGCCCTATCGCCCCCACAAGGTGGCCACAGGTGAAGGAAGAACAGGCCAAGGTCACTCTGTTCTGTGCTGTCTCACTCATCATGTCACATCAACCCAGAGCCAAGCCACAAGCACTAGGGTGTCTGCTTACACAGAGATGGTCCACCAACCACGCAGTCCCCAGAAACCCGCCTTTTTTTTCTTTGACGGAAGTAAATGAAGAAACCCAAATGTGCTGAAGGCAGGGGGGCTGAAAGGGCAAAGTGTTGGTTTAAATGATCTCCAATAAAGCCCAAGGGACTGTACCCCTCCAGAACCCATGGGCTATTGATTCCCCAAGCCTCAGATGCTACAAGAGACCTGGGAAGATTACAGTCGCTGGGCCACCAATCAGTGAAGTAACAAAAAGGAAGAACCCAAAAAGAAGGGACAAGTGTTCCCAGGGGCTCTCACAGGCATGCCAACCTTGTCATTGCAGCACAGATGAAAAGAGGAACAACGTGTGTGCACACTGGAAACACACTTTATTGACTTAGTGTTTACAAGTCTCACAGAGATGTTGACGGAACTCCATTAATGGAACACTGTTCTCACAATACTCCCGGGGCCCTCCCAGCTCCATCTACACACCCCCCACGATTCCTAAAATGCCACCCCCTACCCTAAACAACTCCACATCAGTGTGTGGCCCACCTGGCCCCCCAATTCCCGTGACACCACCGAATCATACAACCTGAAGCTCTCTCTCTGCAGGGCTGCACTCACTGTTTAGATCTACTCTAAGCCATGCCCCATACAGTGTCATGACTCATCCAGGGTGGCAAAGAGCCACAATGGCCTTTTCTTTTATTCCTCAAGAGAACAAGAAAGGACCTCAATGATTATGCTGGGGAACCATATAGAAAATAAAACATCTTGTACTTGCCTATATTTACATTAAGATATACCTATAAGGGTACCTGCTTGGCTCAATCAGTTAAGCATCTGACTCTTGATTTTGGCTCAGGTCATGATCTCAGAGTTGTGAGATGGAGCCCTGCCTGAGCCCTGTGTGGGGCTCTGCCCTGGGTATGAAGCCTGCTTAAGTTTCTCTCTCTTCCTCTCCTCTGCCCTTCCCCAACCCTCTCTCTTAAAAAAAAAAAAAAAAAATATATATATATATATATATATATATATATATATATATATATACACCTATAAACATTCATATGCGTAAAGCATTCCCATTAATGGAAGACAAAACTGTTCTCAAGATACCACCCATCTCTTGATCTGAAAAAGGGATAAGTGGGAAGGAAGAAATGACTCATTTCTCTACTTTGTGTATTTCTAGAGTGGATTTTTGTAACAAGCCTGTATTGTTACTGATACAGTGTTTTTAAGGTCTAGGTAAACTGAGCAATACAGAATCAATGTTTTGCACTGTTTCTGAGCTGAGTAGGGGCCACAGTCATAGCAACACACTAAGACGGGATTCATCCCCATCTGACAGGAAACCAAGGCTCAAAAGGGTAAATAGCACTTGTTCAAGCTCCTAGAGCAAGTAGATGTGAGTGAAGGGAATGAACACTCCTGTTTGCCTGATGCCCAGTCAGGAGCAGTCAGGGTTAATAGCCCAGCCAGCTGCAGAGCCTCCCTTGCACCCATCAACTGCCTGAGCACATCCATCTTTATTCTTCAAGACATTTACCTGAAACTCCCCAAGAACAGAACAGACTCAGCCCAAGGCAGCAGCAAATGACCCAACGCCGCAGTGAGGTGGTATTTACCTCGGACAAAGAGAAGGATGGCAGAGAGTGCTCCAATGCATCTGCCCCTCAGGGAGGTCCTTGGTTAAGGTTTCTGAGCTCCTGGAGGTGATGGCAGGGGCTATCTGATTTGGGTCTAAGTCTTCTGCACAGAGCACAGGACTTCGCATGCTATTAGAAACACTAACATCTAGTAAACAAATAAGCCCCAAGTGTATAAGCCTGCCTACTCCAAACCCCTAGGCCCTTGGCTAGTACTGCATCCAGGAACCATTAATAGCTACTGTTTATTGAGAGCCTGCTTGCCTTGTGCCAGGTACCTTATAAACACTTCGGCAGACGACCCATGAATCCTTCCCCAGTTCTAGGAGGAAAGCATTACTACCACATTTTGCAGACAAGAATAACAGAGACTCTGAAAGACTAAATAACCTTAAATCACCCAGCTCACAAGTGGTGGAGCCTGGGTTTGAAGTCAGTGGACCTCAAAGCCAAGGGCTACTCTTCATCAGGAAAGGAGCAGGAGGGGGCAAGGCATGACCACCTCTGCATGTGATTTGTCCCAGTTCAAGCTAACGATAATGACCCTCAAGGGCCATTCCCAATTGTACCTCCACCAGGAACTTTCTCTCACCAGAGCACAAATCCTTCCCAACGTGGCCTGATGAAATACCATCCGGGCATTTTCAGGGGTTTCAACTCTGCTGTTGCTTCACCCAGGAGGTGTGATTTCTGGGAATAATCAGATGAGGAAAGAAAGGCCCTAGAGGTGGAGTGGTTCAGTAGGCTGAGTGGTTCAGCAGATCTGCATGACAGCTATTATCAGGAAATGCAATAGAGGGTTGGCCTCCAAGTAAGTTCCACCCAGTAAGAAATATTAACAGCAACAAAACCACCAAACGCTGCAAAATGGGAGCCTCAGAAACCTCCAGAGACTAGGCCCCAGTGTGTAAAGCCTGGAAGAAAACATCTGTGCCAAGAGGCTACCTGTGCCTCTCTCCACAACCCAATTCTGGCCTTCCCCCAGGGAGATGCCCAGAACAACTCCTGCCTTGGCCACTTCTGTACTGCAAGACCACAGTGAACACTGCTTCCATAAGAAAACCTAAGATCCTTCACGGACTATAGCAAGCCCAGAACACTAACTGCTTCTGATTTGGGAAGTGTGCTCATCTAAAAGGCTATTCATTTAGTAAAGTCGACACAGTCCAGAAACACCCACTCTCGTATACTATTGTTTATAAATTGACACCGTTTTTTGAAGAGGAATTTAGCAGGATTCTTACCCAAATGCTATTCAACTGGAAGAGTCCACGCTGAAGAAACACATGCTATTATACAAATTATATGTTTCTCAAGAAAATTTTGGCAGAATTTTAGCAAAATTGTATAATATCCAAAAATTAGAAATAGCCCAAATGTCCGCCAATAGGAAAGAGGTTAAATCAAGTATATCCACAAAATACCCTCTGCAATCGCTAAAAAAGATGATGTAATACATCTGTATGGACTGTCACAGAGCATACCAAGACACTTTATTAAGAGCAAAGGGAAGCATGCTCTTAAGAATATAAATGCGTGTGTAGGGATAATGTGCACTTTTCTTTTTTCTGGAAGGAATGACAAGAAACTTCTCATTGTGGTTTCTCCTCAGAGAAACTGGAGAAGAGCATGTTACAGCTTAAATTTTCTAACTACTTTTTTTATTTTTCAAGATATTATTTATTTATTTGTTTATTTATTTATTTATTTATTTGAGAGAGACAGCATGAGCAGAAAGGGAGGAGCAGCAGGGAGGGAGAAGCAGACTCCTCACTGAGCAGGGAGCCTGACGAGAGGGTTGATCCCAGGACCCTGAGATCAATGACTTGAGAGGAAGACAGATGCTTCACCGACTGAGCCACCCAGGCGCCCCTCCAACTACTTCATTTTAAAAAATCAACTGGAAAAAAAATAAAATAAAATAAAATAAAAAATCAACTGGAAATACCTGGGTGGTATTATAAACTATTTTTGGTTTTTTTCCTTCATGTACTTGTAGATTTCTAACAACTTAATCTTAAAAAACACAGAAAATGTGATAGATCTGTATATATTAATACAAAAAAATTCTCTTTTGACACATTTAAAAATGCATGTTGTGGTACAAGAAAAAGTAGTGTGATCCTTTTTTTTTTTTTTTTGTGATCCCATTTTTGTTTTTTAAAAGCCTACCTACAAAGGGCTGTATTTATACATGCATTCAGAGTCTGGGAGGAGAAACACACCGAATTGTAAACAGTAGTTACTGCCTGGGAAGCTGGAGGGAAGAGCTTTCATTTTTCTTCATACGCTTGCTTTTCTTTTTTTAAATGAGTATGTATACTTTTGCAATTAATTTTATATCAGAAAAAAAATTCCACTTTCTGCTTGAGGACAAGGTCTCCACTGTCCCCAGCTACTTCGGAACACTCAGCCCATTCACCACTAGGGCAGGTCAGCCAGGCGGCAGTGACAGGACCCCTCCCAGACAGGACGATGTTTCCCTACCGCCCAGGACAGAGCGGTTCTTGAAGCTCTGGACTGTATGTAAACAACACCTGCCTAAAAAAGCTCTGGAAGACACAAAGGAGCCGTGGAAAGAGTGCCGGGATGACCTCCTTTTTCCAATTGGTCCTGCAGCAATGCATGCCATCATTCTACACAAAGACATGATCTCGAAAGCACGGTGGGAAAGTCACCCCCGGCTTCCCAGGGCCAAAATCCTACCTACCCTCCCCCAGGCTGGCGACCGGCCACAGCAGAGTACTCACATAACAGGTTCACATCCAAAGGGCTCTGACGCTCCGGAAAGCAGGCTGACCCACAAGCTTTCTACTGCAGCCCACACATTTCTGATTCCGACTTAGAAACACACTCTTAAGGACGCCTGGGTGGCTCAGCAGTAGAGCGTCTGCCTTTGGCTCAGGACTGATCCCGGTCTCCCAGGATCAAGTCCCACACTGGGCTCCCTGCAAGGCACCTGCTTCTCCCTCTCCCTGTGTCTCTGCCTCTCTCTCTCTCTCTCTTATGAATAAATAAACAAAATACTAAAAAGAAAAGAAAAGAAACACTTTTTTTTAAAGATCTCCCTATTTTATTTTATTTTTTTAAAGATTTTATTTATTTATTCATGACAGAAAAAGAGACAGGCAGAGGGAGAAACAGGCTCTGTGCAGGGAGCCTGACGTGGGACTCAACCCCGGGGTCTCCAGGATCACACCCTGGGCTGAAGGCAGCTCTAAACTGCTGGGCCACTGGGGCTGCCCCAAGAAACACATTTTTAATACTTCAGGGCTTGGCATACTGTTTACAATGGGTGCTTCTTTTTTTTTTTTTTTTTTTTTAAGTTTTTGGGGTTTTTTTAAGCAATCTCTACACCCAACGTGGAGTTCAAACTCACAAGGCTAAGATCCAGAATCACATTTCCACCAACTGAGTCAGCCAGGTAAGGTACCCCAACAGGTGTTGATTCCAAGTCTGCTACATTTTTCCAGAATGCCCTCCCTGACTACCCCACACCCAGGCTGAGTTGGCCTTGGCTCCTCAGTGCACTTCCACGAGAACCTCTTTGGCAGCTCCACCCCTCCTGCATGTGGGCACCCTCCCTGGTCAGACACAGAGCAGAGAGACCAAGGGAAGCAACAGAATTCTGCTTCATAGCCCACACTCTCTCGCTTGCTCCACTGGGGAAAATGTGCCAGTCAATACACAGGCAAAACTGCATTTATGCGTTGTCATTCACTGAGAGACGAACGGATAAACACAGTATGATGTGTGGAACGCAACGTGGAATATTATTCACCAGAAAAAGGAATGGCGTGCTAAGGCCTACTACAGCATGGATGAACTTGGAAACATTATGCTAAGTGAGATAAGCCAGACACAAAAGGGCAAATATTCTATGACTCCACTTACATAAAGACAGACAGACAGACAGCAGACAGTGGTTGCCAGGGGCTGAGGAAAAAGCAATGAGGAGTCAGTGCTTCATGGTACAGAGTTTCAGTTTGGGAAGGGGATATATTTCTGGAGCTGGGTGGCGGTTGCACAACACTGTGAATGTACTTAATGCCACTCAATCCATACACTAAAGATGGCTAAAATGATTAACCTTATGTATATTTTACCACAATAAAATATTTTTTAAAAGCATATCTAAGATAAAGTTGTGAAATCAGGGGCACCTGGGCGGCTCAGTGGTTGAGCATCTGCCTTTGGCTCAGGTTGTGATCCCAGGGTCCTGGGATCAAGCCTTGCATTGGGCTCCCTGCTCAGAGCCTGCTTCTCCTTCTCCCTCTCCCTCCGCCTGCCACCTGCCTATTTGTCTGCTCTCTCTCTGTGTCAAATAAATAAATAAATAAATAAATAAATAAATAAATAAATAAAATCTTTTTAAAAATAAAATAACAATAAAGTTGTGAAATCAGGAGCGCCTGGGTGACTCAGCCAGTTGGGCATGTGACTCTTGGTTTCAGCTCAGGTCATGATCTCAGGGTTGTGAGACTGAGCCCTGCGACAGGCTCTGCACTCCACACAGACGCAGAGTCAGCTTCAGATTCTCTCTCCCTCTCCCTCCCAACTCTACCTCTCTCTCAAATAAATAAATACAATCTAAAGTTGTGAAAAGAACCACAAGTAACAGAGGCAAGGAAATAATCATGGGAGGGTGACGACAAAGTCAGGTTGAGAAGGTCCCACAGGTCTCTTCAAGGAGGTGCTTGCCTTCTCCCCACGGGACCATGAGCTCCCGAGGAAGGCAAGCATGACCTTCACATCTCTGTGTCCCCAGAACAATAAATGTTTAAGTAAAGACACTTGTTCAGACTCAACTCCATACATGGAGTAAGGCCCCAAGCTTCACTAGCAGAGGGCTGAGCCAGGACCGAGATACTCAGAACTTAGTGGCCCAGGAAGGAAGCCACCTGCCTAAAGTCAGAAGTGACAAGGCTGAAGGCAAAAACCCGTACGGTGCCACACAGAACTAAGGGAGGAGCCTGTGTTCTCTCTGCCCTGGAAATGCCACTTGGAGGCATTAATCAGCAACATACACCAAGATTTACATGTGAGAAGACACCCTAAAAATCTCTTTACAAGAGGGAAAAGTGGGTAACAACAATCAAATATCTATCAGAGGACTAAATAAATCGTGGCATGCCATACAAAGAAAGCAATTACACAACCATTAAAATACATTTTCAGGGTGCCTGGCTGGCTCACTTGGCAGAGCATGCGACTCTCGATCTTGGGGATCATGAGTTCAAGCCCCACGTTGGGCATAGAGCTTACTTAAAAATAATAATAAATTTAAAAATGCTCTCAGTAATTTAGGAAATACACTACAACATTAAGAACTATCAACTGGGGGATCCCTGGGTGGCGCAGCGATTTAGCACCTGCCTTTGGCCCAGGGTGCAATCCTGGAGACCCGGGATCGAATCCCACGTCGGGTTCCCAGTGCATGGAGCCTGCTTCTCCCTCTGCCTATGTCTCTGCCTCTCTCTCTCTCTGTGTGACTATCATAAAATAAATAAATAAATAAATAAATAAATAAATAAATAAATAAATAACTATCAACTGCGAAGGATATATGGAATATTTTTCTAATTCTGAAAAAACACACACATAATCAAAGGAAATACACTAGCATTTACTGTCGTTCTCTCTGGATGGCAAGGTTCCAGATTATTTGTATTTTTATCCTTATTCTTTTCAGTATTTTCCTTTTTTTTTTCTTCAGCAAAAATATTACCTTTATGAACAGGGAAAAATGTGCTTACAGGGCCTTCCTCGCACAGTGTCCGGCACATAGCACAGGCCCAAGGAGTATCTGTTGCATGACAGTGACTTACTTCTGAAATCAATAAACAGCGCTTTCTCAACAGCACCAAGAGGAAAAGGCCAATGGTTTTCTTGGAGAAGAGGAAGAAAAGATACAGAGCAGAGCTACAAAACCAGCTGCAGAGGTGGGAGTGGAAGGAAGTCCTCCCAGAGACAATGTGAAGGACCGCCAGCAACTTAGCCAGCAACTTAAGATAGACCTCGTTCTGCCCACAGACACCTCCCTCTGCAGGCAGAGCTTTACAAGCTGGCTCCAGCATCTTACGGCAGCTACCTGGCCCCAAGCTCAGGCCACACGGAAACAAAATCAACAAGTACAGCTAAAAACAACACTCAACCAAGACTTCTGGCTCAAGTCACCAAGGCAAGCCTCCCTCCTAGGGCAGAGATTTCCCACAGGCCAGCCACAGAGAGAGAGAGAGACAATGATCTCTGTATCACCGTTGGCAGAGCCGGGGTCTTAGAGCTCCCAGGTGAGGTGGCCTGGTCCAAATGGCACCTTTTAAGCCTAAAAGCTGGTCATAAACAATTTTATTTCATCAGAAATCTAACCATCTCTCTCATTGCTCTCTCTCCTGAGCACCACAGCCAATGCTTTTATTCCTTTGTCCAAATGACAGACCAAAGGTTCCTAAAAGTCTACAAGCCACCCCCCCCCCCCGCCAATGGGACTTTCTTAAGAAAGAAATTGAGTTATGACTTGAAAAGCAGACAGTCTAGTTAGCTCTGAACAAGCCATGAGATTTCAGAGCACAAAGCCCAATAGATCTCTGCTGAAAATTTTATTTTTCAAGGGGAGCGTGTTGCTTTAAAATCCAGTGTAGGGATCCCTGGGTGGCGCAGCGGTTTGGCGCCTGCCTTTGGCCCAGGGCGCGATCCTGGAGACCCGGGATCGAATCCCACATCGGGCTCTCGGTGCATGGAGCCTGCTTCTCCCTCTGCCTATGTCTCTGCCTCTCTCTCTCTCTGTGACTATCATAAATAAATTAAAAAAAAAAATTAAAAAAAAAAATCCAGTGTAGACAGGCCCCATTTAATACCTACTTAACCATAACAAAATATATATACACTTGATAGTAGAGAAACTTCATTATCAAATTCAGAAATAACATGCATTGGCCCACCTGGCCTACTCTGGTTTGAAACTGAAACCAACATAGAAATGATCAATCTTAAATGGTAGAATAATGAGACATAACCAGCATACAGCCATTAGCAACATGAGTCAGTACTTTGTGCAAGCCAAAAAAAATAAAAAATAAAAAATCTTTAAAGTACAATAAAATAATCCTTCTTGAAAAAAGAGAACTGAAATTTAAAAGTGGTTGGGGGATGGTGAACAGGCATAACAAAAATCCCTCGGCCAGACCAGGCAAGCAGACCCAGACCAGGCAAGCAGACCGTGCTGGAACAAGTTCGGACTTGCCATTCCTGAAATTCCACTCTCCCAGGGTTTTCTGGCTCTCCCTTCCCAAGCTCTTTACCCATTTGGGCTCCAAGGAGACTAGAGAGGACCTAGGCTGCTGTAGGCAGCACCCTCTCCCACAGTAGCCTGAAACAAGGTCCCTCCATGCAGCCTTAGAGAACTGAAAATTCACAGGTAAACCAACAGCTTGCTGGATAGGGCAGTGCATTCATCTCCTTCCCTAACCAGCTAACAAACAGTCCAGAGCCAGACCCGGCCAGAGTGAGATCAGATAGAAAAGATAGGCCGAGAGGAGGGAAGCTGGGAAAACTGAAAGAGTGGCATGACCCGGCTAAGATGTCTCAGTTCCACAGCCAGTGGACCTGGAGGAGGTTCCAAGGAGGTTTAAAAAAATAGAACACAACAAAACCAAGATGGTCGTGGGAATGCCAAAATGTACCAAAACAAAAGCCTAGTAGTGTGCAGAATCACTATCAGCCCAAGCAGAATGTGTCCAGGGCCATTTACAACAAGCTACAGGTGTGGCCCAGAGCTAACCTGGGTCTCAAGCCCTCACCTTGTGACCAAGACTGGGGTCAGTTTCCCCTGTATTAGCCTCGTCCTTCCTGTGCTCTCCAATAAACACCCTGAGCAGCCTAGCTCTCCGTGGCCATTCAAGTGCTTCAGGCAGGGAATAGTAGTCGTGATATAAAAATACTAGTTAGGGATTGAAGATGGGGTGGGGAAGTCACAGTGCCATCAACCAGGAGAACAGGAGAAAAAGATCAGGAATTTGGAGCAAGAACCAGAAAATAAGGCAACCGGCAAAAACAACCTACATTTCCATCACCCTCCTATGGAAAGAAGCAGTTTGCTACAAACTGAATGTGAAGCTCACAAGAGCCCCAACAATACCCAAGTAAGGCATTAATTATTCCCATTTCACAGATGCAGGAGTTGCAGCTTAGAGACTCGCATAAAACCAAAATCCAGGCTCCAGGAGACACTTGCCCAAACAAGCTCCACAGGAGATTATTTGCCATTCCCAAAGGAGAGCAGTCATCCTCAAAAGGCAGGAGTCCCCAGCCTCTGTTTGTTGTTCTCAGTATCTTCCACTGTTCTAGATCTGCCTTAAACCAAGCAGTAGATGTGCCCTGGAAGGGACAAGCACCAAAGACCCAAGGATGGTGACTTACTGCCACACAGGCCAGTTCTGGGGGCTCGAGAGGCTAACTCTCTCCCATACCTGCCTCCCCCAGAGGCCCAGCACTGAATGAGCAAGTGCCCAGAGATGTTCCATCATGCCTCAGCCCAGCACCTGTGGCTTCCACCAGTTGGATCGGGCCAACCCAACGGGTGGCATTGCAGTGGCTCAATTCCATTCCACGGCTTGATAGCAGTTACAGAAACAGCAGAGCAAGAAACAACTATTAAACACTAACTGCATGCCACGCTCTTCTTCTAGGTCTTTCACCATCGCCCTAACCCTGTAAGGTGGACGATGCACTATTGATACCAGTGAAGGCTCTCTGAACCCTAGATGTTCCTGGCAGAAGCAGGACTCACACCCCACAGCCTGGGCCTCCCCAGTCCCTTACAGCACACAGCGCTCACTGTACACAGACAAGGCTAAAAAGGCTGCAGATGGATTTGGAGAAACCGTGCTACGACTTCAAACAGATGGTTGCAAAAACCAAACTGGATCACGTATAAAACCACATAAAATGCATACAAAATCTGAAGGGGGTTAAAAAAAAATTAAAAATCTCTGGGCCAATTTAACTAACCATCCTGGGAACCAAAGGCTTCTAAAGGTCTCTGCCTGGCAGCCATTTAGCAAATGACACAGTCGGGGGAGCCTCTCCAGTCCCTGTTCTCCCCACTTCCCCCAAGCTAACTAACCATTCCCTTGAAAAACACCTCCTCTTCTGGCCTAAAGGTGGGCTCGGACCTCCCACGACATTGAGAAAGCGAGGGAGTAAAAAGAAAACCGCCTTCCCATGCTGTGTAGACAGATCCACTCCGGAGGCCCACGGTTTCAATAGTGCTGCTTCTCACTTAGGAGAAGGGGGGGAAAGAAAAGAGACGAGGGGAGGAAAACAGACACACACACGCACACACACCCCATCTGGCAAGGCCCGAGCAGCGACATCCTGTTTATTATTTAACATTCTCGGCAGCAGAGCGTTAAGGATCGGGAAAATAGCCCGTCGCTCCCGCACGGAAGCCGCGGCGGCTGCGAGCCCCGGCCCCGGCCCCGGCCCCGGCCCCGGCCCCTGCTCCGGCCGCGGGACTCCCGCTCGGGGTGGTGCCGGGCAGGTCGGCCCCGGGAGCCGGGGGGCGCGGGAAGGCCGCTCCGTGCCCTCCAGGGCGGCGGGGCGGGAGGGGAGGGGAGGGGAGGGGAGGGGAGGGGAGGGATGCGCCCCGGCCAGGTCCCCCCGGCCCCCCCGCCCCGGCCCCGGCCCCCGCCCCGCCCCCCCCGCCCCGGCCGCGCGGCGCCGCTCAACAATGGCGAGCCCGGCCCGGCCGCCCGCCCCCGCCCCCGCCCCCCCCGCCCCGCCCGGCCCCGCGGCCCTCGGCCTGCCCGGGGCCCACGGCGGCGGCGCTCGCGGACGGAGGGCGCCGGGCCCGGCTCGCCGCGGTCGGGCAGCCGCCCCGAGACAAAGCCCGGCCGGGCCGCGCCGCCTCCATCTTCGCGCCCGCCCGCCGCCCGCCGCCCCGGCCCGGCCCGCCCCCGCCCCGCGCCCGCGCCCGCGCCCCCGCCCCGCCCGCCGCCCCGGCCCACCTGGTCTGGTTCCGCGGGCGCGACTGGGCCGGGCGATGGCGGTCGGGCGGCGGCCGGGCGCGGAGGCGGCGGGATGGCGGCGGATTGCGCGGCGGCGGCGCGGCTGCTCGCTCGCTCCCTCGCTCCCTCGCTCCCTCCCTCCCTCCCTCCCCGGGCTCGCTCGGCGCTCGCTCGCTCGCTCGCTGGAGCCTCCGAGCCTGTGTCTCGCCGCTCGCCTCCCTCTCGCGCTCCGCTCCCCGCTCCCCGCCCCCCGCCTGCCGCCGCCCCCGCCTCCTCCCGCCTCCTCCTCCCGCCGCCGCCCGCAGCCGCGCCTCGGCCCGCGCAGCGCCCCCTGCCGCGCCGCCCGGCCCGAGGGGGGAGGGGAGGGGGGAGGGGGAGGGGGTCCCGGAGCGGCCGGGAGAGGGGGGCTGGGGGGGATGGGGTCCCGGGACGGGAGGGGGGGAGGGGGTCCCGGGAGGGGGGAGGGGGGAGGGGAGGGGCCAGGAGAGGGGGGAGATGGGGCCCGGGGAGGGGCGGGGAGGGGGCGGGGCCGAGAGGGGGGGCTGGGGTCGCTGGGAGGCGGAGGGGGAGGGGCCGGGAGAAGGGAGGGGACTGTTGCGCGGGAGGGGCGGGGCCGGGCCGAGGGAGGGAAGGGGGCTGGGGTCCCGGGGACACGTGGGGGGAGGGGCACGAGAGGAGGGGCTGGGGTCCGGAGAGGGGCACGAAGGAAGTGGGGGCTGGGGTCCCGGGGAGACGGGAGTGGAGGAGAGAGAAAGGGGGCCGAGGTCCCAGGGAGACTCCAGGGAAAGGGCACGGGAGAAGGGGGGGCTGGGGTTCCGGGAAGGGGAAGGGGGTTCGTGGAGCGGGGGTGGTTGGGGGGGCCGGAATTGGGGCTGGGGAGACTGGGGGAGGGAGCGGGGAGAAGGAGGTCTGGGAAGCGGGTGGAGCACGGGACTGGGGCCCGGGGAAGGGGTCCTTGGGACGGGGAAAGGGAGGAGGCCCGGGGAGGGGGTTGGGGCCAGACGGGGAGAGGGGGGTGAGTGGTCCGGAAGAAGGGGGGCTGGGCTAGAGGGGGGCCTGGGGCGGTGAGGCCCTGACGGAAGGAGCGCGGAGAAGGGGGCGCGAGCCCGGATCCCCGCCCCCTCCCCTCTCAGAACTGCCGCGCCTCCTGACTGACAGCGAGCCTGGATTTTGTTCTGCGATGTGCACGGGGAGAGGAAACAGAAACAATACATTGTTAACTCAAAAGCAAGGTTGTTGCACGATGAAGATACTTTATCCGTTTTTTGTCAAATGAGAAATAATAAAGCAGCCGTCTTCGGTGTATTTGTGTGAATGCAAAACAAAGGGTCTGGGGGGAGGCACTCCGCTCTTGGTCACCTCTGCAGGCTGAGGTCTGGGGACCCAAGGAGAATTCTCCCTTTTTATTTTCGAAAGATTGGCAATTAGAAAAACAAACGATTTGCAAAAGCAAAACAACAAAAAGAAATGTAGCTGGGCCCCGGAATCCAAATCACCAGCCTCTTGTCTCTGGCACTTGTTCACCTACAGTTTACGCAAGAGCCACAGGCCATACCCTGTGTGCCATGGTTTGGAGCGGTGTGTCTCATTTTATCCAGCCCTGGGGCAGATGTTATTTTTCCGATTCACAGGGACTCTGAGGGGTTAAGTAACTTGCCCAAGGCCACACAGCAAGACCCTGGAGGGAGGTCGACAGGCTTCAGCCCAATAACAAGGATAAGGGTTCCCAGGGCTGCAGGGCACAGTGCCTGGCACACAGTAGGCGCTATGTAAGTATGGGCTGGTTTGTTGAAAGGAGGATTGAGTGGCTCTTCGAGGCTGGTGGGTAGAGACTTGCCAAGAGTAGGGTTTTTATCTTTTTTAATTACCTGACAAGGGAAAACAGAAGATGAAAAACTTGGGTCTTGAGTGCTCTGGGAAGACAGGAGGCTGTATTACAGACCCCAAAGAGGGTAAAAGTCAACAACAGCTCTGCTCCCCAGGCAGGTCTGGAAGGGGAGTGACGACGCCCTCTGGGGACGGGAGGGCTGCTAGGTTCCAGGGAGTTCCAGGGCAGCGGCAGCGGACGCTCCACTCTAGCAAAACCCGAGGATCTGGCTGCATCCGGATCCCTTCCCCCGGGTTCAGGAAACACTTTTCTTTCTGCACTTCCCTGGGGTGACGACAGCAGCAACCATGCTCGGTACTGGTACCGTTTAACTGAGCACCTTTTCTGGGCCAGCCGTGTTGTTGAGCATTTTACAAGAGGTAACTCACTTAATACTTGGGAGGCAGTTATTATTGTTCCCACTTTCTGGATAAAGACACTGAGGTCAGAAGTTAAGTGGCCTTAGATAAGGTCACAAATTTGGCTTGGGTGGTAGGGCAAGGGTTTGAGTTCAGTACTGCCCTTCTTTGAAGTTTGAAGCTTTCCTAGGAGAAAGTACAGCTAAGATGCCTGAGCAGGTAGGGACACGGGGGGGGGGGGGCGGGGGGGGGGACGGCGGGGGGGGGGGGGGGCTCAGTGGTTAAGTGTCTGCCTTCCGGGTCAGATCTGGGTGCTGGGATGGAGCCCCACATCGGGCTCCCCACAGGGTGCTGTTCCCTCTGCCTATGTCTCTGCTTTTCTATGTCTCTCATGAATAAATAAATTAAATTAAATTAAATTAAATTAAATTAAATATTAAATTAAATGATGCCCGAGCAGGTATAGGGACTGACTGTGGACTGAGACTGGCACCTGAGCTTTCTCTGGGACTCTGAAGATGCCTGTCCAAGCATTCCCAGAACTAAGGGCCCAAAGAGACCAGAGGGGAAAGAAAAAGAGGGAGAGAGCCAGCATGGGGGCTGGATCAAGGCTCAGCCCAGGAGACAGCCCACAGCGTAGAGGGGGACATTCAAGAAGACATTTCTCATATCATCAAAGTTACTATAAACAGCAACTGTCCAGAGTGGGAGTCCTGAAAGGAAGGAGTGGACCAAGAAGAGCAAAGCTGGGGAGAGTTGGCATGAGCCAACTCATGTCATTTGTGCTATTCTTTCTTTCCTTTTAAATATTGGGAAACTTTCCAACTCTGCATATGGGTGGAGACACCTCTTCAGACCCCACCCCACCCCCACCGCTGAGCAGACAGGGAATTTCATCCGACCCTAGGGACCTAATGCAGATTGTATATATAAATAATTTTATCCTGGGCAGCCCGGGTGGCTCAGTGGTTGAGCACCTGCCTTCCGCCCAGGGCGTGATCCTGGGGACCCAGGATCGAGTCCCATGTCAGGCTCCCTGTACGAGACCTGCTTCTCCCTCTGCCTGTGTCTCTGCCTCTATCTCTCTCTCTCTCTCTCTCTCTCTCTGTGTCCCTCATGAATAAATAAAATAAAATAAAATTTTATCCTTCCTGAAATGTAGTCACTGAGCTTTGTTACATTGAAATTTCATATTTTGGTATAATACTTAGAAATGTATTTATCTCTGACTTTGTCGCACCATAGTATGACCAGATGTGGATCGCCTTCACATTAATTTCTGGTAGAATGTACAAAACCCTGCCAAAGTCACATTCTGGTCTGTTGCTGTGGTGGTGGTAGTGGTGGTTTTTTAACTCATCTGGAAAGCTGTCTCCTTTTATGTTCTCTGTCTTCTTTCTCTTCCCTGTGCTCCGGCTGCTCCGTCTCTAACCCCCAGCCCACTCTGACGTTCTCTTGATTATAATCCCTGTCTTGCTGGTGGTTGTCATTTCTATACATACCCGTGTGTCCTACAGGACTGGGAGCTCATCCGAACACAGTCACTGAATTATTCAGTTTTAATTCCCCAGCACCCGGCATACAATCAGTGGCACACAGTAGGTGCTTAATGAGAGGTTGATGAATGGAAGAAGAACAAATTTAAGGGAAGAGAGAATTGGAGACTCAGAGAAGGAATCTATCTGACCTCTGCTCTGCACCCTGTCTTGTCGGCCTCAAAAGGGAGGCCAGGAAAGTGGGCATGAATCCCTCTGTTGCCTGGAGAATCTGTGGCTTGGCTGAGCCTCTTTCATCCCCTTGTCAGGGACAGTTCCATTTACTGAGCACTTTCAGAGGGTGAAACTAAAATGCAGACAGAAATAAATAAATAAATAAATAAATAAATAAATAAATAAATAAATAAATAAAATAAAATGCAGACAGGCTTTAGTGACAAGCCCGAGTCCACACAGGGAGCTGATGGCAGAGTTGAAAGAGAGAAGGGCTGGGAGAGAGAGTGCACACCTGCCTGCCATGGGGAGGGAGGCAGGCTTGTCGTGCCAACACCCTCTTTCCACGATACACAAAATCCCCTTCTCCAGGATTTCGTGAGTTAAAGTCTATCACTATCCCCATTTTACAGATCGGTAAAATGAGGCTCCAGGTCATTCATCTGCTGCTGCCTGGTTGTCAGATGCTTGTGATATTACTGTGGTTACTACTAGAGGCTTTTGGGTCATCCAGACTCCAGAGCCAGCGCTGGCCCAGGCACGGAGCTCGGGGGCAGCCCCAGGGCCTCTCCTGTGGACCCTGACTTGGCTTCAAGGCAAGCCTCCCTCCAGCCACTCCCAGCCTGAGTGTTGTCCACACCATGGGCATGCCTACCAACGTTGGCTCCACCACATGTAGAAGCCCAGCCAAGCTCACCTCAGCTCACCTACACAGTGGGGCTCATCCCAGATAAACCCAGAAGCAGGTGCTGGGCCTGTGCCCTTTCCCCAGGCTGGCCCCTAGTATGGAGCCATGGCGAAGAGGGCAGGATTTGGGGTCAGACCAACCTGACTTGAATTTTGTCTCTATCCTCATTTACTGTGTGCTTTTGGACAACTGACTATAACTTTCTGAGCCTCTGAAAATCGGGAAGGAGGTTTGGTGTCAAGATGGGATGAGATTATGTGCACTGGTTGTCAACACAAGCTGGCATCTGGCAGACACTGAGTGCACGCCTGTTACTTCGGTGTTTCCTTCCTATTATCAGATCAGAGAATGATGTTCCTTGTCAGTCATTCATTGCTGTGTAACAAACAGCCCTAAAATATAGTGGCTTAAAACAACTTATTTCTCATCATTTGGTGGGTTGGGGGATGGTTCTGCTCCAGCTGGCGTTGACCAGGATCAATCATGCTGCCACACTACACTGTCTCTTCCTCCATGAAGTATCTCATCCTCCAGGATTCTCCATATGGTCTCTCTCCAGCAAAACATTCTGGGCTTCCTTTATAGCGTGGCGGCTGGATTCCAAAGAAGTAAAAGCAGAAGCAGACAGGCCTCTTCGAAGTGTTACTTCTGCTGCATTCTCTTGGTTAGAGTGAGTCACAGCACTAGCTCAGACTCCAGGGGGAAGGGAAATAAACCCCCTCTTGAGGGCAGGAGCAGAGGAGGTGCATGGGGAGGGAAAGGCTGCTTGGCAAATTATTTGTAGATAAACTTTCAGGTTCTCAGGACCTCTTGCTTCCCCCCACCCCATGCCTTAGCCAAACCTCCATCCATCCTGTCTAATGAAGACATTCCATCCAACTGCACAAAATGTTTACTGAGATCTATCATGGCCAGGCCAGTTGGAGCACTGAGAAATGGCCAGAAGAGAAATACATGGTCCCTACACTCAAGAAGCTCCCAAATTAAGGGGCGCTCAAAAGGAAACAAAACTGCAGTAAGAAAAACTGATCTGGGGATGCCTGGGTGGCTCTGTGGTTGAGCGTCTACCTTTGATCACAACTCAGGTTGTGATCCTGGGGTCCAGGATCAACTTCCACATCGGGCTCCCTGCACAGAGCCTGTTTCTCCCTCTGCCTGTTTCTCTGCCTCTCTCTGTGTCTCTCATGAATAAATAAATAACATCTTGAAGAAAAAAGAAAAACTGACCTATTCAGCTCTCACCACCTGCCAAGCACAGGTCTGAGGTGGGTCCGAATTATCAGGGCCTAGTTTCTGACCTGATCTGGTGCTTCCTCGTGCCCCAGTACTTGCAGAAGGACACTGCTGACATGCTCACAGCTAGGCTGCGATACAACCAGGAATGTGAGACCTACAACTTGTGTAGTGACCATGTGTTCCAGGATTCCTGGAAGGGCCTGCTTTCATATTCACTGCACCTGTTCTCCAAAGTGCAATGTACTGATGAGAGGGAGTGTGAGTCTCTATTTCAGTCATCTTAACTGGGGAGTGGGGGGCGAGGAGAATAATAGCTCAGGGAGAAATGGATTCCAGCTGGGGAAAGAGGCACCTTTTTGGTGCAGGTACTCTGGATGCCAGTCTTTGAAGGAAGAGAGGAGTTTAATCACGGGAGACTGGGCATGAACATTCCAGATGGAGAGGCCAGCTTGAACAAAGGCCTGGAGATTGGAGTGTCTGGGCACTGGGAGGGGCCCACAGCCTGGCTGGTGGCCATTGGAAAAGTGGCCCCATCCCAGGGAATGTGCATTCCAGTAGGGATGGGAGCCTTGAGCTAAAAATACCATACTTGGGTCTGAGTACACAGCAGGGGGCCCTGCACAGACCTAAGGACTCAGACCGCAGTGGGCAGCATCTGAGTCTCAGCACCCAACACACAGAGACTAAAAGCAGTCTCCTCTAAGGGGCTTGACGATAAGGAGAGTCCAGGGCACTGAGCCCTGACACCTTCTCTTCACATCATACCAGATTCTTACAGATTTGCCCTCCTCTTCCCACCAAGGGGAGAGACACAGAGGAGGTGGGGAGGAAAAGAGCCAAGACGGGGTATAAAAGAAAATTGAAGGTAAGACTTAAAATTCAGTAACTTCGGCTGAGAAAAAGCAGCGGAAAATTATTGAGGGGTGCAGCTCGAAAAGACAAAGGAAAGAAAGGACGAGCCAGCTCTCCCCAGAGATTCCCAAATAAAGAACTCAGACGGCAAATACCAGCCAGATATCCCACAGGCTCCCTTTTTGTACCCATGGCAGAATGGAGGTCTATCTTTCCAATGAGCTGCTTCAGTGTGTTCCTCAACCCGGAGCTCTAGGAAGCAATCCACACTAACCATGGGAGCTGACATGGGAGGTGGAAGTGGTGCAATGAAGCAGGGATGAAAGAGGGCCACTGGCAGGAGGGTTTAGTAATAGGTCTTGCCCTGTGTGGCCACTATATCAGAAATGTAGATACTAGAGAAAGAATAGATCTCAAAATCTAACCTGATATCAAGAAAGAGAAGACAGCCCGCAGAATGGGAGAAAATATTTGTAAACTAGATAACTGATAAGAGCCTAATCTCCAGAATGTATCAAAAACACCTACAACTCAACAACAAAGAGACAACGCAATGAAAAAAATGGGCAAAGACACACAAATGGTCAACCAATATCGAAAGATGCTCAACATCATTAGCTATCTAGAAAATGCAAATCAAAATCATGACAAGATGCAACTTCATACCCACCCAGGATGGCTATAATCTAAAAGATGGACAGTCACAAGTTTTAGCAGGAATGGAGAGATACTGGAATACTCCTACAGCGCTGGTGAGAACGTAAATGGTGTAGCTGCTGTAGAAAACAGTCTGGTGAGTCCTTATGAAGCTAATCATAGAATTATCCTACAACCCAGCAATGCCACGTGTAGGCATTCCTAAAAGAATTGAAAAGAGATGTTCAAACACAATGTATACATGAATGTTTACAGCAGCACTATTCACAATAGCCAAAAGGTTAAAATAACCCGAATGTCCATCCACTGATAAGTGGATAAACAAAATGTGGTAGATCCACAGTGAGGTATTATTTAGCCATTAAGAGGAATGAAGTACTGGCCCACAGAACAACATGAATGGATCTTGAAAACATTATACAAGAAAAAGAAGCCAAACGAAAAGGCCACATACTGTATGATCCATTTATATGAAATTCCCAGAATAGGTAAATCCATAGAGACAAAAATCAGATTAGTGTTTGCCCAGGGCTGGGGGGAGGGGAGTGACTGCTTAATGGGCATAGAGTTTCCTTTTGGGACAACACAAGAGTCCTGGAACCAGACAGAGGTGACAGTTGCACAATACCATGAATGTGCTGTCACTGAATTGCATACTTTAAAAGTAGTTAAAATGGTAAGTTTTACATTATGTGTATTTTACCACAACAAAAGATAATTTAATTTGAAATGACACATTTGCAGGGATCTTGGTCAGTTATGTTACCATCACATGTTCACCCACATACCATTTAGATTTCCAAACTTCCAGGTGATATTTAAGTTTTAAGGGTGATAAACAATTTTCTATTTCTTTTTTAAAAATATTTTATTTATTTATTCATGAGAGACATATATATATAGAGAGAGGCAGAGACACAGATAGACGGAGAAGTAGGAGGGAGCCCAATGTGGAACTTGATCCTGGGACTCCAGGATCACACCCTCAGCCAAAGGCAGATGCTCAACCGCTGAGCCACCCAGGTGTCGCAACAATTTTCTATTTCTAAAAGTCTCACTTATCTGAGTCCAAGATGAGATGGGCTGTTTATTTTTTTTATTATTTATTTATGATAGTCACACAGAGAGAGAGAGAGAGAGAGGCAAAGACACATGCAGAGGGAGAAGCAGGCTCCATGCACCAGGAGCCCGACGTGGGATTCGATCCCAGGTCTCCAGGATCACGCCCTGGGCCAAAGGCAGGAGCCAAACCGCTGTGCCACCCAGGGATCCCTGAGATGGGGTGTTTAAAGCCAGGGGCTCTTCCACAAATGACATCTGGGGAGCCTCCTGGGTCAGCGTTGGGGCCAGCAAAGCTGACAGCTTGTACGGTGATCCAGTGGATGGCAGGTCCTACAAATGAACAGGAGCTCCTGGGAGAGAATTCACTCTGAGGGAAGGATGAGCCCATTTTGATAAACCAGAGGCTTAGGATTTGAAGGGAGGTGGCTTTGGACTGCTTGGTTGTAGTTCAAGACTGTGGAATGGCACTTCACACCAGCTATCACACTGGCTTGATGTAAGGCTCAGATGACAGTACTCATGAAACGCTCTAAACAGTTTATAGCACGCAGTAAACACCTTCTGGGTATTAGAATTCTTTTTCAGTCTTAACACAAACCAAAAGAGGTTTTGTTTATATGGGTCATAACCATCTCTATTTGCCGTGTTAGAACTTAAAACTGAGAATGATTTTAAATATTTATTATTTATTTATTTATTTATTTATTTATTTATTTTTTGCAAGCACATAGTCTGGTTTAATCCACTGTGGCTTTTACATGCAAGTTTTTTTTTTGCAATAAATATTTATTATTTAATTAAAAATAACCATAAACCCCTTAATATTAATACTATGGTTTTATGAAAATAATTCGATTATCCAAAACATCTTTTTTTTTCCTTACCAAGGAAATTGGCATTAAAAACATTTTTAAAAAATCTGCTTAATGTCTGGCTTAATGGAAAACAGCTGGTTTCTCATAGCTGCTTCTGATTTCAATCTATTGTGAAATGTTTTTAGGTTGAAGTATATGAAGAATATGCAGCCTGACATAAGGACACTGTTGGAGAAAGGAGGGCTATTTCAATAGCCTTCTCAGATCGTTGTGGATAATTATTTTTTGACAGCGCACCAAAACTTGACAAGTTTTAGTTTCTTGATGACAATCTTGAAGCTGAAACCATAACAACAAACTTTCCTTACTCTGTGATCTCGAAATCCATTTGTCTGTCTTTCCCTTTCAACTAGATCCTTTAATCATTTTGTAACCTCATGCATTGGTCATTTGCAAAATATCAATTCACTGACTCATGTAGGTCTCCCAAATGTGACAAATTCAGTTTTACTTCAAAATCATGTTTGTTAACATCACTACCAAATCTTAGACATTAAGTAGGAAACTTTCAAGCTCACAATGGCTGACATAAGTTTTCCAAAAGTCTGACTTCTGCTTAAGATTTCAAATTGCATCATTGGCAACAAATCCTGGCAGTTGCTTTCCTTGAAGTGACAGGCTCCCTGTATTCACTTTCAAAAAAAAAAAAAAGAAAAAGAAAATAAATAAATAAAGAAAAAAGCCTGTCTTGTCTGAATAACCACAGTTTGTCAGATAAAAAAAATGGTGGCCCCTGCAAAAAGCAGCTACTTCAACTGGCAGCTCAATCCTCCAAGTGCTTCTCTTGGAGACAATCGCTGTACTTTGGTATGTGGCAGAAAAGTGCTTTTTGTGTACTTCCTATCTTGTTGGACAAAATACTATAAAGGTATATGCTCACAGTTGAGATTTAATAAAATGATTTCTACTTACTTCATCAAGGACACTCTAGAATAGAACTGGCTTTTATTTTTTTCTACAAGAATATGGCAACTGAAGAAGGCGATGGCTACTAGTACAGTCTGGAGTGACTGTCTTGATTCATCCTAAGGTGCCAGCTGTTTCACCCACAATCCACACAGGGAAAAAGGCAAAACTATGAAAATAGTTTTGACCCTTACAGGTCTCCGAGGCTCACTTTGAGTTATTTATGAGCACATGACTCATAGTAGGAGCTCAAAAAACATTTTTTGAATCTTGAATAATGGCTTCCTCCTACCCTGCCAAGCAATGTGCTAAACGTTTGACATGCATTGTCTTATTGAATATAACATCCCCATTCTACAGATAAGAAAAGCAACGCTTGGAGAAGATGAGAGCCCAGACAGCTAGTGATGACCAGATCTAAGAGTCTAACCCAGTTTTGTCTCATTTCAAAGTTTATACTATATTTATATATTTTTTTTTTTTTTAGAGAGAGAGAGAGCACAAGCTAGTGCAGGGGGAGGGGCAGAGGGAGAAAGAGAGAGAGGGAATCTCAAGCAGGCTCCACATCCAGCATGGGGCTTGATCTCAAGACCCAGAGATCACGACCCGAGCCGAAATCAAGAGTCAGATGCTTAACCAACTGAGCTACCCAGGCACCTCTCAAAGTTTATGCTCTTAACTGCTGGGCCACACTGAATCTATTTGACAGCAAAAGCTTTGGTCATAAGTTAGATCAAAGGGGGAAAAAAGGAAAATAATTAAGGAAAGTTTAAGGAAATTTTGTAAATAAGTCTGAATAACTAGGCTGCCTAGATGAATCTACTGTTTACTTCCCAGCCAACAAATGGAATGATGACACCCTGTCCCATTGGCCTGGGCCAGAGGGTTAGTGGCTGATTGCAAGGCTGTTCTAAAGAAGGTGTGTTAAGGGGACACCTGGGTGGCTCAGCGGTTGAGCATTTGGCTCAGGGTGTGATCCCAGAGTCCTGGGATCGAGTCCCACATTGGGCTTCCTGCAAGGAGCCTGCTTTTCCCTCTTACTGTGTCTCTGCCTCTCTCTCTCTGTCTCTCATGAATAAATAAATGAAATCTTTAAAGAAAAAAAAGGTGTATTAAGAACGATGGGTGGTGATCACAGCGAGTCCCTTTTCACAAGGGGTGGGTATACAGGTTTTCATAATCCCAGTGGAGCACCTGACACAAACAATAGCTGGGGGTAGGGTGAGGAGGACATGCCAGTGGGGCCCAGGTGTAGAAATTAAAATATAACAAGAATAATGAGTTGGTTGGGCTTCCTGAGCTGTGTCCCCACAGGTCAGGACCCACACCTGGAGGAGCTCCTCCAGGGTGGCAAGCAGTGGCTTTTCCCAGGTGTTCTTTCCCTGTCCCACTCACGGAGGCTGAGCTGATTCACTCCTGTGCAATTCCTATCCCTTCCAGGGGAGGAATTAACCAGAGAAAGACTAGCTGCCAGTCTTGCCAAGGGGTTCATGAATGCCTTCGGCCATGTTCCTTGGCATTCCAGAAAGTACTCTGGCCCCTACTGACCTCTCCAGGCTTCTCTCTGCCTCCTCACTTTCCAGAGTCTTAGCTTTCTTTCCCCTCCTGACTTGGTACCTGTTCTTTCTGCCTGGAGTAACCATCCCCCATGCCCACTTAACCTCCTTTGCCTGGGCGAATCCTACTCAACCCTCAGGCCTCAGCTTGGACATCATTTTAAGAACCCTTCCCTGTGGGTGCCCACCTCCAAACTGCCAGAGCAGCAGCCTTCTTACCTCTATCACTTGGTCAGCACCAAGACCTGGCATACCATAGCTTACAAGACAGAGCATGAAGCTCACGCACCAGTGTTTCACATCGATCACACTGTTTGTTTCTCTTACTTGCCCATTAGACTGTAAGATCCCCCAGACTGGGATGGTGTTTGCATGTTCAGAGCTGGATCTCTGAGTCTCATACAGCGCCTGGCACAGTGTAGGAGCTCAGTAGATATTTGCTAAATCAATGAATGAGTGGATGAACAAAGGAATCCATAAAAAAAGGAGGAGGGGGGGCACCTGGCTGGCTCACTCCACTAAGCATGCAACTCTTGGTCTCAGGGGATCATGAGTTCAAGCCCCACGCTGGGCATAGAGCTTACTTTAAAAATAAGTAAATAGGGCAGCCCCTGTGGCTCAGCGGTTTAGCACCACCTGCAGCCCAGGGTGTGATCCTGGAGACCCTGGATCGAGTCCCACGTCAGGCTCCCTGCATGAAGCCTGCATCTCCCTCTGCCTGTGTCTCTGCCTCTCTCTCTCCTCTCTGTGTATTCTCATGAATAAATAAATAAAATCTTTAAAAAAAAATAAATAAATAAAAAATAAAAATAAGTAAATAAATTTTTAAAAAGGAAAAGAGGAGGAAAAATAGGTGGGATAAGAAATCATTGAAGGAGAAAACACCTTTTTAAAAAGGGGGACCTGGGTGGCTCAGCGGTTGAGCGTCTACCTTTGGCTCAGGTCATGATCCTGGGGTCCTGGGATCGAGTCCCACATTGGGCTCCCCATGGGGAGCCTGCCTCTACTTCTGCCTATGTCTCTGCCTCTCTGTGTCTCTCATGAATAAATAAATAAAATCTTAAAAAAGAAAAACCAAACAACTTTTTAAAAAGATTTTATTTATTTGAGAGAGAGTGTACACAAGAGGGCCCAAGTGCGGAGAAGGAGGAGCAGGCTGCCCATTGAGCAGGGATCCTGATGTGAAGCTTGATTCTAGGACTCTAGGATCATGACCTGAGCTGAAGGCAGCTGTTTAACCCACAGAACCACCCAGACACCCCTAGAAAATAACTTTTGCACCTGCCTATAGATACTTAACATTCTTGTCATTCCACAGGTATTGACAGAAGAACTGGGCTTCATGAATGTGAGGCACAGGGCTGAGGGGGAGGGCACAGAAAAGATACAGGGGCGTTATGATCTTGTTGAGCAGCAGTGTGCACACACATTGCCCTCACAAGACAACACAGCCTCAAAAAGTACAATTAATCTTGGGGCAATGAAGCCAGAAATGCTAAGGGTTAAAAAGAAAGCAAAATAAATAATTATAGTACAGCAATAACAGAAATGACTATGTAGGGGCACCTGGGTTGCTCAGTCAAGTATCTGACTCTTGATTCTGTCTCAGGTCATGATTTCAGAGTCATGAGATCGAGCCTCAATGAGGTTCTGTGCTCAGTAGGAAGTCTGCTTGAGATTCCCTCTCTCCCTCTGCCCCTCTCCCTGCTCTCTCTCTCTCTCTCAAATAAATAAATAAATCGTTTAAAAGAAAAAAAAGAAGAAATGACTATGTATTAGGTTGACTACCAGCTGTGATAAGCAACCCTAGCATTTCAGCGGTGCATCATAATAAACGTTTATTTTTGAGCTCTATCCCAAGTAAGTGTTTTCCTGTTTGAGCTGCTCTGTTCCAAGAGGTGTTGCAGGGATTCAGGAACCTTCTTTGTTCTGATCCCACTACCACTTTCAGCTGTGCAGACAAAGAAACAGAGAGAAAGGCAAGCCTGCAAGTGTGCCCATCACTCCTGTGTGCCCACATTCCATTGACCAGAACTCAGTCTTGTGCCCCTCTCCCTACCCCAACTGCATGGGAGGCTGGGAATTGTAGTCTAGTGATTGCCCGGGAGGAGAAGGAGGTGGGATTGCTGAACACAGGTCAGTCTCTGTTACAGGTCTCCTTTACTGAATGAGCATCTAATAAATGTCAGGCACTGTGCTGGATAGGTTACATGCATGCTGTCGTTTTATACTTACTTCAGCTCTTATTTACAGAGGAGGAAACTGAGGCTCAGAAAGTTTTGTGGGTTTTTATATTTTATTTACTTGGGGGGATCTCTGGGTGGCTCAGCGGTTTAACCCCTGACTTTGGCCCAGGGTGTGATCCTGGAGTCCCGGGATCCAGTCCCACATCAGGCTCCCTGCATGGAGCCTGCTTCTCCCTCTGCCTGTGTCTTTGCCTCTCTCTCTCTTTGTGTCTCTCATGAATAAATAAATAAAATCTTAAAAAAATTTTTTTATTTACTTGAGAGACAGAGAGCATGCATGAGTGGGGGTAGGGGTAGAGGGAGGAGAAGCAGAATGAGCAGAGAGCCCAACTCGGGACTCAATCCCAGAACTCTGAGATCATGACCTGAGCCAAAGTCAGATGCTTAACCAACTGAGCCATCCAGGTGCCTCTGAGGCTCAGGAAGTTTTAGTAAATTTTATGAGGTAAAAGGCTCATACTTGCTAAATCAACGTGGAAACTGATCTTTTCAACTCAAACCTGTAATCGAAAGGAAGTAAGGGCAGATGACACCAGTGAGCCACTACCTGCTCTGAGACTACACCAACCCACTCAACATTATTGTCATTGATTAAGTGCTAACTTTAGGTTAGGCATTGTTGGAAGCACTTTCATATTAACTCATTGGATCCTCACAAAAAAAACTCTATGAGATACTGCTAATACCCTTATTTTAAAGATGAGGAAATTGCACAGAGAGCTTGTGACCTGGCTGAGATCACTCAGCAGTCATGCAGCAGGCACAGGGCTCGAACCAAGGTAGTCTGTCTCCAGGGTCTACTTACACATTTGCCCCTTTGCTACCTCTTTACAGACAACAAAAGAAGTTCTAGGGCAGAGTCTCTGGGGTGAGGTGCTAGTACCCCGGGAAGGATGCAAGCTGGTCCACTGTGGTGCGAGGTGAAAAAATAATCCTTCTACTTATGCTTATATTTATTCTTAAAAAAAATCAGAGAGATATTAAACTTCATTTATATGTGTTATATAGGAACACCTGGGTGGCTCAGCGGTTAAGCGTCTGCCTTGGGCTCAGGGCATGATCCTGGAGTCCCAGGATCGAATCCTACATCCCGCTCCCTGCATGGAGCCTGCTTCTCCCTCTGCCTGTGTCTCTGCCTCTGTGTGTGTGTGTGTCTCATGAATAAATAAGTAAAATCTTAAAAAAAAAAATTATATATATATATATATATATATATATATATATATATATATATATATAATACAGATTGACCCTGGCGCCTTCACTTGGCTGAAGATCAATCTGTATGATACATATTAATAAAATTTAATACTTTTTTTTAGAATAAAAATTATAAGGTGCCACATGCGGCGAGGACTTCGGTGATTCAGTGTGTAGGTTTAGTTTTAATTATACTAGCATCCCCAGGGCCTGGGTGGCTCAGTGGGTTAAGCGTGGGGCTCTTGATGTAGGCTCAGGTCATGATCTCAGGGTCCTGAGACCCAGCCCCAGAGCCCCCAGGGGCTCCACACCGGGCTGGGAGCCTGTTTGGGATTCTCTCTCCCTCTACCCCTCCAGCTTCGCTAAATAAATTTAAAGAATAAACTAGCTCTCACAGGCGGTCTTAAAAGATCCTTGCAAAAGGACGACCACAGGACCCCCCAGCTTAGGTAAGGCCGCCGCCTCCCTCACGCAGGCGCACAACCTCGGCTTCACGGAGTGGTGGGCGGGGCCTTGTGGCCACACCCCTTCCCTTTTCCCCGCCTTCCTTGTTTCTACTGGAGGCGTTATTGGCTGCTTCACTTGATTGGGCGACGTTGTCAGAGGGACGCGATTGGACGAAGTCGCCGCCTCTCGTCCTGTGGCTAGCTTCCATTGGCTGAAGTGCTGCGGGGGGTGGGGTTTGCCAAGCTGTGTCTGGGAGGCTGGGCCCAGAGGGGTCGACCAGCGCCAGGTGGCTGCTCTCGCTTCCAGGTGCAAGGAGTAGGGCTGCTGGGGTCCCGGGGCGGTCAGGCGGCGGGGCCTGAGGGGCCGGGGGGGGGGGGGGGGGGGTCGGGGCCGCAGGCGAGGCGGGACGTGATCGCCCCCCCGCGGAGGACCGGCCAGACGCGGGCGGGACCTCTGGTGGAGGAGATGGCAATGACCCAAGGTGTGGTGGACGCGGGACACCCTGCCTTGGCCCCAGGCCTGCCAGTGGGCCTGGGAAGGCATTATGGATTCGGGAGGCCAGGATCGGAGGCTTCTGCTCCAGCCGATGCAACGGCCCGGCAGGAGCAGTTGCAGGACATTGAATCCTTCAGGTGGAGCATCTGCGGCTGAAGGACCCTCACGCCGAGATCCATGAGCAAGAAACACATCAAAAAGCTGATTGCTGGGGATCCCTGGGTGGCTCAGCAGTTTGGCGCCTGCCTTTGGTCCAGGGTGTGATCGTGGAGTCCCGGGATCAAATCCCACATCAGGCTCCATGCATGGAGCCTGCTTCTCCCTCTGCCTGTGTCTCTGCCTCTCTCTCTCTCTCAGTCTGTGTCTCTCATGAATAAATAAATAAAATATTTAAAAAAAAAAAAAGCTGATTGCTGACAGCGAGCCTCTCAGCTTACAAACTCCTCTTGAGAGTCAAGCGGGGGCGGGGGAGGGGGCCGGGGAATTAAAGACCTTTGGCCAAGGGAGAAGGATCTAGGAAAAACGTGACCGACAGAAATCTGTCCCCAGCTTCTTTGGTCGAAGCTCTGTGACCTGTGGGCAAATATTCCCTGCCCGAGACATAATCATTGTAGAAGAAGAAAGAACATCTGTGGAAATGAGCTCATCTGCAAAGATTGTCCTGAAGTTGTTGAGGAAGTTAACACCAAAGACTCAAGAAATCCGTCACTACAAAAAGCCAAATGTTTTTGTGCATCAAGGGTTTTAAGAGTTTATTTATTTGAGGGATCCCTGGGTGGCGCAGTGGTTTAGCGCCTGCCTTTGGCCCAGGGCGCGATCCTGGAGACCTGGGATCGAATCCCACGTCGGGCTCCCGGTGTATGGAGCCTGCTTCTCCCTCTGCCTATGTCTCTGCCTCTCTCTCTCTCTGTGACTATCATAAATAAATAAAAAATTTTAAAAAAAGAGTTTATTTATTTGAGAGACAGAGAGATAGAGTGAGTGTGTGCACAGAGGGAGAGGGAGAAGCAGACTCCCCCCCCCCCCCCAGCAGGGAGCCTGATGCAGGGCTTGATCTCAGGACCCTGACATCATGACCTGAGCTGAAGGCAGACACTTAAACTACTGAGCCACCCAGGTGCCCCATGTCAAGATTTTTATCTGTGAGATGCTTGAGGCCCAGGAGAGATTGGGCTGACTTTCTGAGAGCAGGTTTTCCACAGGCCTACTGGAAGTTCTCTGTGACTCACAGCGGGCCTTGCTACATGAGCAAGACACTGGCAAGAATGGCAACAGCAACAGCCAGAAAATTGGGCAAGTTCCATGTTAGCAGAGATAAAGCTACAAGAAAAGATGATGGTAGATCCTGTGTGTGATGCCATTTGATTATATTTAATAAACTGAAGCTTGCTTTTCTGTCTAGTGAAAATCCCTGCAAGACTACCCTCTGCTTGTTGACAAGGGTAACAGACCTCACGATACTAAGAGGTGAAGTCCCCTAAGTCAGTCACTTTCCTGGTCGAATCCCAAGGACCCATGGAAACAGTGAGGTTTATGCATATGAAGGAGTGCCACATAAGGTGACCCGAACAGCATTCTGCCTTTGAGTCCACTTGAAAGTACTCCCAAGTCAGGTCATTAAGAACATTCTAGATCATTAAAATATATCTGGGTGGGGGGGGGGGTAAAAACATACAAGATTATTCTGTCAGTATAGAATTACCCAAAAATGAGCTGGAATTTTTACTTAGGTCAAGCTGATAAATAAAAAGTTCATTGTGTTCTTCAGAACCAGCAGGGGGCATGCATGCTGAAATATTAATCATCATAACTAGTACTGACTATGCAAATAGCTAATCCTCTCAGTGTGTATCTAAGGCACTTTGCAAGTCGTTTATGTGCATTAGTTTGTTAAATCCTTACAATAATTCTATGAAGCAGATACTATTATTAGTCCCACTTCAGAAAGGAGGGGATAGAGCTAGACAGGTTGAGCTATTAGCCCAGCGAGGAAATGACATAGCTAGGTTTGAACTTAAGCAACTGACAATGGATCCTCTACCTTAAGTCATCGTGCTACACGGGTCGCCTCCCCAGGATGGCACACAGGGACAGGCCCTGGCAAAGAATGATGTTCCCTTTATGCCGTAGCACGTTTTGTGTAATCTCAATAGAAGTTAAAATATTAGTATTTGTCTTCTCAAAATGGATCCAGTGAGAAGATTCTTGACAGTAATGAATGAGAAATATTATAAAATGTAAGGATTTTTGATCCCACAAACTATCCATCCTGACCAGTTAATTGGTAATAAGTTACAGCACGGTTTGTGACTAAGGCTGTTTCAAAACAATATCTCAAGAATAATACTGATTATTTCCCATAAATGAGCTTTCCAGATCACCAAAATGAGCCCTTTAAATTCCAAAGTTGTTTTGTTTTGTTTTGTTTTTAGGTAGGCTCTACAAGATGAAGACCTGAGTAGAGATCAAGAGTCAGATGCTTAACAAACTGAGCCACCCAATCACACCAGAGTTTTTGTGTGTTTTAAATAGCAATCTTTTTTCTTTTTCTTTTCTTTTTTTTTTTTTTAAGATTTTATTTATTTGTTTGAGAGAGACAGAGATAGAGAGAGAGAGCATGAGCTGGGGAGGAGAGGGAGAAGCAGACTCCCCACTGAGCAGGGAACTCGACACAGGGTTCCATCCCAGGACCCCAGAATCCAGACCTGAGCCAAAGGCAGATGCCCAACTGACTGAGCCACCCAACGTGCCCCTAAATAGCAATCTTATTTTTTTTAATGTCTTTAAATAGAGAATCTTGGATATAGCTAACCTTTTCTTGATTGCTTAGCACCTACTATTAATATTTATTATCAACCCATGCTTTAATAGAATTCTGTCTTTTTGAATTACTGTTACCTTTATATCAGGCTGACAGGCCTGTGACCATAGTCTGTCTCAAATAATACTTTTCTCCATCCCTACCATCTCCACCCTTATCCCTATCAGCGTGGCTGATTAATGCTTTGGGCTAAAAAAAACAATAAGTTTATTATGAATTGTATTTTTATTTATTTATATTTTATTTTTTAAAGATTTTATTTATTTATTCATGAGACACACACACACACACACACACACACACACACACACACACACACAGAGGTAGAGGCAGAGACACAGGCAGAGGGAGAAGCAGGCTCCATGCAGGGAGCCCGATGCAGGACTCGATCCTGGGTCTCCAAGATCAGGCCCTGGGCTGAAGGCGGCACTAAACCGCTGAGCCACCAGGGCTGCCCTGAATTGTATTTTTAAAAGATATTATAATTTAGCATAAGATCTTTGTGACAGTGATTTCTTGCCCCCAGATATCTCCCCCCCTTTATTTCTGGTTTAAGAATATGCTCTCCCCCTCTCAAATATCTCTCTAAAAAAAATAGATAAATCTTAAGAAAAAAAAAAAAAAAAGAGGGGCACTTAGGTGGTTCGGTGGTTGAGCATCTGCCTCTGGCTCAGGTCATGATCCCGGAGTCTTGGGATCAAGTCCTGCAACAGGCTCCCTGCTCGGTGGGGAGCCCACTTGTCCCTCTGCCTATGTCTCTGCCTCTCTTTATGTCTCTCATGAATAAATAATAAAAAATCTTAAAAAGGGGCAGCCCGGGTGGTTCAGCGGTTTAGCGCTGCTGCCAGCCCAGGGCCTGATCCTGGAGACCCAGGATCAAGTCCCACTTCGGGCTCCCTGCATGGAGCCTGCTTCTCCCTCTGCCTGTGTCTCTGCCTCTCTTTCTCTCTCTGTCTCTCATGAATAAATAAAATATTTTTAAAAAATCTTTAAAAAATTAAATTAAATCAAATTTAATTTAAAAATAATAGGATTTTCATTAAGATTTTATTTTTGAGGTACCTGAGTGGCTCAGTTGGTTAAGCATCCGGCTCTTGATTTGGCTCAGTTCATGATCTCAGGTTCATGAGACCGAGTGCCTTGTCAGACTTCGTCAGACTCCATGCTGGGTGTGGAGCCTGCTTAAGATTCTCTCTCTCCCTCTCCCTTTCCCCTCTCCACCATCTCTCTCTCAAGAAAAAAAAAATTTTTTTTAAGTAATCTCTACACCCAAGAATGTGATTTGTAGATCAATATTGCTGGAAGACTGGCCAGCAGATAAGCAGTTTACATATGTATTTACCTACTAGTTACCTGGCAAGAATTCCTCACAATATAAGTTGGGAGATACCTTTATTACAAAAGGCTAAATTACTCTAGCTGCTAGTGGTTGGCAAGAACAGGGCCTGATAGTAAATATTTTAGACTTTGAGGGTCATGTGGTCTCATTGCAGCTGCCTCACTCTGCTATTATAGCGTGAAAGCACTACAAACAATAAATAATCAACAAATGAGGGTGGCCGGGCTCCAAAAGAACTTGACTTACAAAAATAGGCAGTGGGCCAGATTTAGACCAGAGGCTGTGGTTTCCCCCCTCCTCCTCTAGCATTTGATAATCTGAAGTCTTTTGTGATCAGAAGTCGGCAAAATACTTCACAGAGTGTGTAATGATTGCCTTCAGATGGGTAAAGCACCAACTCCTGGGAAATCGTGTTAATATGCTGCAGGAAGGAAGAAAAAGCTCTGTCCTGGGTCAGAGAACAGTAGGACCCCATGGTACCTGGGCTTGGTGAAAAGTCATTCTGAAATCCACTCATAATGTAAAAAAAACTGTAGTAGAAAGTAAAGTTGATGGGGCGCCTGGGTGGCTCAGTCAGTTAAGCGTCCAATTCTTGGTTTCCGCTCAGGTCATGGTCTCAGGGTCCTGGGATCGAGTCCGCATGGGGCTCCCCGCTCAGCAGGGAGTCTGCTTTTCCCTCCCCTTCAGCCCCTCTCCCTCTGCACCCCGCTCCTCGCTCCTACTCCCTCTCAAATGGATAAATAAAATCTTAAAAAAAGAAAAAGAAAGTAAAGTTGAAGCTCAGTATTCTGGTCCTTAACGTTGTTACAGAATATGCCAAAGAATGGTGGTTGAGTCCTAAACGTTTCATTTCCTATGCAGGGGAATTCTGCCCTTTGTTTTATTTTATTTATTTAAAAGATTTTATTATTTATGCATGAGAGACACAGAGAGAGAGAGAGAGGCAGAGACCCAGGCAGAGGGGAAGCAGGCTCCACGCAGGGAGCCTGACGTGGGATTCGATCCCGGGACTCCAGGATCATGCACTGGGCTGAAGGCAGATGCTCAACCATGGGGCCACCGAGGGGCCCCCTTTCCTTTATTTTAAAGGGCAAAAAAAAAAATTACCATTTGTATGCAGTATAACTGATGGGTGGCAAACTTCTACTGGGTCTCAGTACATCTACTTTTTAAAAGATTTTATTTATTTATTTGAGGAGGGAAGGGGCAGAGGCAGAGGGAGAAGCAGACTCCCCACTGAGCAGGGAGCCTGATTTAGGGCTCAATCCCAGGACCCTGAGATCATGACCTGAGCCAAAGGCAGACGCTTCACCCACTGAGCCCCCCGAGCGCCCCTATTTTGTTAGCTTATACCTAAGTACCCTGTGGGTTTTGGTGTTGTACACAGGACCTTTTCCAGTTCCAAGTGCAGTCACTCCCTGCGGGTATAGGAGTGAGCCTCTGTGAAGGGGTCAGTGATCCACTTTTCTGCTATCCATTCCCCTGAGTAGTTAGTTCACTGATAGGACAGATCTGTGTGGCCAGTAGGATATTACGGAAATGACAGATTGTGACTTCCAAGGTTAGACGGTAAAACATAAAAAGTTGCCACTTTCTGCCTTGCTCTTCCTTGGTTCAGAGGACATCGGGGGGCCGATGGCGAGGTTGTATGGCAGGGAATGGAGCCTCTTGCCAACAGCCAGCCCTGACTTGCCAGCCCCATGATGAGCTGCCTGGGAGGTGGGTCCTCCCAGCCTGGTGGAGCCGTCAGATGATGGAAGGCAGCTCTAGCCAACATCTTGACTAACATCTTGAGAGATCCTAAGCCTCACTCCAGCAACATCTGCATTCCTGACTCATAGAAACTGTGTGAGATAATCCAATTTTGTTGTTTTAGTAAGCTAAGTTTTAGGATAATTTTGTTATGCAGCAGTAGAGGTACAGCTGACTCTCGTATGTTGACCTTATATTTTGTAAACTTGCAAGACTCAATTACAATAAGTTCTAGTAACTCCCTTGTAGATTCTTTGGGATTTTCTGTGTGGACAATCATGCACTCTGCCAAGGGAGGCAGTTTTATTCCTGGTTTTCTGATCTGTAGGACTTCTATTTATTTGTTTACATTATTGCAATGGTAATAGCAGACATCCTTGCCTTGTTTTTGATTTTAGGAGGGAAGGATATTGGTAGATACTCTTTTTTTTTTAAGATTTTATTTATTTATGAGAGTCACAGAGAGAGAGAGAGAGGCAGAGACACAGGCAGAGGGAGAAGCAGGCTCCATGCAGGGAGCCTGATGTGGGACTTGATCCCGGGTCCCCAGAATCACGCTCTAGGGCTGCAGATTGCGCTAAACTGCTGAGCCACCCAGGAATCCGCTTGGTAGATATTCTTTAGGGCTGAGGAAATTTCCTTCTATTCCTAGTTTACTGAGAATTTTTTTTTTAAATTATGAGTGGAGGTTGGGTGCCTCAGTGGTTGAGAATCTGCCTTTGGCTCAGGTCATGATCCTCGGATCTTGGGATCGAGTCCTGCATCAAGCTCCCCATAGGGTGCTTGCTTGTCCCTCTGCCTGTATCTCTGCCTCCCTCTCTCTGTGTGTCTCTCATGAATAAATAAATAAAATCTTTTTAAAAAATTATGAGTGGAGGTTGAATTTTATCAAAGGGGAAAGGAAGTCACAGATTGGGAGAGAATGTTTACAAGCATATATCCAACCAAGAACGTGTATCTAAGATATATAAATAACACTTCCAACTCAATAATATTAAGATAATTCAATTTTTAAAATGGACAAAAGATTGGAACAGACACTTCATTGAAGAAGACATATGGAAGATGTTCAACATCATTAGTCACGAGGGAAATGCAAATTAAACTCCAGTAAGTTACTACTTCACACTCACTACAATGCCTAAATTTTTTTTTAAAGATTTTATTTATTTATTCATTCAGAGAGAACGAGAGAGAGGCAGAGACACAGGCAGAGGGAGAAGCAGGCTCCATGCAGGAAGCCCGACGTGGTACTCGATCCCGGGTCTCCAGGATCACACCCCAGGCTGCAGGCGGCGCCAAACCGCTGCACCACCGGGGCTGCCCTACAATGCCTAAAATTATTTTGAAAAAAAAAACAAAAACAAAAACAAAAACCTGCCACCCCAAGGGTGTAGAGACCTCTTACACACTGTTGGCAGAAATGTGAAATGGCACAACCACTTCGGAAATCAGTTTAACAGTTTCTTAAAATGTTAACCCTACACTTTCCTGTGGCCCAACCATCCTACTCTTAGGTAATCCCAAGCATATGTCCACACAAATACTCAGACCCAAATGTTCACAGTATCCATAACAGACAGAATAATGGCTCCCTAAAGATGTCCCTGTCCTAATCCCCAGACCTCTGGTGGTTACCTGGCATAATTTTGCAGATATGATGATTGAGTTAAGGATCTTGAGATGGGGAGATGGTCCTGGGTCATCCAGGTGGGCCCATTGTAATCACAAGTCCTTTGAAGAGGGAGGCAGGAAGATCGGAGGCAGAGAGCTGTGACATCGAGACCATAGGCTGGAAGATGGAAGAAGGCCCATGAGCCAAGGAATTGTCAATGCATTCACCATTTCTGAATCTCAAAATAAGTGAATGAAAGAGGTCAAAGAGTACATGACATGTGAGTCAATTTGTATACAATTCTAGAAAATGTGAATGGATCTACAGTGACAGGTCAGTGGTTTCCTGGGGATGGGGGAAGGAGAGTGACAAAGGAGCCCAAGGGAATGTGTGAAGGCGGAGGAGATATATTGATGTGATGATTTCATGGTGCGTATATACATCAAAACACATCAAACTGTGTGCTTTAAACAATCAGTTTACCTCCATCAATTTTTACCACAAGAAAGCTGTAAAAGAACAATGAAGCCATCTAGGAAAAAGCAAAGAGTAGCTCAGGGTGGCAGTGATGATGAAAGTAGAGCTACAGAAAGAAAATGTCAGAGCCCACCCTTCTTCCAGTTACAGAGCTCTAACAAATCCAGAATAAGATGTGAGTTTTCAGTCAATCTCTCTCTCTCTCTCAAGAGAGCAGAGGGGCAGAGAGAGAAAGAGAGAATCCCAAGCAGGCTCTATGCCCAGCACAGAGCCCGATGCGGGGCTTAATCTCATGACCCTGAGATCATGACCTGAGCTGAAACCAAGACACAGACACTTAACCAACGGAGTGACCCAGGTCCCCAGCCAATCTCTTTTTTATTGTCTTAAGATTTTATTTTATTTTTAAAAGATTTTATTTACTTATTCATGAGAGGCACAGAGAGAGGCAGAGACAGGAGAAGCAGGCTCCATGCAGGGAGCCTGATATGGGACTTGATCCTGGGACTCAAGGATCATACCCAGAGCTGAAGGCAGATGCTCAACTGCTGAGCCACCCAGGCGTCCCAAGATTTTATTTTTAAGTACTCTCTACACCTACCACGGGGCTTGAACTCAAGACCCCGAGATCAAGAGTCACATGCTCCACTGACTGAACCAGCCGGAGGCCCCAGCCAGTGTCTTTAAAAGGAAGACCTGACCCTGGGCGTAGATTGGCCTTGAGATGTCAGGTTATACAATATTTAGCCATTCTACGTTGCAAAACACATCAACATCAAATGTGCAGACAAACCTCTATAGTTTTTCCAAGAACATTGAAAGCTATGTCATCATCTATTACTTCCCCCAAATTTCTTTAAACTTAATGATAAATGTTTTGAAGGCTTTTTGTTCTTGAGGTCTCTTAATAGCAAAAGCAGAGACTCAAGTACCATTGGGAGTCTTTGCTCTTCCTGCTGTGGTAAAACTGTAGTAAAAAACGTAAAAAACGTTAAAAAAGAAAAAACCAAGTTGGCAAAGGACTAAAATGTATTTCTTCTATTTTTTAAAATGTTTTCCTTGGGGGCACCTGGGTGACTCAGTGGTTGAGTGTCTGCCTTCACCTCAGGGCGTGATCCCAGGGTCCTGGGATCAAGGCCCACATCATGATCCACATGGTGAGCCTGCTTCTCCCACTGCCTGTGTGTTTGCCTCTCTCTCTGTGTGGCACTCATGAATAAATAAATAAAATCTTAAAAGGAATGTTTTTCTTCATAGCAAATATAGGAGGCAGAAAGGGTGGCTGACAGCACATCCCAGGCCAGAGGAGGCAGTGCAGCATGCCCGCGGGCAAGTGGGGGTTACAGGTGTTTTCAGGGTGTCTCTGCTTTATGGCGCTTGCCCGATTCTGCTCCTCTCATGAAAGACCAAAGCACTACTTTTGAATTTTTGTCAGTCTCCAAAGCAAAGATGAACTGGAGAAGATCTAGTCTCAGCAGTAAAGTGAGTCATTTAATAAAAACAGTGATTCATGGAAAAAACACATCCAACTGTGTGAGAATAATTATTGACAGAGCAGCTGCTTTGGACTGGAGCAAACCAAGCATCTTGGGGTGCAGTTATTGAGATAGCAAAATAAAAATCACTCGGTGTATCACTCCTGGGGAAGAAATGAAGCCAGAAGTACACAAAGTACAGTTTATTTTATTTATTTTTTTAAAAAGATTATTTTTTAAAGATTTTGTTTATTTATTAATGAGAGAGAGAGAGAGAGAGAGAGGCAGAGACACAGGCAGAGGGAGAAGCAGGCTTCATGCAGGGAGCCCGACGTGGTACTTGATCTTGGGTCTCCAGGATCACGCCCTGGGCTGAAGGCGGTGCTAAACCGCTGAGCCAACCCGGGCTGCCCTAAAAGATTTTATTTATTCATGAGAGACACAGAGACAGAGAGGCAGAGACACAGAGACACAGGCAGAGGGAGAAGCAGGCTCCATGCAGGAAGTCCGATGTGGGACTTCATCCCGGGACCCAAGGACCATGCCCTGGGCCAAAGGCAGGTGCTAAACCGCTGAGCCACCCAGGGATCCCCAGTTTATTTTATTTAATTAATTTATTTGTTTTTAAGTTGGCTCCATGCCCAGTGTCAAAGCCCAATGCAGGGCTTGAACTCACCACCCTGAGATTAACAGTTACATGCTCTACCGACTGAGTCAGCGTGGTGCCCCCAAAGTATGGCTTAAATAGTAGAATCTTCCAGTGTTTTTCAATAAGGAAAGGAATGATCATCAAAATGTTTACACTACAGATAATTTCATTGGTTATCCCAAGGCAAAGAATACACACGGACTACTCAAACTAAAACATGAATTTTACATTTTTCTTTTACAAAAAAAAAAAAAAAGTCACTTGTTTCAAATTTACTGGCCTTTTCAGCGATGACAAGTGTGCCGCCCAACAGATCCGTCGTAATAAACACATACACACACTATCTGCACTTTGAGGCAGAAGGGCCAATTTACCAGAGAATGGTACAAAAATTATTTTTTTGACAAATTTTTGCTATGGAGAGGGCATTATGAAGGATGGACGTTTGGAATATTTCTAGTATTACATGCTTGGGTCACACATAAGAGCTCTTACATCTGCAAATTTAAATAACTTGGAAATAGAGTTTTCTGATCGGTTTTAAAATATCCCAACAAAGAATGTAAGTGGGTTTTGGATCTACTTGTTAATAACACAAAAATGTGACCCCTTTTAAGTTTGTCAGGACAGTTAGTTGACATTGTGGAAAATGAACCTTTCTTTTTTTTTTTAGTTTTTTATTTATTTATGATAGTCACACACACACAGAGAGAGAGAGAGAGAGAGAGAGAGAGAGGCAGAGACACAGGCAGAGGGAGAAGCAGGCTCCATGCACCGGGAGCCCGACGTGGGATTCGATCCCGGGTCTCCAGGATCGCGCCCTGGGCCAAAGGCAGGCGCCAAACTGCTGCACCACCCAGGGATCCCCTTTCTTTAGCCAAAACCAGGTATTCGGTATGGACATCTGCTCATCTCATGGAGAGACTACCAGATATTGGTCTCTTGTAACAGTAAAACACCTTCTAACAAATCGTCTTATAAACACATGCGCACAAATCAAACTGGAACCTCATGGGAGCCTCCAGATCCAACTCTTAATTTATAGGAGAAGCAGAGCACAAAGGCACATGCTAAAGTTTATCTAGAGGATGCAGTCAGCACAGTCCAACAGCAGGAAACTCTCAGGACAAATGGCCACATTTCTCCAACAAATGGCAAGTGGGCGCCCTGTTATGGATTAAATGATGTCCCCCACCCCCCAGACTCGTAAGTAGAAGCTCTAATCCCCCAATGTGACAGCATTTGGAGATGGGGTCTGTGAGGAGGTGATTAAAGTTACATGAGGTCATGGTGGGGTGCGGCTGCAGTGGGAATTCTTATTTTCAGGTGTGATATTGCTGTGGTGGACGTTTTTAAAAAGAGTCTTGATGTTGGAGAGCTACAGGTAGAGTTATTTGTGGATGAAATGATACATTTGCGGTTTGTTGTAGAATAACGTGGTGGGGATCTCCTGACCTGCTCAGTGTTAGAGCATGCAGCTCTCAAAGTCAGGTCAGGTTCTTGAGTTCAAGCCCCACATTGGGCATGGAGCCTACTTAAAGAAAAAAAAAAAAAAAAGAATATCATGAGAACAAAGGAGTGAGCCACCCAGGCGTCCCTATACCTAGGTGTCCTGATGAAGTGTCAAGGACATTAGGGCTGAGTGTTGAAATAAGCTGAATTGTTTGTGATAACCCTATAAAAGTATTAAGCCAAGATTTTGAAAAGATGAAGTCTATTATTATATTTCTCATTAAAATATTAATACCATTTAAGAGAGCCAAATATTTTGTGTGAGCCATTAAGAAAGTAAAATGCAAATTGTTTTTTAACAAGACTATTTATTGGGACAGTGAAGGCTGGGTGATTGAGTCAGGTGAGTGCCCAACTCCTGATCTCAGCTCAGGTCTCGATCTCAGGGTCGATCTCAAGCCCCATGTTGGGCTCCTCACTGGGCTGGAAACTACTTTAAAAAATACTATTTATTTTATCCCACTCTTTAAACTTAATTTTTTGGTGGGTTATACAATATGTCATATTAATATGGTCAAGGGGGCACCTGGGTGGCTTAGTGGTTGAGTGTCTTCCTTCAGCCCAGGGCATGATCTTGGGGTCCTGGGATCAAGTCCCACACTGGGCTCCCCACAGGGAGCCTGCTTCTCCCTCTGCCTGTGTCTCTGCCTCTCTCTGTGTCTCTCATGAATAAATAAATAAAATCTTTAAAAAATATATGGTCAAGGGTTTCCTCTAAGACATGCCCCATGGAGGACAGGAGCCCACAATGCCACTGCTCTGGATTAGCTCCCCTGGGCTCATCAGGCTGCCTGGCCGTCCACCATTGGTGACTCAAGCCTTTCATGTGTGAAGGCTTCGGGGTGCTTGTCCAAAGTCCGACATCACTCCACAGCTGGGATCAGCACTGTCTCCTACCCCTCCACACACGCAGGTGGGTGTGAGTGGAAACAACCCACAAGGCCGGCTGAGCAGGTGACTGGCTTCCCCTCCTTCCCACTTGTTTCTGTAGCATAGAAGCAAACACCTTAATCTCCTGCCCTAACCCAGGATCAGACTGAACTAGCAGAGTCCAGCTTCAGGCACCAGTCAGGTTCTGCAGGAAGCAGAAGCAAGACAAGGTTGCTGCTTTTGCCACTTCTCCACACTGCACTGCAAATCGTAGCCGGAGCAATTAGGCAAGAAAGAAGTAAAAGAACACCCAGATTAGAAAGAAAGAAGTAAAACTATCTCTATTTGCAGATGACACGATCCTGTACATAGAGAAGCCTAAGAAGCCACACAGTCTCTCTCTCTCAGCACCGATACATGAATTCAAAGTTGTAGGACATCAAAGCAGCATACAGACATCAGTTGTGTTTCTTTTTTATTTTTATTTTTATTTATTTATTTTTAATTAAGGCAAAGTCCTTTTTTTTTTATTTTAGTTGTGTTTCTATACACCAGCAATTAACAATCTGAAAAGGAAATAAAGAAAGCAGTAATTTATTTATTACAGCACGAAAAGAACAAAATACTTAGGAACACATTTAGCCAAGGAGGTGTGTAAGACTTGCACGTTGAATACTACAAAACATCGCCAAGAGTAATGAAAGGAGACCTAAATAAATGGAGACACAGGGTGTTCACCGATAGTAAGACTTCATCTTATTAAAATGATGATACTACCTGGGGCATCTGGCTGGCTCAATCGGTGGAGCATAGGACTCTTGATCTGGGGGTTGTGGGTTTGAGCCCCATGTTCAGTGGAGAGATTACTTGAAAGCAGAGTCTTTTTTTTTTTTTTTTTAAAGATTTTTCTTTTATTTATTCATTCATGATAGTCACAGAGAGAGAGAGAGAGAGAGAGAGGCAGAGACACAGGCAGAGGGAGAAGCGGGCTCCATGCACCGGGAGCCCGACGTGGGATTCGATCCCGGGTCTCCAGGATCGCGCCCTGGGCCAAAGGCAGGCGCCAAACCGCTGCGCCACCCAGGGATCCCAAAAGCAGAGTCTTAAAAAAAAAAAAAAAGATGATAATCTACCCAAAGCAATCTACCGATTCCATGCAATCCCTATCAAAATCTCAATGGTATTTTTTTTGCAGAAATGGAAAAAATCCATTCTAAAATTCTTTTTTTTTCCATCTTAAAATTCATATTGAATTTCCAGGGACACAGAATAGCTAAAACAATCTCAAAAAAGAAGAACAATGTCAGAGGACTCACGTTTCCTGATTTTCAAAACTTACTATAAACTTGCAATAGTAAAAGCGGGTGGCACTGCCGTGAGGTTAGACATATAGACCAATGGAATAGAATTGAGAACCCAGAAATAAGCCCTCACATCCACAGTCAATTGAGAATTTTTTAAAGATGTATTTATTTATTTATTTATTTATTTATTTATTTATTTGAGGGTCAGGGAGGAGCAGAGAGAGAGGAACAAGCAGACTGTGCTGAGTATGAGCCCAACGTCTGATTCGACCCCAGGACCCTGAGATCACGACCTGAGCTGAAACCAAGAACCAGACACTTAACCTACTGAGCCACCCCCGCCCCATTTTAAACGTACTCCCTGTTTGGTGCACCGAAGGGCCTGTGTTAGTGTCCTGGGGCTGTTGTGATAAAGTATCACAAACCCCGGGTGGCCCAGAAAAACAGACATGTATTGTCTTCACAGTCCTGGGGCCAGAAGTCTGAAATCAAGGTGTTGTCAGGGTCTGCTGCCTGGAAGGTGCCGGAGAGGGAGCTGTTGCAGGCCTCTTGGGGCTTCTGGTCCCCCTGGCTTCTGCCTGCAACCCTCCGATGCCCTAGTTCCTTGTCCTCATGTGGGGTTCCCCTGTCTCTTCACAAATTTTCCTTCTGTGCGTGTCTGGTTCCGTGTCCACATTTCTCCTTTATATAAGGACGCCGTCCTATTGGGCCAGCGCCCGCTATAACGACCTCAGCCTAGCTTGGTCACCTCTGTGCAAAGCCTATCTCCAGATAAGGTCATGTTCTCAGGTCCCCGCAGGGGTGGTGGTTAGAGCTTCTGCATATCTTTCATGGGGAGCACAATTCATCCCATAGCTGCTAAGAGCAAAGACATCCCAGTAGCAATGGGCACATGGAACCCTCAGCTCCTGGAGCTTTGCCTTTGCCACATGCCTTCCTCGGATGAAAGGCCAGATGCCACATCCACCCCTTGAACACCCAGCTGAATCTGAGGCAGGTGCACAGGAGCAGGGAGGGTGAAGGGCCCTGTACGAGTCCCCGCCTGGGCTAGCCAGGGGTCCCCGTGTAGCACACACTGCACAGGTGCCAGATTAGAGGAAGATGGGCAGCACCTAGGCCAGCTGCCTCACACTACAAAAGGGAAACTGAGGCCCAGAGGCCAAGACTGGCCTCAGAAGCCCACAGAAGGTGCCAGAATGAGGGGGCACAGAGGGCCTCGGGTCTTGGGGTGGCCTGTCCACTGGAGAAATGGGAGCCCGGCTGGCAGGAGAAAGGGACGGGGTGCGTGTGGGTGGAAACTCTCCCCTAAGGCCATGTGGCAGAGAGTCAGAGCACTGGGGATAGCTCAGGGAGGGAGGAAGACAATTATGGAATTCAAGGAAAATCTAACTGAAGTGTGAAGTAGGATTCAACTCTCTTCATTCTACAGCATCATCTGCCACTTTCCAAACCCTTTAGCCTATTTTACTTTTCTTCACAGAATCTCTCACCTGAAAGACTGCATGTGTGTTTACCCATCTCCTGTCACCTCTCTCCCACTTGTGATATAAGCACATGTTGTCGTTGCTGAGTCCCTGATGCTAAGGACGTAATACGCGCTCAGTAAAAATCTGCAATATATACTTTTAAGTCATCTCTCCTCCCAACCTGGGACTCGAACTCACAACCCTGAGATCAAGAGTCACACGTTCCACTGACTGAGCCAGCCCGGTGCCCCTGCAGACTGGAGACTAGATCTTAGTGAAATACTTGGTTCAGCAGGGATAGAGTTGCAGAATCATGATAATCTCTGGTTAGTTATTTATTTGTTTTTACCAAACTTACGATGTAATCATTTTGGGGAGGTGGGTGTAAGTGGCAGGGGTGGGCGGGGATGCAGGGAAGGTAGCCGTGGAAGTAGGGGGTAAGGTCAGAAGGTTAAGTCCTTAGGAACCGTGATGGGAAGCTAAGAGGTGATGTTTGAACTGATACAGCAAGAAATATCTGGGTAAATGTGTTTTTAGGAAAGATGGAGGAGATGGTTCAGGGAAAGAGCTGGAAGCCTGCGGGATGTGCCTCGGGGGACTGGCCTGGGGATGTAGAGAGGATGAGCAGTTATTTTCTGGGATGAGGCTTTTTTTAAAAGATTTTATTTATTTATTCATGAAAAACACACAGAGAGAGGCAGAGACACAGGCAGAGGGGGAGGCAGGCTCCATGCAGGGAGCCCGATGTGGGACTCCATCCCAGGACCCCAGGATCACGTCCTAAGTCGAAGGTAGATGCTCAATCACTGAGCCATCCAGGTGTCCTTGGGATGAGGCTTTTTAAAAAAATATCTTATTTATTTATTCATGAGAGACACAGAGAGAGGCAGAGACACAGGCAGAGGGAGAAGCAGGCTCCACGCAGGGAGCCCGACGTGGGACTGGATCCCAGGTCTCCAGGATCAGGCCCTGGGCTGAAGACGGCGCTAAACCGCTGAGCCACCCAGGCTGCCCCGGGATGAGGCTTTTAATGTACCTTTTTTTTTTTCCTTTGCAAACTCTGTTCTCTCATTACCTTGTTAAAAACAAGCCAGCAGGGATCCTTGGGTGGCACAGGTTTGGCGCCTGCCTTTGGCCCAGGGCGTGATCCTGGAGACCCAGGATCGAATCCCACATCGGGCTCCCAGTGCATGGAGCCTGCTTCTCCCTCTGCCTATGTCTCTGCCTCTCTCTCTTTCTCTCTCTGTGACTATCATTAAAAAAAAAAAAAAAAAAAAAGCCAGCAGAATTTAGCTTGGAGGAAATAGAGACTCTCCGGGTTGGAAGAAGCCCTGGAGTCCAGCCGCTTGGGGTCCCTCTCCAGGGGGCTCACTGCCAACACGTGGGCATGTCAAGTGGTCACCGCTCCGCATCAATACAACCAAGAACTCACTGCCTCCTCTAGGGAGTCACGGGTCTGTGCCCTGCAGAGCTCTGCTCCCATGGGCCTGTGCTCACTGGTCCTGGTTCTGTTCTGAACAGCTTCAGAGTCAGAGGGGGTTTTCCTGGGATTGGGGGAAAGGCACAGATGCTGAGTGAGGATGCTTTCCAGGAGAGGCAAGCCCCCAGGAGATCCCCAGCAAAGGAACATTCATTTGAGGACATAGGGGGCTCAGCCTCTGGGAGCAGGAGGTGCTTGAGGGCTGGGAGAAGACAGGCTGGGTCTGCCGTGGGCCAATGCTCCACTCTAGAAGCCTTGGAAAGGGACCCTCAGGGACTCAGAGCCTTACGCTCTGAATCTGCAACTGTCAGGGCCTCTGGCTGGAGTGTATCAAATGGTCCCTGGGAGCTGGTGGGCAGGCGCCTGGTCACTGTCGCTTCCTGAATGCCAGCCTCCGGTGCCTGGCCTTCTAGGCTTCCTGTCCCACTTGTAGTTGAGGTCTCTGAAGATCAGGGAGGTTGTCACTTGTCCAGGCTAAAGGGAGCAGGACCCAGGACAGAACATGACCCAGGACAGAACATGACAAAGTCATTGATACCAAATCAGGCAGCCCTGTCCTATGAGTGTCAACGGGAAGGGAGTGGGTCTCCTTCCTCTTTGCCTGCCCTCCTGAGCATCACAGGGGCTGTGAACTTAAGTCGATCAGCAAGGGCACGGTTTGGACTCTTTGGGGCTGGGAAGCAGTGAAGCCCACACAGCCCAGGCAGGGAGCCCCTGCCATAAGCACCTTTGCCCACTAGAGAGCACTGCGGGACAGAGACCCGGTGGCGGCCAGCCCAGCTAGCTGTCTGGGAGAGGGGGCCCGGTGACAGGGGAGAAGGAGCTGTCACTCCCCCCAGACGGGCCCTCTGTGACCACTACCTCCTTGGGTCCTCACTGCAGATCCAGAACTAGGAGCTCTTCAGACCTCCCACTTCACAGATTAAGAAACTAGGCTCAGCGTTGGTATGGGATTTGTGCCAAATCCCCAAGTTGCCACCAGGGAGTGGGGGAGCTGGAGCGTGAACTCTGACCCCGGAGCACCAACCGTTGACCACTTGACCCCATTCTCCCCCATGCTTCTCGGCTCTGTCTTTCCTCCTGGGTGCCTTCTAGGTGGTCTCCTTAACCTCAGTGGGATTCGCCCAGGCATGGGGAGTGGTCTCAGGAACACAAAAGAATCACTGCAGGGAGAGGCAGTGACTTGTGGGGTGCGGTGGACAGGAGGGTCTGGGGAAGGAGCTGGGGCTGTGGGACCAGGCGGGACGTGCGGAGAAGATCCCAGGCTGCAGGGCCCGGAGTCCTCCCACTGCGGCCCCTGGCAGAGCCGGGCCCCCTGGGAGCCCGCCAGGCTTATTAATATCCTGCTGAGTCAGGGGGCTCTTGAGTTTCCGCATCACAAGACTCAGGGGCTGAGCGTGGCAGGAATATTCTTGACTCCCTGCTGCCCTATCTCTCTCCCACCTGCCCTGTCTACCTCAGGCCAGAAGCCCCATAGCTCTGAGCTGCCATGCGGCCTGGGAACAAAAATTTGGGGAGAGGATGATGAGGGTCCATAGGGTGGTGACCATGACAGCAGAGGGGCCCAGCCTGCAAAGGACGAAACGAGGCAGAGACACCAAAGGACAACTGCCCCTGAGGGAGGCCTCCTAAGTCCTGGTCCTCGGCACCCCTTCTCATCCCAGCTCCAGGGGGTGCCCTGCAGCCCCCATGCAACACCCGCATTGCTGCCTCAGGCCTCCACACAGCCCCGCAGGGACAGGCGGAGCTAGGATCATTTCTGACCACCAGGCCCTCAGACTTCCTGAGTCATAATCTAAAAATTATTTACTGAGGACGTCCCAGGCTCCAGGGACGAGACACACATGTCATCGCCTCAGCTTCTTCTGTCCTCCCATTTCATAGGTGAGGACACCGAGGCCCACCAAGGCAAACCCCCGGGCCACTAAATGACAGAGCCCGGCCTCCAGGCCGATATGGCTGATTCCAGAGCACTTACTCTTTTTTTTTTTTTCTTTTCTTTTTTAAGATTTTATTTATGGGGCACCCAGGTGGCTCCGTCAGTTAAGCATCTGCCTCAGCTGGAGTCATGATCCCAGGGTTCTGGGATCGAGCCCTGAGTTGGGTTCCCTGCTTATCGATGAGTCTGCTTCTTCCTCTTTCTCTGCTCCTCCCCCGGCTTGTGCGCTCTCCTTTCTCTCTCTCAAATAAATAAATAAGCTATTTATTTATTTATTATTTTTTAAAATAAGCTCTTTAAATAAAAAGATTTTATTTATTAATTTGTTGAGAGAGAGAGCATGTGAGTTGGGGTGGGGTAGAGGGAGAGAGAGAAAGAATCCCAAGAGACTCCCCACTGAGCACAGAGCCTGATGTGGGGCTGGATCCCACAACCCTGAGATCCTGACCTGAGCTGAAACCAAGAGTTGGATACTTAACTAAGTCACCCAGGGGCCCCCCAAATTCCCCTTCTAACTGCCTCTCCCAGGCTGTGCTCCCTGCATGGGAACCTGGAGCAGCGGCCCTTCCCCTCCCCATACCCGGGACCCAGCTTGCGTCGGCGGCAGGGCTGCGGCTCTGGGGCCTTTGGACTAAGCCCTTATCACTCAGCTCCACGCATCCCAGGGCCCGTGACAGGCAGCCACCCGTTATGACCGCCGGCCCCATTATCTGGGCACACATTCCCACCAGGCCTGTTGTCAAGGAGGGGGAGACGAAGCCTCCCACTTTGTGGCCCTCCTTCAGGCTTCTGTCAAGTGGCGAGGGGGTGCTTGGGGGGCAGGACGGGGTTATGGAAACAGGGAGACCTGGCATTCTGCTTGCTTTTTCAGCCAGCTTGGGAAAACACCAGGGGTTGGGCTGCAGGGCCCTCGGGCCTGGAACCTGATCCTCCTCAGGGCAGGGGAACCGAGGCTGGGGTGCTGAGTGGGAGGGACAACTGCTTCCTTGGAAGACCAGAAGCCTGAAGAGCCAGGATGGGGCTGGTGAAGAGGGCTAGGTGTCAGCCAGAGGCTAGAGGATTCCTCTGGAAGGTTCTCGAGCGCCTATCTTCATCACCTGGCTGGCTGGTCTCACGAAGCCTCGATTTTCTCACCCTTCAGCTACTGATACCTCAAGTCTCTCTTCTGGGGGCCGTGGGGCAGGACCATGGCCGTGTGTGTGAGGGCCTAGTGAGGAGCCTGGCACCCAGCAGGCACTGCTGGAAAGCTCTGTGGGCCACCCACCTGCGTACCTTTATCCAGCACTAGCCAGCAGCCTCTCTACGTGGAGAAACATCTCAGAATAAGGTACGATCCTTATGTGGATGAAGAGACCGAGGCCTGGTCGTGGAGCTGGCTTGCCTGGGGTCACACAGCTCTGAGGGGAAGAACCAGGCCTGGATCCCAGGCCACCTGACCTCGATGCCTAGGCTCTTCATCGCCGTGGTTCCCAGCTTTCGGATGAACCCTTCACCTCATCCACACAGCAGGTGCTCCAGCACGGAGAGCTCCCACCCACCCAACCGTGGCCACGAACATCCGCAGGAGAATTTCTGTGCTTCGGTCACAGGTGAGCCGCCAGACCCGGGCCGGGTCCCGTCTGCAGCCGAGGACACGCGGGGCAGCAGACCTGCAGGCGAGGCCGGCTGAGCCCCAGCCCCTGGCATCCCTCGGGGCCCGGCAGCAGGGCAGGTGTGGGAAAGCATTGGGAGAAGGCACGAGAATGCTGACAGCAGAGCAGCCTGGCCATTCGGCGTGGGGGCGACCTGCTCAGGCCATGTCATTGGCCCTTGAGGGTATTGTGGCTAAGCCACCAACAGTGAGAAGCCTGGGACACCGTCTGAAGAACAAAGCATGGGTAGCCAGGTGCTGGGGTTGCGGTGGCGAGAGCTGCGCCCAGGGTTGGGGGCAGCTTCAGGTCTCAAGATAGGCCAGGCAAGGATGCAGGCAGGGGTGCCTGGAGGCCAGGTTCCCATGGCAACAGTGCCACAGAGGTACCCCCACCTCCAGCAACAGCTGGGGACCTGGTGGGGCTGGCTGGCTTCAGGCCCCAGCTCTAAGCCTGTCCCGGCTGCAATCAGAAGCAAAGCGAACCCTCTCTGAAAGATGCCCTGGCAGGGCGAGGCCCCCAGGGTGCCCCCAGATTGAGATAACTGACATACTGGAGGCAAGTCAGCAGGAGCAAGCGCAGTCAAGGCCTGTGCACAGGGGAATGGTCAGATCCAGAACCAGAAGGGCCAGGGCGTCACCTGCACACAGCAGTCATGGGCAGGCACACAGAAAGAGGGTAGAAAGGGGGGACCAGGAAAGGACAGATTTAAAAGGCAAATAGGAGGTGCCTGGCTGGCTGGCTCAGTCTTAGTTGAGCATGTAACCCTTAATCCCGGAGCAGTGAATTTGGGCACTGTGCTGTGGGGAGAGATTACTTAAAAAGAAAATCTAAAAACAAAAACAAACAAACAAACAAACAAAAAAATCTAAAAACAGAAAAAAAAAAGCACAAATGATACTTCCAGAAGTGAAAAATATATTTCAGATAAAATCACTGTCAATAGATTAGACTTGAAACAAAAGCAAAGCAAAGATATATAGGAGGTTTTTTTTTTTTTCCCCCCTCAGGATGCAAAGTAGGTGGGGAGGGGAAGCTGAGAGAGACACAGGAGTTAGGGAGGCTGGAGCGGGGTGGTGAGGACCTTACACTCAGAGCCGAACACAGCATGGGAGTTTTCCACCACCTGCCTGGAAGGAAGCCCTTCAGGATGTAGGAAGATGATGGGGCACAGAAGGCCCAGGAAGGAAGAACAAAGAAAGCCCCAACGGCGTAGGTAAGGGGAAACAGACGTGGCACAGAACAAGGGTTTCCTCTGGGGCTTCAACCAAGAGACTCTCCTGACTTACTGGACAACCATGGAAGGCAGATGAGGCGGCTTGAAGGTACAGACCCTATGCCTTCTGGGAGGCAGACTGGCCTTTGCAAGGTTTAGTTTTATATATTTTTATTTTTTAAGAGCTTATTTATTTTTTTTTTAAAATTTTTTTTTATTTTTATTTATTTATGATAGTCACAGAGAGAGAGAGAGGCGCAGAGACACAGGCAGAGGGAGAAGCAGGCTCCATGCACCGGGAGCCCGACGTGGGACCCGATCCCGGGTCTCCAGGATCGCGCCCTGGGCCAAAGGCAGGCACCAAACCGCTGCGCCACCCAGGGATCCCAAGAGCTTATTTATTTATTCATGAGAGACACAGATGGGAGGGAGCCTGATGTGGGGCTCGATCCCAGGACCCTTGACATGAGATGCTCAACTGCTGAGCCACCCAGTGTCCCTGCAAGGTTTATTTATTTATTTATTTTCCCTGCAAGGTTTAGACTTCAAATCAGCTACATGCAAGCCAGCATTTGGGCAGCGGCAAATAAAGCAACAGAAATAGTATGCATTTAGCATCTGAGAGATAGAAATGAAAAGAAAAAACCCGAAAAACTCAATTCAAAAAGAGACAAGAGGGAGCATCTGTATGGCTTATCGGTTAAGCATCTGTCTTTGGCTCGGGTCACAATCCTGGGGTCCTGGGATCGAGCCCAGCATCAGGCTCCCTGATCCAAGGGGAGCCTGCTTCTCCTTCTCCCTCTGCCTGTTGCTCCCCTTGCTTGTGTGCTCTCTCTGACAAATAAATAAATAAGATCTTTAAGAAAAAAAAAAAAAGAAACAGGAAAGATAGAATAGATAGATAGACAAAGAAAAAAAAATAAGGTGCTAGAAATAAGTCCAAATATATTCATAACAGTAGACACAAGTAGACTAAACTCATCCCTCTCCCTCTGCTCCCCCACCATGTTCTCTTGTGTGCACATGCTCCCTCTCTTTCAAAATAAATAAAATATTTTAAAAATGTGCAGGAAAAAAATGTGCAGGATGCACAAAACTGATCCCTCAAGGATCCTTTCAAGTTTAAATGCTTAAATTAAAAGAAAGGCTGAGGGGCGCCTAGCTGGCTCAGTCAGTAGAGCATGTGACTCTTGGT